>NC_049910.1:24150177-24482110 GCF_001411555.2 Juglans regia | reverse complement strand
CTATAGTGATATATTATAGTATATAATATAAATATATAGTGATATAATATTAGCATAACCATTAATACAATAGAGTATAGTGATATAGGATTTTATAATTTAATAATATTTTAATTAATAATTTATCATATAATACAAAATTATTTTTTATATAATTATATATTTCATATATAAAAATTATATATATTATAAAAAATCATATAATTTTTTTTATATAATTTAAAAAGTTAAAGTATATATGTGAACCGGTCTGGTTCGGTGTTAGAAAAAAGAAAACCGGAACTAGATCGGTTTTGAACGATTTTGAGAAAAATAAAAATGGTATTGGACTGAACCAAACCCGATACAGGACAAAAACCCACCAGTTCGGTTTATCGATTCACCGATTTTTCTTTCACCCTTATATATTACTATATATAGTAAAACCTATGATTGTCGTGCTCACGTCTTGATCCTATCCTCCTTTTGGAGTGGTAGATTTATGTGCAGTGCCGACATCGAGAATTAATATATAGTAAAACCTATATAGATACTATAGTAAATTATATAACATATAGTAATCTAAATTGTTAGTACAGTAAACTATATAGTATATTATAATAATCTATATAGTTACTATAGTATATACATATTACTATATATATCACCACCGGATATGCAATTTGAAAAAGGAGAACATATAGTAAGATCTGCATTTGTACCGGATGTATTATATGAATGAAATATAGATGGATTATCTGAGTATAAAATATTAAATCATTTTCAGGAAATGATTATGATTGCTAACGTTTATTAAAGTAACAGAAAAACAGATCACCAAGTAGCAACTGATGAAAGCAACATTAGAACTACAAGTTCTTATTACCAGTCCAAAACGATATACATTGTTATTACAATCTAGTACACAAAACTCAGTGTACAAATTCCTAAACAAATTAATTGGAATCAAATTACTCTCCCTAATGAATGGCAATTAGAAAATATTACTCTATTACCTAAGATAGAAAATAATTCTAAAGATGATATTGAATATATAGATAAAAAAATGGACGGAACTGTCCAAATTGCTTTTCAACTTTTTAGAAGATTTTTATCACATGATTCTTCTCCAGCACCTTCTAGTTATCATACACCTACTCCATTGGGCATGCAATTCGAAGAAAGATAACATATAGTAAGAACTGTTTTTGCACCAGATTTATTATATGAATGGAATATAGATGGATTATCTAAATATGAAATATTTAATCATTTTCAAGAAATGATTATGGTTGCTAACGTTTATATAAGTAATAGAAAAATTGATCACCATGTAGTAGATATTATTGTTACAGGTTTTACTGGCCAATTAAAAGGCTGGTGAGATCATTATCTTTCACATGAACAAATGATAAAAATATTAAGTACATATAAACATGATGAAAATTTCCAAATAATTAATATAGAAGATGGTTTATGTGGCGCCCCCGACCCCCATGTAAGGAAACACAGGAATCGAGACGCCGGGATGATGACAACACGGTCACGCATCCCAACGAAAGTGCCAAGTGTGTGTACAAGCGACAGTGTACAAAAACAACGCAGCGGATTAGTCAACTAAGTACCAGAATTTAAATACAATCTAAACATCAGTAAGGTTTAAAAAGTAGTTATACAGTCATCCAAAATAAAGTTTAACACATGCCCCAAAATACAAATGAGTAAAATAAAATAACAAAACTAGTGATCCCTGATCACTCCTCGGGCGGAGCCGACTCCTCAGGCTCGCCCTCCTCCTCCTCATCTGCATCAAAATCTACGTTACCACAGAATGGTACCGCAGGTAAGTATAATCCAAAAAATTCTCAGGAATAAAATACATTTAATGCAGCCAACATGTATGCATATGAAGAAATATGCATTTTATTCAAAACATCAATTTCTCCGAAAATGATTATTTTCCAACACACGCCAAAATCCCAATTGGCCCAAAAATAATCCGTAAAACATTTTCCCAGAAAATGGTTTACACAAAATCCAACACACGCTATTTTCCCAGAAAATAGTCCATTTTTAACGTATGCACCATGATCTCCCCTATGGGTCATCCGCACACCCTGGCTTCGTAGCGATGCCCACTTCCGCGCCCAACACGTACGTGGGAAAATATCAACTACACAACGAGCGATGCCCAGTTCCGCGCCCAGCGCGTATGTAGCCAAGCATCCTCTAGTCCCCTCCAGCAGAAGGGCCACGAAGTCGGCACAAATCTCTCGTCCGATCCCATTGTCGCCAGGCGACAATCTAGGGGACGTCACTCAGTATATTACGCTCCCGAGTGACCAGAGGAGCTCCACCGAGATAATACCCCATCTCGGCTTGGGGTTCGTGATACACACGCACCCAATAAATCATTTCACATGAAAACCCAGTTTTCAATGAACACATGAACATGAATGCAATACACGAAAACCTAGTTTCCTTTACAAACATGATCATGCATGAAATCATGAAATGTACATGTACCGACACTAATCAACAACCATCAATAACCGACCCAATCAAATCCAACCAAACAACTTCATTCATCAATCCATCCAACCCCCGTACTCCTCGGACTCAGTCCGGCAAAACCAATCAACAGTTTAAATACAGTGTAATGTGTTAGTGCAAAAATAAATTAAATTCACAAGAATTCTTTGGAAAATACTTACAGTGCTATATAATAATTTTTGAAGGATCACGAAGCTGCAAGAAGTGGAAAAACAGCTGCAGAACAGTGTAAAATACACTGTGGCCGTGGGTCACAGATACCCACTTTTCAACGGAGGCAAACGAAGACCCAAAAATGATAGGGTAGGGTTTAGGGAGGTCGGTGAAGCTAGTGGTGGTGAAGGCTGGCCGTGGGTGACGGCGCAATGGGCGGTAGAAGACCAAAATACCCAAATCGAAAATGTGGATGGTGGAGCTTCACCGGTGACGGATCGGAGGTGGGGTTGGGTCCAATGGGTTGCCAAGAGGTCGGGGATGAAGTGGTGTGAAGATGGTGGTCAATGGTGGTGCGACAGCGGCACTGGAGCGAAAGTGACGCCACGGCTTTGAAGGGCTACTGGTGGTTAACGGCGGCGCGAATGGAGGTTAGGTTGGTGGGGTGAGGTCGCCGGCGGCAGGGGAGGCCAACGGGCTGGGCGGGGAAGGAAGATCGGACTGAGAGAGAGGGAGGGGCTGGGCGTCGCGCGGGAGAGCTTGGGGAAAGAAAGAAAAAAGAAAGAAAAGAAAGAAGAAAAAGAAAAAAGGAAGAAAAAGAAAAGAGGAAAGAGAAAATGTAGGGAAAGAAATGAGGTCCAATCCTCATATCTTGGGTTACAAAAATGATTCAACGGAAACGATTTCAAAACTATAAGTTAAATAAAATAATTTAAACGTAATGGTAAAGTCAAATTGAAATAATTAAATCCCACAGTAATTAATTAAATATGAAAAGTAATTTAAATGCACAACAATAAATAAATATTAAGAAAGCACATAAAAATTAATTTTCACCAAATTAAAAATCCTAAAAATAACCCAATTAAAAATCTAATAATTTTAAAATAAGAGAATAAATTTTGAATCCATAAAAATAATTCTTTCAGTAAAAATATACTAAAATACGGGGTGTTACAGTTTACTATTAGAAGATGCTGTAAATATTTTAATATATGTATTAACCAAACACAGTATATTATAATAATCTATATAGTTACTATAATATATACATATTACTATATATATTACCATACATTATGTATATATATACAATATATATTGGGAGATAAGGAGACAGAAGAAGAAGAGAAGGAAATGATAATTTGATAAGAAAGCATTGGGTAAATCAGAACAAACATCCCTTATGAGACGCCTGTTAAAATCATCAATTTTTGAAATCAATAAAGAAGAGGATAATTGTTCAGAAATCCTTTTGTATTTAATTTCCTGTTGGAGGAAATTCAAATGTTTTTCTTTTGCTAAAAGCAAAGATTTCTTACTCTTATCCGAATCAATCTCAGAACGAGAAGCAAAGTGAAATTTTACCTTTTGACCAAGGGGGTCGGTAGTGATACCGTCCTTTTCAGTCATGAAAGGATATAAAGAGGAAATAAAAGGGATTCCCAAAATCACTTTGTCAGACATGTTTTTGACTAAAACAGAGGGAATCCGAAAACAAACATTATCTTGGCAAACATGAGCATTATTGAGCTCATAATTAATGGTCATCTTTGATTCATTTGCCGAGAATAATCTTTCTGTGGATTTTTCAAAATATTTGCTAGGGATGAGTCCTTCCTGAATACAATTCAGGTCTGATCCGGAATCAATCATAGTAATAACAGAAAATTGGAAATCATGAGCAATAACAATAGTAACTCGTGAAAACCATTTTGGAGGAATAGTGTGTCTAATCAAACAAATTTGGTTGTTCTCATGTTGGCTGGAACTAGCCTCATCTGTTTGCTCATTATCAGAAGGAACATCATGATCAAGTTGTTTATCAATTTTGAATAATAAAAATTCTTGTTTTAGAAATTCATTTTCAGATTTGAGGTTGTTAACTTCAGATCTGAGATCAGCAAGTTCTTTTTTAACAGATTTTATTTCATGTTGTAAATCAGAGATAGAAATTTCCTTGGGTTTTTTCTTTTGAAATCTTTCCAAGGTTTCTTGAAAATTAATCCTTTGTCTAGAAGTTTCTGGTTCTTGACGAACCATCGTCTTCTTTAGCTTTAGAAGATATTCTTCTTTAAGCTCAGGATTGGTAATTTGGGAAATAAGGGTTAGCAAAAGGTTTTCTTGTTCTTCAGACTTAGTTAAGACATTGATTGTCTTACTAGGAGTCTTACAACAAGTAGAATTACAATTGCAACCCAGCTTTGGATCAGAAGGCTCAAGAGTCTCAGTGTCAGAGTGATATTCGGAATCACTAGAACTGAGCTCAAGGGTATCCGATGATGAAGACGAGTCTATTTCTAGGAGTCGAAATAGTTCTTCTTTATCATGATTACCAATGTCCAACTGACTAAGCTTATTTTTAATTTTTTGGGCTTTCTTGGGACATTTATCTGCAAAATGCCCAGTCTTGCCACATTTAAAACATTTTCCTGTAAAATCTTTTGAATTTTTAAAATTCTTTTTCTCCGAAGATTTCTTAGACAATGGTTTTTTGTAAGGTTTCTTGTAAAATTCATCACGGGGTTTTCTCCTGAAACCACCATGAGGTTTAGAAATTTTATGCTTTCTCTTAGATGGAGCAATACTAGGAAGGCCAAATTGTTCACAAAAAGTTCCCATTTCATATTTGGCTTTCTTACTATTTCTCATCTGTTCACGAAGCATTCTTTGATCATTACACATACTAATACCAAGTTTCTTAATTACACTGAAAATATCACCATAGGTGTAATTTTCGTAATTGAGGAACCCAGAGGTATCAGTAAGTTCTTCCTTTACTTTATAAGCAAACAATCGAGGTAAGCCATCAATGAACTTTTCTTTCCAGTAAGGCTTTTGACTGTCGTCACGAAGCATTACTCGAGAAATAAAAACATCTTGGTACCATCTATAATCTGACATCTGGTGACATCGAAGATTATTTAACTGATCGCTCATACGACTAGTTATGTTGGATGGTGTACCAATAAAGTGTTGTATATATATACACAATGTATAGTAATATATATAGTAATATGTGTATAGATTACTATACTAACTCCATATAGTATTTTCCAGTCGATCTATAAAAAAAATTCATTCCATTTACATTCGAACGTTTACAACACACATTCGTACAGTACGGGAAATAACGGCGTTCAAACGTATTAGTTGTAACGTTCGCACATTACTTGTATATATGTAGTGTGTCCAAACGTCGAACGACCTTTCCACCCACATCTAAGTTTTGAACCGTTGCACTCAGCCATCAAATCTATTCCACGCCGCCGTCAATCGCCATCATAATTGTCACATAAAAAATTTGCGTCCATCTCTCTGCCTTTTATTGTGTTTTTCTTAAGCTTTTTAAGGACTTTCTTTATGAACCGAAACCCACTTGAGGCCAGATTTGTAACTTGATTTTTAGGCTACCATGAGTGGCCAATGGCCAAATGGCCACCGTAGATAGTCTACACTCAGTGTATATTTCATTTCTACGGTGGCCATTACAAGATTAACGTACAATTTGAGGAAATCGAAAATGACTAAGTCAACTCAGCCATTTTCGGGTTTGAACGCCCTAATGTCCCATTGGAAACGATCGAACGATAATCTGTACTTCGAATGTTCGAATGTACTGTTACGTTCTCATGTTAACCTACGTTCGATTGTACTATTAGGATCGAATGTTTATACACTAAAACATTCGAATGTAATGTTTTCTTGGATGTTTGACTCCTAACGTTCGAACGCAACATTTCTATAGTTTGAATATTTAGGTACATGTTCAAACTATATACATCAAACGTTTGAATGTATGCTCTCATGGGACGGTTTAGTCATAATGTTTGAAAGCACAAGCACGTTCATACGTATTTACATGAAACGTTCGAATGTAACGTTTCTTAGGTCTTTTGACTCCAAATGTTAGAACGTTATTGCGTACACGTTCGAATGTATCTTCTTATGTTTGAACATTAAGTTCTACATTCGAAAGTATTTCAAAACAAATTTAATTTCTTTCCCTTTATATATATGCATACTCACGTTTTTCCATTTTGAAGAATATAGTTGATCCTTTGATAACTAGGAAATAGAGGAGGGAAGGAACCCATGACACTTCTCGGATAGGCTGTATAACTGTTATGGCCGAACGCGAAGTGTATATCAACTAGTTCGACGAGCTGACAAGGGAGGAGAAGAGTCTAAGATTTGTCTTTATTTTCAGAGGTTGGACCAACATCTACGCACTGAGGAAGAGGATATACCCTTCCATGGTCCACGAGTTTTACATGGAGATGCTGTCCATGCCTCAAGATGCATAATCTCACGTCGTAACTATATGCGTTGTTCAATTCGAGGTTTTGGCGGAGTTCAGTACGACCGCGATGAGAATTTCTTCATCCTCACTAGAAGATAATACTTCATTCAAGAGTTTTGTTACTCATCTTCCCACACACAACACTTTTTTTTATACCCGTTAAACTAATTGAGTTTTTCTACTTAATTTATACACCATACCTTTGGTAAAGTAAAAAAAATAAAAAATAAAAAAATCATGTATGATGTGTGGTATAGAGATCATGATGAGTTCTTCAGACAATCTTCTTTTCTTTTCACTGTTACATCTAGGACTTTTGTCTAGAAGCAAATGTTGGATGCATGTTTAGCACCGGCTGAAAGGGAAGTAAATGGTTTTGATAGCTATCATTGATGTGTACGTACACTTCTTTTTTCTCTTATTTGTTTAATGGGTAATGGCTATACCAATCAACAAGGTAATAAGATGGAATAATATTTGCCTTTAATTAATCTTAGAAAATCAAAGAGATTGTATATCTAGAAGATAAGGTTGATATGTGAAATATTCATAAATACAATGAATTAAATGCTTGCCGTGTCTACTCTTCTTTTTCATCCATCCCCATTTCATATAATTTGTACTTATGTTGGTAAAGGAGACAAGTTGCTCAGAGCTCACTGTTACAATACACCCAAAAGTAGATGCATTCGAGGTGTTTTATATCAAGCAATTTAGGGACAATTAGAAATTATTATTGATAAGGACAATTTTAGATTACTATTTAGGAGTCTATTATCTAGATTTAAATTTGAATAAGAAAGTAGATTGATTTTAGGTTAAAGACTTTTTGTAGTACTATTTAAAGTCTTTTAAAATTTTAAACAGTTTAGGAAGTATTTGAATTAATATAATTAGGTATTGGATGCAATTTTATTGGCATACTTTCTACAATGGTTGTGATTCAATAGTCTTTTGGTTACTTTCAAGGGATTTGCCATGTACCACGTATTGAGTTTAAATCTGGATATAGATAAACGTTTAGACTATTGGGATATGTCAAATTACCCCAATAATGTTCAATTAATTCGACACAACCACAGACCTAGCTAGCTATATATATGCGTGTTCAATTAATGTATTTTTTTTCAAATGTTGGCTCAATAATACATTCACAGACAGGCCTATATCCGTGCCTTCAGCTACAAGATCCTATTTTGCAAAATAGAACAAAAAATTGACGCAATTGTATGTTTGTTATTAAGGTTAAAAATTGATGTAATTTAATATAGTACATCAGATTACAGTGGAGGGTGGGGGGGACTCAAGCAAAACTAGAGAAAATCATAACGTAGAACCTAACGAGGAAAATTTTAAATGTGCCTCCTTAGTAGAAATCGCGTGATGAGGATCACAAAAGGTAAAATATATGTCGTAATGTTGGAAGCCTCTGATCAAATACTACTACATATATTGCCCACTAGGTCGATAGGCACCATACGAGCGACATGTATCATAAACTCCGTTCGATCAATGCCAACCTCTGTCTTGTGCTGCCAAGGATTAATATTGTTGTTGATCATCAAGTTCATGATCTTAAAGAAAGCATATAAATCAGCCTGTTGAATGCTCTTCATCCCATCATAGGGAGAAACATTTGGACCAACAACCAACTGTCTAACCTCATGATCCACGAGGCCATTGATGTCATCTTTATCAGAGCCCTCATCTACAGCCGTCTCCCCATCAACTGTAGATTCCACAGGCACCACGTTCGAATATGCAATCCGCAAACGTTGGATGCCGATGAAATTAGCAAGTCAGTCTGTTGAAAATATAAATGTTGCTCCCCATTATAGTTATCGTGTATGCATCATCAGCATCTAGTAGGAGCCACTGAGTGCTTTATAAAACTGAGTGACAATGTGGATGTATAACATGAGGTGGAATGCCTCATCCCAGTGGTCTAGAATTGGTGTCCAACCGCGCTCCACGAAGACGGATGCCAAGGAATGCCCCTCCCAAAGAAGATCTTGAAAGTCAGAGATCTTCACCTGACTCTCCAATAACACCGTCCCGCCAATAAATGTATCGCCACTAGTACTAGAGGAAGTTTCCCTTTGATTTCCTACACTTCCTTCCCATAGATGACATTTTCAACCTGAAATTTAAATAACAAAATTCATAAAATTAGTTATAAAATATCAAATATAAAACAGTAAAAAAATTATATAATGACTAAAATAATTTAAAATTGATTTACTCTTAAGCGTTCAGTAGAATTACAAGGCGTTTGAACGCCACATTGCAATTTAAATTAACCGTTCGCACAATGTTACATATGTTTGAACGGAAACAAAAGTGTTCAAATGGTTTCCCAACCGTTTGAAATTAAAACCTGTTAGTAATACGTTCCAATGTGTTCAAACGTCATTTTTATGTTCAAACGCCATCTTAATAGATGGTCGAACGGTATCCTAACCATTTTAGATTCTGACCCTTGAGCTCTAACCATTCAAGCAAAAATCAGGATCAAGCTCAGCAATGGCTGAGTCGACTCAGTGGCTATTGAAATGAAAGAAATCTATCGATTCTTCCATGAATAACACACACAAGGCCAGAATGTGCATAAAAGCATCCCGGCCTTGTGTTTTCTAGCCCTAGAATACTAAATCAATAAATTAAATGAATTTTATATTTTTTTTTCAAAACTAAATGAAAATAAACAAAAAAATACATTTAAATGGAGGAAATAATGTACCTTTTGAACAGTTGTAGTGATGGTTGATGGTAGCAGTGATGCAGTGTGCATTCAATCGATTTTTGAGTTTTGAACGCTCAGACAAATTGGTTCGATCGATCGAGAACCAAGCGCCTCTTATAGTGTAGATTCGTTCGAACGCATTTATGCCTTGTTCAAACATACGTCCGAACATTAAATTTCTTTGTTCGAATGGTTTTCTGTTCGAATGCGGTATATAGGCATTAGAACTTTAGTGCCCCTCAATTTGCATATTGTATTTTTTTTTAACTCATTTCAAATATAAAATAGTAATATATACTATACTATATACTATATTACTATATATTGTATTATATACTATACTATATATAGTATGTAACTAATACTAATAGTAGTCAAAGACCTGTGACCTGATTGGTATAACTCTCAGCCTCCAAAATGGACGTCTGGAGTTTGAAATCCCCCTCCTCCAAATATATATATAAAAAAAACTAATAATATTAATTATTAAACTATAATATTTGTTAAATAGTTATAGACTTATATTATAGACATATTAATACTAATATAACTAATATAGAGTATAAGTAATACTATATAGTAAATAAATAATAGTAATATATTATAACTAATATATACTATATACTATAATACTAATATATTATAACTAATATATAGTTATAAGTTATATTACTATATTATAACTATAGTTATATGTAGTATGCGACTAATACTAATAGTGTATAACTAATATTATATTATAGACATATTAATACTAATATAACTAGTCTAGAGTATAATTAATACTATATAGTAAACAAATAATAATAATATATAGTGATGATACAATGTACTATAGTATCATCACTATATAAGATTACCCAACTTTGAATGGTATATTTTATGATGGGTTATTATTATGCTAGGAAGAGAATTAGATTCTCCTTTAATATGTCAACCTCAAAATCAAAAGTAAAGTCTAAATCTTCTTACGCATGGCCACCATCTCCTCCCTGTACTGTGTTAGTGTCGGCTGATAATGTTCATGTATTATTAGAATTACTGTTTTGTACTGTTCTAGTGTCTATATAAAGGAGTCCGCAAGAAAAGAAGAGCATTCAGAAACTCTAATCTATAGTAGTCCTAACACTATAGTATATATTATAGTATATAATACTATATTGTAATACTAAAAATCATATAAAATTCTATAATTTTTAGATAGTCTTCTCTCGTTTTCTCCCTAAGGGTACGAGGTGGACTTTAAGGTGGAAACTGGTGAGATCTATTGCTTGGGCTGATTTCAAGTGATAGAAAATGGATGATATACATGAGAGATGGAGTAAATTGCGATTAACAGAGAGTGAGGCGAGTGTGCTGGATCTAGAACTAGATGGGGTGACTGAAACAAAGGAGATGGGTTATCGAAGTTTGGTGGAGAAGTTGTTTACAGATCACGTAGTAAGTAAGGAAGTGATCTCCTCAACAATGGCAAAGGTTTGGAGAATTAGTAAACAGGCAGTCTTCCATGAGTGTGGAGCGAATATCTTTATAGTGACTTTTGCTACACATGCAGATAAGCATAAGGTGTTAGCTGGGAAACCATGGTTGTTTGATAATGGTTTGTTTACTTTAAAGTTATTTGATGGGCTTACCCAGCCAAATAAAATCAAGTTTGATTGTGAAGAGTTCTGGGTGCAGCTTCACAATCTGCCGTTAGCATATATGAATCAAGTGTGTGGGGTGCAGATCGGGAAGACAATTGGCAATGTATTAGAAGTAGATATCCCGGATGATGGGATAGGGTGGGGAAAGTTCCTACGAATCAAGATTGAAATGAAGTTGCACCAAGCATTGCCTAGAGGTAGAATGATTGGTGTGAATGGTGATAAAGTCTGGACCCCCATTAAATATGAAAAATTTCCAAAAGTTTGTTTTATGTGTGGGTATATGTGACGCCCCCAAATTCCGCTTGGGATCGGATGGACATTTGAAGTGTCGAGACATGCAACACAAGGTTACCTGCCCCCGTTCATGACATATAAGATGCAATATTCCTAACATGCATCTAGCATTATGCAATATTCGCAGCGGATAATTTTTTTCTTTAGCAATACTATGCACCAAACTAAAATATCCCAAATACTTAAAACATACTCCATACTAAACAACTAAGATCACAATAATAGTCCATAAGGTTGTGATCAAAAGAGTGCTGGAGATTGAACTCCACCAATACAAGTAGTAATCTGAGGTAACTATTGAAATACCATCTACGTCGCACCGTCGCTTAGTCGGCCGTTTCCAGTTGGTCGATTCTCGGTTCTCCTTCAGATCCTATAACAAAATCTACCATTCGGGAGGAATGGTAGTTGGGACTACCATAGTGAGATTTGATTACAAATCTCAGCAAGTTAACGGAAAACTTCCACACAGGTTAATGATGCATGCATGGCAGTAAAAGCATGAATGCATAATCAAATCATAAGTAATCATAACATAACTTGACATACAACATAACATAACTGGCATAACTTAAACTGAAACTGAAGCTTAGCATGAACGTGACTTGAAACATAGCATGAACGTGAACTTGAAATATAACATGAACGTGAACATGCATAATTTGAACATGAACTTGAACATGACATAACATAAATGTGAACTTGGAACATAACGTAAATGTGAACATAACATAACATGAACTTGAAACATATTCTTGTCTCATGGGATTACCATGATTGCGTGAACGTAAACTTGAACGTAACATAACGTGAACTTGAAACATGACTTGAACGTGAAATACATGAACTTGAAATCTTATTCAATAGACTTAATCATTAAAGTGACCATATGGGTGCTACACAGGTCCCCTTGAGCCGTGTGTCCCTGCCGATTACCGCATCACATCACAGGTTTCTATACCAGCTGTGAGTGCGTTAATACGTACTCCACAGTTGTTGTGGCCCCACGTATTCTACGTGTCACAATTGCTGTGTCTCACGTAGTGTATGCTCCACAGTTGTTGTGGCCCCATACTTCATGCTCCACAGTTGTTGTGGCCCCATGACTTATTTGTTTGTGCCACACTTGCTGTGGACACACGTAACATAATGTGTGGCACCATCGGCGTTAGTGCCTGGCGCGCTCCGGTGACCAGCTAATTAGGCCCCATTCGCAACCTGTTGACTGTACTTTGTCAACCCAGGGAATTTCACACCTATTTAGACACTCCAGCGTGAACAAAGGAGTTCCACTAGGATATTACCCCATCCTAGCGCTTAGGGTCGTGATTGACATGAATAACTTAACTGGCATACATGACATTTCGTAACGTGACGTAACATGATCGTGACATAAAAGACAAAAGTCCTGACGTAGCATAACATGACATGAACATAAGATGACAGACATGACATACTTCAAGACATAAATGTAACAGAATACATTTCATAACATGGCATACATGTAACATGCAACATTTCGTAACATGGCATACCATATAACAGACAACATTTCATAACATGGTGTAACATGTGACAGTGAATCTTACATGACATGAAATACATGTAACAGATGGCATACTTAACTTAACATGACATGCTTGCAATGTATAGGAATACGTGACAGAATATCTTTTGTAACAGATGAATAATTCATGACAGAATAAATTCTGTGTAACAGATAAATATGTAATGACTTGACATGGCACATATGATAACATGCATACATACAATTTAGTTCCCTTACTTATCACTCATACACATTAAACTGATAGTAAGTTAAAAGCTAACTTACCTCGATCGTCGCGTTCTACTAGAATAAAGCGCGAAACACGAGGAACTGTAAAAGGTTATTCTAAAAGTTAGAAATTAATTACTAACAATTAGAAATGTGAAAAGAGACAACTTAGAGTAAAATTACCATTTTACCCTCTACATGTGGGCAAATGACCATTTTACCCCCTAACTTAAGGATTTGATATCCTAATTCCAAAAAAATTACCAAAATTTACATTCCTCATGTAAATTTTGTCCCAAACTCAAATCTCAACTCAGAAAAATTTAAAACCAATAACAACTATGAAAAACTCACTATGGCCGAAACCTACATAGGCCATTTGTCTTATTTTGGTTGCAATTCTTTCAAGTTCCAAAACTCATGAATAAACTAAAATCTTGTAACAAAGATCTTCCTATCCTAAGTTTAAAAACACCCTTAAAACTATCCATTAAGAAAAACTAATTATCAATACCAAACTTTTTGTAAAAAGACCCAAACTTTTTAACAAAAAGTAAACCTTAAATCACAAGTTTTGACCTTAATAAAAACATCTCCAAGAATTCCAAAAAATCAAATCTTACTTCTAACATATTCATAACATCATCCTAAGATCAAACATGCTTTAAAACATCAAACAAAACTCACCAAAAAACACAAAACAACACTTGGAGTTTTTGGTTTTAAACTTAGTCCAAAACAGAAACTGATTTTCCCAACTAACTATGATCAATCTCTTGATCCATGGCTTAAAGACATGTGATCTTCAAACTAACACATCACATGGTTTAAAAATGTGTCCTAAAGAAGATCCAACCATCAAACTTAAAATCACATGGCTAAAATTTAATAAAACATGGATCTAACTAAAAAACATCAAAGTTTAGGCCTAACCGAAATCCTCTTGCATAGAAAATCATATCTTTAAAAATAACATCCTAACATGTATATAAGAGGCTTAGGATCATCATATAAAAATATCAAAGCCTTTGGAATAAGATTAAACCACGAAATATTCAAACTTTCACCAAACAGAAACTGTTTTTCCACTTCCAGTTTTCAAGTTTCTAACTCTAAGCAAATCTATCATCAAAAGCTTTATTCATGCAACAAAACCTCAATTAAAATTCATAAACACATGTTAACAACACTCCATAAAATTTTCGGACCAAGATAAGTCCATTAGCTTGGTCAAAACTTCCAAAACATAACATACTCTCCAGTTTCACGCCCAGAATGACCTTTCCATGGTTAAAAATACTTTTTCCAGACCAAATGAGAATGGAATGAGACTAATAATATATCCACGGAAACTAGACTCAAAGACGAACAACTTATGTGAAGGAATCATCGTGCGAAAATACTTACAAAGGGTCGTAAATGGCCACGCAAAAAGTCCCAGAAATCTGCCCGAGAGAGCTCTTTTGGGTTTCTCTCTAAGAACGGGAGAAAGAAGTGATAAAATGGAGAGAAGTATGTCTTGCACGACTTTAGACTTCTGGAGGGAGAAGTTATGGGCTTGAATGATCCTTGATTGGAGGTGGATATGTGACATAAAGTGGAGAATAGAGAGGGGCAGAGACTGCTTGCAGCAGCTGTGAAAGATGGAGGTTGATGGAGTGGATTTCTCCTTCACATCAAGGCACTATTGGGTGCAGCCAATGGCAGTGGATGGTCTGCCATGTGGGGGAGGAAACTTCTCCAAGAAGTTTTGCCAAGGTGGCCAATTTCGTGGGCCTTGGTGGGCCCCACCAAGTGGGCTTCAATTTGGGGTTTAAAGGGGGTTTGGTTAGGGTTTGAGATGCTATCAAGCCCAAAATCAATTTTTCTTGGCCCAATCAAATTCCCAAGGTTTAAAAGGTTGAATAATGATGTCATAACAATGATTTGATTAATTAATAGCATGTGGAAGTGATTTAATCAAGTGATTAAACACAATGCTAGAAATCGGATTAAAAAGGGTTTGGAGGCCAACTTTAGGGTTTGGGAAAACCATTTAGGGTTTTGGTTTCAACCAAGCTTTTGGGGTTTCAATTGGATTCCAATCATTTAGGGTTTTGCTAGGGTTGAAACCCTCTTTGGTCTGGCACAATTTGGTTGAACAGATGAAACACAACTTTGCTTAGGTGGCATGATCTCACACCTTGATTCCTTCACAAATCTATCTAATGGTTCTTCTTTGTGTCAAGTGTCTAATACCATTCACTAAGTGTGGCTAAGATCTTGCCAAGTGTTCAAATAAAACTTCTCTAACCTAATTTGGACATTCCACACTGTGATTTTGAAAACACTGCAATGGGTGCGCTTATCGAGGTTACTATTCACTCCAAAAAAATACATAATAAACTTAGTACTAAAAAATTCTAAATATTCATATTAACTTATAGTGAAAATCGTTTAAAGAAAATCAACCCCGAAGTGCCCCTAAAAATAATTTCACAATTTTCAACAGACGTTTCGTCCGGAATTATGAAAATAAGATATTGCGCCATAAAATCCTAAATAATCCTCTGAGTCTAATGGCGTAGACCATAATGCATTCTGACACTTCTAACTACCTCAAATAATTAAACTCATATTACTAGCACCATAGTGAGTGATAACATTGACTATGTTGACAGACTAAAACCTATGCGATTGGTCGATTCGTAAAAACTTATGGGGTTTTCACGAGATTCCTAAAGTCAATAGAAATTCCACCAATAAATTTCTAGCGGGTTGTTACAGTATATAGCTCACGAAGCAGGAGGTTGTACATCCAAAAGTGAAAGTGTGGCTTAGCATGCAGAAAAAATTCAAGAATTTGGCTCATGGCTTCGTGCGGAGGCTACATATTCAAGGAGGAGTTACTACGGTGGGAAGGTTAGTAATGGGGATGGCGAGAGGTGGAAGATGAGACCAGAGGAGGAGGCAGAACCAAAAGCTGCTCCGGGCGAACAAAATGGCGAAATTCAAAGAGCTAATGCTAATTCAAATTTGAGTTTGGATGTGGATGAGAGTGTTGAATTTGTAGAGTGTACTCAACATAAGGGGAATGATATGATGACAGATAAGAGGAGTGGTTTAGATAAGGATGAAGGGGTTGGAGATAAGTGTAAAAAATAGACGAGAGATACTGAGGGGAGGGAATCTGGATGTGTCAACTAGTATTTAAATTTGGCTGATGAGGAAGGTTGTTACGAGGCTGAGATGGGCTTAGGCCTGGGACTGGGCCTGGGTTTAGCCCAACTTAATATTGCTCAGTCTAAAGCAACGGTAAGAAATGAAGGAAGGTACATAAAAGCCTGTGTCACGGAGGAAACCATCCTGAGACATGTGTTGAGAATGACTCTCTGGACAATGGGAGGAAGCTGCGTAGCAACAAAGGAGGGTGGAGGAAACGTGCAAGGGAGAAAGGTATGGTTACTTATACTAAATCTATTACCATGTAAAAAAAAAAAAGGGATTAGTAAATGAAGAAGAAAGTTGTGAGAGTGAGGAAGGAAAGAAGAGATTAAAAGGTAATGGGGAAAGGGATTGTTCCATTGCAAATGTTAACTTGGTGGCGGCTGCTGAGCAGCACCACCAAGAACAATGAAAACGTTATGTTGGAACTGTCGGGGGCTTGGTAAACCCCGTGCAGTTCATGACCTTCACTGTCTAGTGAAGGAGAAGAGACCAGATTTAGTTTTCTTGATGGAAACTAAGTTAGATTCATTTAGATGGGAATATCTTAAGAGAAAATTGAAATTTGAGGGCTATTTTGTGGTTAATCCATTGGGAAGAAGTGGAGGTTTGGTTCTAATGTGGAAGCTAGAGGTAGGGGTGGCCATTCAATCCTACTCTAGATTTTATGTTAATGCAAGGATAAGGGTTGATTAGGAGGCATCTGAGTGGCAGTTTACTGGTTTTATGGGCATCCTGAGGTTAGTAAGAGGCAAGAATCATGGGATATATTGGTTTCATTAAAACCCTCAAATAACATGCCTTAGTTTGTTTGTGGGGACTTTAATGAAATATTAACACAAGATGAGAAGAGAGGAGGAAGTGAGAGAAGTGTAGCTCAAATGAACAAGTTTAGACAGGTTCAAGAGAAGGGAGAGCTATATGATTTGGGATGGACTGATTCAAAGTTTACTTGGTGCAACAGACACAAAGATTCAACTTTTATATTAGAAAGATTGGATAGAGGGCTAGCAAATAGTGGATGGTTGGACTGTTTTAACTCAATTAAAGTAGAAATTATGGTTGCTAGAAGTTCAGACCACAGACCTTTGTGCTTTTCATACTAGAAACAGATTGCAGGCTCAGGAGGGCATAAGAATTCTTTCAAATATGAAGTGGCTTGGGGCAAGGATGAAGGATGTAAGAAATTAGTAAGGGAGGTGTGGTTGAAGGAGGCTACAGGTGAAGATCCTGTAAGAGAAACTCAGCAAAGACTCAAACTTAGTGGAGTGGTTTTGGCAATATGGAGTAAGGGCTCCAGATCAGCTTAAGAAAAAGAACTAAAAGAAAAGTCTATGATACTTAAACAATTGCAAGATCAAGAAAATCAACACAATGAAGAGGAAATAATACAATTACAGAAGGAAGTGGGTGAATTGCTGCATAAAGATGATCTCATATGGAGGCAATGGGCAAAAAGGCATTGGTATCAAGAAGGGGATAGGAACACTAGATTCTTCCATGCATGTGCTACACAGAGAAGAAAACAAAATTTTATTAAAAAAGTGAAGGATTATGATGGAAGCATGAGAGTTGGAGAGTCTGAAATTGCACTAGCATTCCGAATCACTTTCAGAAGGTGTATACATCCTCCAATCCAAAGGAAGCTAATACTGAGCTAAGTTTACAATCCATCGACAAAAGAGTGACAGTGGAGATGAATGCTGATCTAGAGGCTCCCTTCTCCTATGAAGAAGTATGTAATGCCCTACAACAAATGGGTCCTTTTCAATCTTCTGGCCCAGATGGGTTTGGAGCAGATTTCTAGCAGCATCACTGGGAAGCTGTGGGTCCCAAAGTGTGTGAGGCAGTGTTTGAAGTTCTAAATGGGGGAGGTATGCCTAGTTCATTGAATCAAACTAATATTGTTTTTGTAACACCCGAGCCAGCCAAGCCCACTTTACAAAATTCTTGGGTTTACAGTTTATGGAAATCCCATTTGGGATTGAGAGTAAAATTTTGTGGAAGAGAGTTCGGACCTAAGATATTTTTTGGTGGAATATAAATTTTTTCAATAAGTTTGATAATTAGGTTTAAAATCTGATAATGGAACAAGTGGATCTTCACTCGTAAAATTTATAGGACAAGTACTTTTTCTTTAAGGATGGGTCGAGGTCCAAAATCCTTTTCTTTTATGATTTTCTTATTATCCAAAATGTGGACCCAAATATTTAAAATGGGCTCTACCCGATCACCCAAGGGCCCAAGCCCGTTTGCTGTAAACGGAGAGACACAGCGTGTAGTTGTTTAAAAAAAAAAAAGTGAAATCGGCGTTTAGCTCTTTCCACTAGTCTCATGCATGTCTTTCCTCCCTAGGGTTTTTTTGTTCCCCTTCACCCTTTTATACATAGGTAAACTTTATCAACCAAGCGATAATGTTGCCGCAAACCTCCATTCAAGCCTTCTTTTCCACGCCGCTGCTCTGTGGACAACCAAAACCAGCACTGCTTCATGGACACCGACCACCATCTCTCAAGCATCGTGTGCTTTGTTCCCCTCATCCTAGTGCCAGCCACGGGACCACCATGGAAAAGCCATTCGGCCCCAGCCACAGCCCGAAACAAAGCCTAAATCAGACCTTCACAGAAGCCCAAACAAGAGCTTCCCAAGCTCTTCTCGGGTTTTCCTTGTTGCCGTAAGCAATGGTAGTTCCTCCGCAAGCTACCAGCTTTTGTCGTAGCCATGCACCCCCGAGAACCAACACCTCACAGTCGCAGAAAAAAATGGCTGCGTTTGGAATGATCATCATTCGGGCAACCTCAGCAACCTCGAGCAGCACACATGCACAGTCAACAGCGAATCAACACCTCCACATAGTTGCTGCCAGTTCTTCCACCCCACGAAAACCTCTGTCCAGACCCCACCACCATGTCCAGCCACACGAAGCCACCACCCAACACCTCCCGTAGCCTCCGTTGCAAGCCATGAAACTCCCCTGTTTTAGACAACCGAAACAGAGCAGTCATGGCTCAACCACCTCACTGCCCGTAAGCCACCACCCCACCTGTTGCCGCAGCTACAAGCGACACTGATGCCCCAGCCACCAGTGATTGGAAGCTGCCCTGGTCGACGCCCAGCCCCAGACCGTCGCACGCCTCCCTGCATCACGGTGAGCCTTCGTTCTCTCTTTCTCTGTCTCTCCCTCACTCTCTGTCTCCCTCATCGTGTTACTCTCTTTCTCAATCTCAGTGCTCTGCAGCCGCATGGACCACCTTCGACCTTCACCCAGCACTGTCGTTGCGTCTCTCGTTCTCTTCTCGGTGAGTATCTTGGGCCCAGCCTCGCCGACTGTTGCACCGTAAACTTATTCAACGTTTTCTCAAGAATTTACGTAAAGTTAGTTTTTTCATATTTTTGGATATGAAATCACAATTTTACCCTTATTATTGGGTGGTTTCAACTTGGCATTATGTTTGTATTAAATCTGTTTTTTTTTTTTACATGGTCTTTGTGGGAAGTATAAGAAATTTACAGAAAATATATATAGGATTTTTTTTTTTAAATTGCACTAAGTGTGGCATATTATTTTTTACACTAAGTGTGAAATTTTATTGTGAACATTTTAATTATGATTACAGAAAATCACTTAAGTATTTTATCATGTTATTAAGTAAAGTTGTATTTTTTTAGAGTAAACAATATTGGAGTAATGTTATTATTTTACACTCTAGTTATGATTTAGTCTATTTAAAAATAGTTATGGTTTATTTTAAAATATTTTGGGATAATTATATTATCTAGTATTAAACTTTATAAGTTGTTTTCATTAATAAATAAGTTAGACTTTTAAATGTTTTTTTTTAGTCGAAGTTATCAAATGGACATTGGCGATTTTAGAAAGGGATGATATATTTTGGGATTATGAGAATTTTATGTTTTGAGAAATTAAAATAGGTTAATTTAGCATCTTAGGCTTAAATATTGAAATTGTGTTTGATTGGAAATTATTATGTTATTGGTGACAATTAATAATTGTTCAGCATTTTGAGGAAATTCCTGAAAAGCTAAGAAGTCCAGGTAAGTGGGTTCCTATGCTAGACTTTGCATTAAAACAAAATGAGCTGAGATTCTTTTTGGAAAATATACATAATCGATTATGAAAAGAAATTTGAACTGCCTCAGTTTTTTATTCTACATTAGTCATGAGATTCTGTTTAAGAAGAAAGTATTTTCTGTCATGACTAGTGTAGACATGAGCTTATTTTTGACATTCTGTTTCTGAACATTAAGAAAGAGAGCGAATATGAAATTTGTGCATAAATTATGTTGTGATATGATTTTGTTCTGTTTTAAAGATTTTGTTCAGTACTCTGTTTGGATAAGACGTGATTTCTGAAAACTTTTGGCATGACTCTTTGATTTTGAATTTGATTTTGTTTCCGCTCTATTCAGTTACGGCCCTGCCACGGGTGATAATAGTAGCATACGGCCCAACCACGGGTTACAATAGTGGATATGGCCCAACCACGAGTTATAATAGTGGATACGGCCCAACCACGAGTAATAATAGTGGATACGGCCCAACCATGGGTTATAGTAGTGGTCTCTGTTTTGAGTGCACACCTTGGTGACAGAGTGATTTATGTTCTGTTTGGCTATCTGCAGATGCACAACCCTACCACGGGAGTTATACATGGCCTCTATTCTGATATGATGTTCTGATGATGATGATGATCATTTATGCTATGCCAAAGAATATTTTTGAATGAAATTATTTCTAAATCTTCGCTCTGATATTTTGATAACATGTATTGCTTCCGCACTCTGTAAATGAAAATGTTTTGTTCTGCATTCTGATTTCTGTAAATGCTCATGTTTACACAATAGTATATGTCCTCTGCTTACTGAATTATTGATAACTCACCCCTTATCTCCATATATTTTTCAAATAATTTTGATGGTTCAGCTGGAGAATAAGAGTAGAAAGTTTAGCAAGGTGTAATGATCGTAGTGTAATAAGTGTCTAATCCATGGACTGAGCTTTTTAGAAAATCCTTCTCTCAATAATTTTCTCTTGCACGATTTCTTGAAGTTCTACCCAGACCTTCAAGCTCTCAATACTTATGAATAAGTGTTGTTCAAGTGTGCTTTGAAACCCTCAGCCGACTCCTCTAGAAATAGACAATGTTGTGATTGATTTGGAGAATGACTCTGATGACAGGTTTATCCAGAATCTCACTCAGATACGTTGCTCACTATTTGTAAATATTTCAGACTGGATCACTTCTTCTGGATTGCATCGAGTTGAAATCAGCTTCAGTTTCTTCAATAAAGCTTGCATCTCTATCTTTTCAACTTACTGTTAGACTCGAAACATATGACTCTTGTTGACTCTTATCTTATAATATAAACAAGATTTGAAAAGAGTTACAATTCAAATACTTATCCTTGTCGGATAAATACTCATCATTATCGGATGCAATCCTAGACTCCTATTTAAAATTACATTCATCCATAATTCAAATTAAATATAGACTCATCTAATCCTAACCAAACAGAAATTACATTTATAATCTCCCCCTTTGGCTGATTGATGACAAAAACATATATTGGATGTGTAACACCCGGATCCAAAAATTTGTATAGTTGGACATTAGATTGTTTTTATATTTTTATTTATTTATTGGAGCTTGGTATTTTAAGTTTTTATTTTACAAACTGGAGTAGTGATTTTATTTTATTTTATTTTCTTCACACGTTATGTTTTCCCGCATGTTTCTTATTTTTATTTTCCTTCTCTTTCGGTTTTATCTTTTTTTTTTCCGTAAGTTTATTTTTTTTTCTCTTTTCGTTCACGTCGTGCATGCTCACACACGTTCATCTCCATCCGCTCACACGTCTACTTCTCTAGGGTTTTATTTTCTTGTTCCTCCACTGATATATTTAAATATACGTACGTTTCGACGATGCTTCCGCCGCTGCCCTCCTTCCCGAAACCTTAGCCCAGTATTTTTTGTTCTTCTTCTTCTTCCTCCTCTGTGCAAACCACGCTCACCCTCTAGCTCGGTCACGACCCACTGCCTTCCCACGCGACACCGTAAGCCAGACCACCGTGTGATAGCCACTGCAGGTCCCCTGTTTTTAGCAACCGAAACAGAGCACGTCGAGCCACAGCCCAGCCACCCAAAGCGCCAACTCTCTCCGCGTCGTCATTACCTGCCCAGAAAACACCGGCCGTTGCCACCTCGTGTCCATCGTTCGTTGACCTTCTCGATAAGTCACGGCCTTGTTTTCTCTCGCGGCACCCTGTCCGTCGCGTCTCAGAGTGAGTTTCATCCCTCTCCCTCACGTTTTGCCCGCCCACTTCATATTTCTCTCTCTATCATTTGCAACTGCCCAGGCGCCGCCCTCACCGCCGTCGACCTCAGCCAGTCCCTGCGCCGTCACACGTTTCCTTCTCAGTGAGTGCCTCGCGTCCCTGTTCTTGCGGTTTTTGCACCGAATTTGCGTGAATGCTTTTGCAGTTTACGTGATTTTTTTTGCATGGTATTTGAAATGAATTACCGTAATGCCCTTTATTGCATATTATATTAATGGGCTTTTATTTTTATTCTGTATTAGTAAACTATTTTTTTATTTATGATTACCGAAAACTATTTTTAATATGTTATTAAGTGAGGATTTATGTTAAGAGTCAATAATATTGTTGTATTGTTATTTCTACATTTTAAATATATTTTAGTCTTTTTAATAATAGTTATGGTTTATTTTAAAATATTTTGGGATAATTATATTACTTAGTATTTAGTTTCATAAGTTGTTTTCATTAGTAAATTTAGTCATAGTATTAAATTAGCTTTGACGATTTTAGAAAGTGATGATTGGTAATTTTAGGTTTTGAGGAATTAAATAGATTATTTTATAAGATTAGGATTAAATATCGAAATACGTGATTAATTGAAAATTTATGAGAATTACGTGATTATTTTATAGGTGACGATTAATTATTGTCCGACGTTTTTGAGGTATTTCGAACAAGCTAAGAAGTTCAGGTAAGCGGGGCTCCTATACTAGACTTTGCATTTAAAATAAAATGAGCTGAGGTTATTTTTGGAAAATAGACATATTTGATGTTGAAAAGAAATTTGAACTGCCTCAGTTATTTGTTCTGCATTACTCATGAGATTCTGTTAAGAAGAAATTATTTTCTGTCATGACTGGTGTAGACATGAGCTTATTTCTGACATTCTATTTCTGAACTTTGAAAAATAGAGCGAATATGAAATTTGTGCATAAATTATTTTTGTGATATGATTTTTGTTCTGTTCTGAAGATTTTCTGTACTCTGATATGATCTGATGTGATTTCTGAAAACCTCTGGCATAACATTCTGTTTCTGTTTCTGTTCCGTTCTGACCTCACCACGGGTGTAAAATTGTGGCCTCTGTTCGGGTTGGTACCAACTTTTCTGTTTCTGGTGCACCCACTTTGGAAACAAAGTGGTTTTCTGCGTGGACTTTCCTATGTGCACACTCGGGGCTCCGAGAATGAATAAGGGGAAGTTTCACATTCTGTTTCTGCTCGGTTAGCTACCGGGGTTCGCACAACCCTACCACGGGGGTTAAACATGGTATTTGTTCTGATATGACAAGATAAGATGTGATGTTTCAGTTTATGCTATGCCAAAGGGATTTTGATTATGAATATTTTTGAACTATTGCTCTGATATTTTTGGTAACATGTTCTAACGCTGCATTTTGAAAACATTATTCTGATTCTGCATTCTGAAAGAAAATATTTTGTTCTGCATTCTGATTTCTGTAAATACTCATGTTTACACACTAGTATATGTCCTCTGCTTACTGAGTTGTTGATAACTCACCCCTTATCTCTATAATATTTCAGATGAAATTGATGGTTCAGCTGAGGATCAATATTAGAGTTTATGGAGAAGATTAGCAGTGAATGGTTGTTGGGTAACTCGTGGTATTAGTGTTGATGTTGGAAGTTATTTATATTTCTTAAGTTGGCTTCAATGGATTTAGACGGTTTATGGAGACTTATGTTAATGTTTCATTATTTTAGTTTGTTATTTGAGACATGAAGAATAGTTGATTTTATTTGAGTTGCTGGATTGAAAATTGGATAGATGAGTTTATATGGTTTATTTAATTGAAGTATTTACGTGTGATTTGAGGTTTGAGAAAATATATATTCTTGAATTTGGAAGTACTCTAGCCTTGTAAAAGTTGATTATCAGGTCATATGAGTTAACTCTCCGGACTCTCGGGGACGGGGCGTTACAGGATGAATGTGATTTAAACCTGCAAAAACAACTAACCAAACCACCAGTAAAGATCTCATATAGAAAGTCATACTTCTTATAAAAAGATCATCATAGGCAAAATATTTGATGTATCATAATGAGTCTTAACGTAAGCACACACATGTTAGTTTAATGTTGCAAGTGAAATCAAAATAATAAAAGCAAATCATTCTTCAATATGCAAACCAAAAGAAATTAATAAAAGGTGGCGGTGGTGGTGTCTGCATTGCCCTGTTGCTCCCTTTGTTGGAAGATTCATCCCATCTCCCCCTACATGTTGTCAGCATCAGTCAGAATCTGATTTTTCTTCTTCTTCAGGTGGATTTACTATCTTCAGAATCTGATCAACATCCGGAACAACTTGTTGCGGCCTATCATTCACCTTCTCTAATAAGTCTTGTAGGTCTGCTAGCATTTGTTCTATTTTTTCCATTTTCTTCCCATTTATCCACAAAAGATTCAAATTGAAGTTGTTCAAGCACTTCAATGGATTGTCCTAGGGCCAGATGGGAAGATGTGGATGTCTCAGCATAACTTTTTTTCTTTCCACAAACCACAGCTTCTGACTTGGTGATCGTTTTAGAGTAGAGCTTCTCGTATATCTTTAATGTGCCCTCTATGCTCCTTAAAATAACTTTAGCATTTCTGGCCAACTTAGTGAAGAGACCCCCAAATGATAGATTTTCCTTGTCTGTCATGTCAGTCCTGGCCTTGAAAATAACATCAATAATATGGGAGGGAAGATCTATAGGTACACCTTTAACTAGAGCATACATAAACTAGGTTTTTTCAATTGTCAGCTTGGTATGCCTAGTGATGTGCCAATGACTTGTCAATACAACTTTGGCAATGAATCTATATTCGGGAGCATTGACTTCATAGAGAGTCTATGAATCTTTTGGGGGCCATGATGGTGCGTTGGACCCAGCAAACAAATCTTTCATTTGGGCTTTTGATGGGGTCCCCATACCCTTGTATGGAAAACCTCAATTTTCCACACTAGGGAGTTCATAGAACTCTCTAATAATCTCGAGAGTTATGATCATATCAACACTCATAACAGTGGATGTAATGAAATTATTGTCCATACTCAGTAAAGAGTTGGCATAAAATTCCCTCACGATTTCAATATAGGGGGCAGGTGCTCCCTTAGTAATTTTCTCCCATCCTTTGTCAGCAAATATGTGAGCAATAAATTCAAATGCAGGGTCATTCACATCACTTAGAGTTACCTCTCATTTTCCAAGAACATTCCTCTTGGAGAACACAGTCTTGTAGGCTGTCTCTACTTCATCAATTATAAACTTTAGTGGTTTTGATCCTTTGGTAGGTGTCTTCGATATACTCCCCACTCCTTTAGATTGGACAGATCCTTTATCTGCCGCCTTGGATTTTTAGGGGGAGTTATTTGGAGTTCTCACATGAGAGTAAGATTCTTCCTCATTGGAGGAATGTACTGGAGGTGCTTTGCTATCAAACCTTGCATTCTTTGCAATCGACTTGTATTTGATCTGTAAAAAAAAAAAAAAAAAAACTCTCTAAACATTATAAATGCACAATGTGAGAAAGTAACCAGATTTACTTTTCTCCCAAAATATTGATGCAACAGGGCCAAGAATGTGAAGATAATTCCAAAAGAAAATTAATCCAAGCAGACGCGTTTCTAGGAAATTATCCAGAAAGCACATAAATGTTCAGCGATTTCTACCAGATGAGGGAAATATCTAGACCTAAGCACAGGACTAACGCATCACAAGGTGGACAACAACGGCTTTGAGAAAAATAGCCAAACAGTATGCCTTTGTTCGCTACCTTCTGCAACAAAAACCCACCACGAATGCTTTTCAAAGCCTTATTTAACCCCTTCAAATAGGTTTTCAAGTCCTAAGCCAACTAGGTTTCCCAAACTTCAAGGATTTCAGAGATTTTTAATCAGAGACTGAGAGAACCCTAATAAGAGTCCTAAAGTAACAAAAACTTAAGAAATGCATTCCGAAGAGAAGACTTACCTTGATTTTGTGCAAAAGACAAACACAAATTGCTTGAGATGCAAGGACTGAAAATGATGTGTTTCTCTCTAAGAGAGTTTTGGAGAAGATAAACAGAGTGAATGGAAGAGAGAATGAAGGCTGAATGGTGATTAAGGGTGATTGACGTGCAGTTAATGCTGCAGATTAGCTTTTTCACTTCCCGCCCAAAGCCTAGAACGTGCCATGTACGCGGGTCCCCTTTTTCCAATACGTAGAGCATGTCTTAAAGGTAACACCCCACTCCAATTCCCATTACTCATGCCCCCTTTTTTTTGTTTTAAAATTTTTGAAAAAGAAAATAATTTTAAAGAACTAGAAAAGTAGAAATATCATGTATTTTTCATTCACAAAGCTTGGGTCTTTTTGAGTAATTTCCTTGTCCAAGCTTTGTTACACTCCACACTTTTCAATTTATTTAGGATAAGTATTCCTTATTGTAAATGTAATTTATGTTTTGCTAGAATTAGATGAGTTTGTACTCAATTCAAATTGTGGATGAATGTATCCTTGATAGGACTCTAGGAGTGTATCCGATAAGAATGAGTGTTTGAATGATAACTCTTATCAAATCTTGTTCATATTATAAGATAAGAGTTTACAAAAGTCATAAGCATGTTTCGAGTTTTAGAGTTAGTTAAAGAGATAAAGATACAAGTCTTATTTGAACTCAAGGCAGTTGAGAAGAAGTAATCTAGTTTGAGATGTTCACAGATAGTGAACAACATATCTGACTAGGATTCTAGATAAACCTGTCAGCAAAGTCTTTCTCCAAATCAATTACAGGATTACCTATTTGTAGAGAAGTCAGCTGAGGGTTTCAAGTTACTTGAAGAGCACATATTCACAAGCAATTGAGAGCTTGAAGATCAGGGTAGAACTTCAAGAGATCGTGCAAGAGAAAATTCTTCTGAGAAGGACTTTCATAAACGCTGAGTCTGTGGAATTGAGTGAGAGCATACTCCAAGGGGAGTTGCCCTATTCAAGTTGAACCATTAGAGGTTCTAGCAGAAAAGACAAAGATTGGGAGAGTAAGAGGTTCTGACTACCTACTGTGGCAGAAGACAAGCGAGTCGCATGTCTTAGGTAAACATGGTTAGTTACAAAGGTTTTGTAAATGTTTTACTTTTAAAATTCTCAATCAACAAAATTGGCTTTCTTGGGTTTGGTTGCCCCGTAGGGTTTTATCTTTGAAGAGTTCTTCAAAGGTTTTCCTTTCGTAACCAAATTATTGTGTTCTTAAGTACTTTATTTTGGTTACTAATCCATGCTAATTGCTTTTCGTTTAGGATTAACATGCGTTATAGTTGTACTTGGGTAATTTCACTAATTGGTCAGTCTTCAGAGTTGAGCATTTTTCTTAATTGATGACTTGCCAAGAATTCACGTGTGTGTGAGTGAGGAAAAAATATCTTTCCAAAATACTCTTATTATTATTTTTCTGTACTCCCCATTTCTTTTATAATTTTTTCAGTTTTGCTTCAATGAGGGTAAACCTTTCTTGAAAGTCAAACTTTATGCTAGGGCCTAGATACCCAAAAAAGCAACCCCCTCCAAGCGTAAAGCCATATTCACTCTTTATGTCCATTTCGTATTGCTCATCTTTTTCCACAATGATTGAGACAAGGATTTTTTCTACAAGGACTTTTAGATTTTAGATCCATGTATGAGTGTTCATCTTTTTCCGCAATGACTTTTGAACACCCGACTTTTCCTATAAGGATCAACCTTAAAGCATAGCAAGAGGAGACATTTTTTCGATTTGATACTAGGTTCAACTCCCCATTTCCCCATTTCTTTGAGCATTGTATGAGCATACACATGCTGTCACCAAATTGTTAGGAGGTCAAATTTCAGTTTCTCATAGTGTAGAGAATAGAATCCTTGTGTGGTCTTCCTTAAGAGTTGTGCATCACAAGTAAAAACACATACCAGACAAGATCTACCTCGATCCCAACAAAATGAATTGGTGGAGTCACAAAGCTCAAAGACCCGGAACACTCATAAATCTTGTTCCTTGCAGAATGATAGCAACATGAAGTTTTTGAAGAAACAAACAAAACAAGCACCCTTTATTATTATTATTATTATTGTTATTATTATTATTATTATTATAAAAACAAAAAAATTAGGGCATGTCACACACACCTATGATCTTCCTTAGAAATTCAAACCTTAGGCTATCTAAAGGTTTAGTGAACAAATCGGCCAGTTGATGTTCGGTGTTAACGTGTTCCAGAGACACTACCTTTGTTTCAACTAAGTCTCTTATGAAGTGATGTCTTATATCTATGTGCTTGGTTCTTGAGTGTTGCACCGGGTTCTTCAAGATACTAATTACACTTGAATTGTCACAGTACATTTATAGTATCTTGAGAGAACCCATAGTCCTCAAGCATCTTTTTCATCCAAAGAAGTTGAGTGCAACAACTGCCAGCCGCGATGTATTCAGCTTCAGCAGTGGACAAGGAGATGTAGTTTTGCTTCTTGCTCATTCATGCTACCAGATTGCTACCGACATAAAAACAACCACCTGTGGTGCTTTTTCTATAGTCAACATCAAAATAGCCAACTAGACTCAGATTTGAATCTTTTGAATACCATATGCCATAGTCAACAGTAGCACTTAGGTATTTCAAGATTCGTTTTACTGCTGTAACGTGTGATTCTTTAGAATTAGCCTGAAATTGTGCACAAGCACATAAACTAAAAGCAATGTTAGGTCTACTAGCAGTAATGTAAAGAAGACTTCCTATCATGCTTCTATACAGAGCAGGATCAATGCTTTTACCTGTAGAATTTGAACATATTTTAACCGAAGTGCTCATCGAAGTGCGAGCATGTGTCTTCCCTACCATGCCAAATCTCTTAACAAGATCTTTAGCATATTTAGATTGTGAAATAAAAATCCCTACTTCAGTTTGTTTAATTTGAATCCCAAGGAAGAAATTTAATTCCCCAATCATACTCATTTCAAACTCATTTTTCATTAGTTTGGAAAAGTCATGTGACAGTTTGTCAAGAGTGGAACCGAACACAATGTCATCTGCATAAATTTGAGCAATAAGTAGATGCCTACCAGATTTTCTTAAAAAAAGTGTTCTATCAGCTTTACCTCCTACAAAGTTATTTTCAAGCAAGTATTTAATTAGTCTCCCATACCATGCTCGAGGTGCTTGCTTCAATTCGTAAAGATCTTTCTTCAACCTAAAAACATGGTCAGGAAACAAGTGATCATAAAATCTCTTTGGTTGTTCATCATATACTTCTTCATTGAGTATGCCATTTAAAAAAACACTTTTAACATCCATTTGATAAAGCTTAAAATTTAAATGGCTTGCAATTGCTAGCAATATGAGAACTGATTCCAAACGAGCTACTAGTGCAAAGTTATCGTCAAAGTCAATTCCTTTAACTTATGTGTATCATTGTGCTACTAGTCGGGCCTTGTTTCGAACAATAGTTCCATGTACGTCTGACTTGTTTTTGAAGATCCACATTGTTCCAATGATGTTGTGATCTTTAGGTCTGTGAACTAGCTCTCATACTTGATTTCGAGTGAATTGGTGCAATTCCTCATGCATGGCATTGACCTAGCTTTCATCTTGTAAGGCTTCTTCCACCTTTTTAGGTTCAACCTAAGACAAATAGTAAATGTATGAGACTTGATTTAAAACACATTTTCTTAATCTAATACCTTCATCCAATTTGCCAAGGATGTTCTCCATTGGATGATTGTGGCTGATTCTTGTAGAGGGCTTTTTTTCATGGTGTGAAACTGAGCCTGGTGTAGCAAGTTCCAGTAAATCCGTGTCCTCTTGATCGGTTGAGTTTTCTTCTGCCTTCCCGATAAGGTTGTCAAGTTCCGTCTTGGTCAACTCCTTAGAGTTGTCATCCACAACTACGTTGACTGATTCCATCACTATTTTAGTCTATAGATTGTAAACTTTGTAGGCTTTGCTATTCGATGAGTATCCTAGAAATATTCCTCTATTACTCTCGCTATCGAATTTCTTGGCATTCTCTTTCCATTCCATAACTCATAGGGAGTGAGTTTGGGACCTGGACGAAAGACTACACGGTTCAAGATATGTTCAGCAATGTTGACAGCTTCTCCCCAAAAGTATAACACCAACTTTTTGTTAGTCAACTTGGTGCGGGCCATCTCTTGTATTGTCCTATTTTTCCTCTCCACAATTTCATTTTGCTGTGGATTGATTGGGGCTAAAAGCTCTTGATGTATCTCCTGTTCATCACAAAAAGAAGAGAAATTAGTATTTTCAAATTCTCTCCCATGATCACTACGAATATGAGAGATAGAGGAATTCTTCTCTGTTTGTAGTCATCTAAATAGTTTCTTCTCACGGTCGAAGGTTTCTGTTTTGTCTCTCAACAGAATGATCCATGTATATCTAGAGTAGTCATCCAAAGTGACCATTATATATTTATTTTCACCGAGGCTCTCACTCTAAGTAAGACCCATCAAATCCATGTGTAACGGCTCAAGTGGTCTTAAGGTCAAAATATCAACTATCTTCTCTTGTTGTGCCTGGGTCTGCTTCCCTTCCTGATAGGCTTTGCACATCATCTTCCAATTTTTCAAAATTTTAGGCAGTGCAAGTACAGCTTCCTTCTTAGAGATTTTTTGCATGTCCCTATAGTTGATATGGCCTAGACGGTTGTGTCACAACCCAATTTCATCCAGCTCTACTTTGTGACAATGCATTGTGTTCATAAGAGAAACTCCATAGCAATTGTCTGCAATTCTGGTGTCCTACAAGATCCATTTTCCATCACTATTGTAGACTTCGCATTCATTCTTTAAGAACTGCACAGAAAGATGATCATAACAAAACTGAATAATACTTAACAGATTGGCCTTGAGGCCATTAATAAAAAGAACATTATGAAGAATAGGTAAACCGGGAACATCTACACTTCGCTTTCCTTCCACTGTTGCTGTACTTCCACCACCGAAAGTTATGGATCCTCCATTGATAGACTCAATCTTCTTAAACAACAATTTGTCTTCTATCATATGTCTAGAACAAGCACTGTCCAGATACCATATGCTAGTATCCATAGCTTTGAGTCTTGTGTGTGCAACTAGACATATGGCCTTTTCTTTCACTACCCACTTGGTCTTGATATTCGTTTCATTCTTTTTTTCAGGAAAACACAATTCGGATAATTCACCAAGTTTCTTACCTAGGGTGTTTATTTGATTGCTCAATTTGTCCACCTTAATTTCTAAGTTCGTATCTTTGTTTAAAAACTGATTTCTATTTCCTTTTTCTTTCTATTTTCTAAGTCTAAAGCAATTTGTTCTAGTGTGTCCTATTATTCCACAATAATGACAAATAGGGACAAACATACCTTTGAACTTACTTGGAGAAGTCATTATAGACTTGCCTTTGTTCATAGGTTTCTTTGAGACATTTTCTACATTACTTCCTTTTACAAAGGTGATACCTTTGGATGTAGAGGTAGCGGGTGCTTTACTATGTGAATCTTTGGAAGTATTGTATCCCAACTCTGTGCGATCGGAACTATCTCTTTGAACTTTCAGTAGTTCATTGAGTTTTTGAGTGGAGTCTTTTCTTTGACTTCCTGACAAGCTACCAACTTCCTTTCCAGCACCTCTTTTCCAGTCGGCATAGTTATCACCAACGAAATGTGGTGGTGATGATAGTGTCGCCATGATCTTCTAGGGGAATGGATCACACTCAGATTTGAGTGAACCACATGTAGAAGTAATTGCTTGCTAGTTTAGAAACGCATGAATGACCATGATCTTCAAGCCTTGCTGGCAAGAATCTTGGAATGAAAGGTATGAGCGCTACGTGATGGATGGGCTCAAGTGTTTCGAACTGGCTTTAAGCATGTCGATGGAGAAGTGACAAGACGTGAGGGCAAAGTTTTGTACAAAAAGTGACTGAGACGCTAAACGTGCGCAGAGACACGTGAAGACACCGCAAGGACTAGCATGAACAGGCCCATAGTAAGGGTAAGCAAATTCTTAGAATACTGAGCAAATTCCTAGAACGCTAAGCAAAACCCCTAGAACGTTAAGCAAATTTCGAGGACGAAATTTATCTAAGGAGGGAGAACGTAACACCCCGCTTCTTCTTTCTAACGTAAGCAAATTTGACTGCGAGCCTCATTATGCGTGTCGAATCCTGATGGCATATTTTTTAAAGACATTAAGTGATTTCTAAATTAAGTCCAGTGTTTTAAAGCCCTCGAATATTTTAAATGCACTGAAAATATTTATATGGGGGTATTTCTAGTGTTATTGAACCAAACTTGATTTTAAATAATACAATTATAATATTTTTTAACAGCTCCAAAAATATTATAATTGTAGGAAATCTTTTTAATATCATTTATTAAAATGATTTCAGTTATTTAAAATATTATGAGATTTAAATTATGTTGAAAACTCTAATTAACTATATGATTTTATTCTCTTAGAGATATTAAATAAGACTTCATCATTTTATTAATGACGAAGGAATATTATTTTATAAACTAAAATTTAGTTTAAATAATATTCTATCTTAATTCCTCTTAGTGGTTTTAGTTAAGTTAATGTTTATTCATTTTAAATCGATGTTTTAATTCTCCACCGTTAGATCATCTTGTAGATCCCAAGATGAAGGGCTTGGATTAAATACCCAAGCCCCTCTCCTTCTCCCTCACTTTTCCCTTCCCCCTCTCTCTCCTCCCTATCCCTCATGTGTACGATGCAAGCCCATCTCCCTCTCACCCGATTCTCCCTCAACCAGGTAAGGCGCCGTCGTGCTCCGCCCAACCTCAGCTCCACCACAAACGGCATCCTCTCACATTGGCGAGCTCTTACTACCGAACCCAGCCTCCATCTCGCAGCCTCCTTCTCCATTGACACGCACGCCCGCATCTCCTCACGCATGGGTTCACCGTGCACTGCCGTACATGGCCACCCAGGCCACCAAGCACCACCATGAGCACCCTCTGTCCTCCTCCCTTTGACCCGAATCCAGTAGCCCCTTCCTCAGCCGCAAGGAACTCCTCCAACGCATGGGTTCTCTATACCAACATCCGAGCTCCACCTCCCACGGCCACTGCACCACCACCAAAGGCTTCTCCTCCCACCGACGACCTCCCCTAGCCACCCCCATGTCCAGTCGAGCCACCTAACTCCCCCTACTCTCATGAACTTTCCCTTAGATCTACCACCATAGGCCACCGTGTCGGCTCCACCTCGCCACCATAGCTCCACTAGCAACCCCCTAAGCCCCTCCATGCTTAACCCCTTCCAGACCCGCACCTTTAGCCACCACCAGTGGCCAAAACAACCAATGTACGTGGCTAACCGCCACTGTACACGGCTAGATACGCCATGTTTCACCCCTCACCGCCACCACGAGGCCACCACGAGCCCTTCTAAGACCACATCTAGCTATCCAAATGCCTAAACAGCCAACATACATGGGTTAGCCACCACATACGACCCTTCCGACGTCATCGACTGTGATGATCAACAAGCAACGCACGGGTCAAACCCATCGATGGTATAACCCTCTATCCCTCTTAATTATGTTAGTTGGTTCGTTAGGTTGTGGACTGTACTGTTAGTATTTGTGGAGTTCGTTGTGTAGTGTGGTGATGTGATGTGATGTGTATGCAAAGTTTTGGGCGTAGTTGGGAACTATGGTGTGAAGTGTGGATTGGGAAGAGTACACGTGGAGTGTACTCTATGTGGCGTAGCATGTGTGAAGGGAGTATATGCCATAGTGGTGATGTGGCGTAGCATGTGTGGAAGGAGTACACGTGGAGTGTACTCCATGTGATAGAGTGATGCACCATATGGCGTGTACGCCATAGTGGTGATGTGGCATAGCGTATGTGAAGGGTGCACACGTGGAGTGTACTCCATGAGGTGCAACAATACACCGTGTGGCGTGTTGTAAAGATAAAGATGGTTGTGTAGTTGTTGGGTGTAGAGTATGATGAGTAGTGTCGGGAACTGTGGAATAGTGTCCAAAAGTAGTTAAGACGTGGCATGTAGTCTGAGGTGACATGTGTCACCGTGTTTGACTTATGGCTGGGAGTATGTGTGAAGTGGCAGAACAAGTGTAAGAGTGTGCAGTGGAAGCATGACTGGGGAATGTCACGAAGTGACATGGTTGCTGGCAATCGTGCTTTTGATAGGTGAGAACTTAGTGTAAGAATGGCATAGCAAGAATGTGACGAGATGTCACGATGTGTCAGGAGTACGTGAGAAACCGTACTCATGATGAGTTACGAGTTGGTGTAGAAATGACGTAGCAGGATGTCAGGTGACGTGACAAGGTCACGGGGTAGCTTGCGAGTAGTCATGAGCTATATGACGTGGCATAAGGTGTAGTTGTGAACGAAGTCTTTTGGTGTTAAGTGTTAGGATGAACTATCAAGAGGGACTGGTAGCATGAAGAGCCATCCTAACCAAGTTAAGAGAAGGTTGGTATCGGAATATGGCGCTTGTCCCTACGAGCATAAGATCAACGGATTATATATTAGTCTTAGGTGATAAAGGGATAAGGTACATGTGTAATCTAGTGAGACACATGTGCCGGACGAATTCACCATATGTAATGGGTAATCTATCTGAAGCATGGTTACATGGTGCTTAAGCCTCAGAGTTGGCTTAGAGTCGTGTGCTTGTACGGATGGGAATGAGGATTTAGTGTGAGCTAAGGCGAATGAAGGTAGTGACGGGTGTATTGTCTAGGATTGGGATGCGTGACTCCGTCAATCGAAATCATGCATCGGAATGTGGTCAATAGGAAGAGTAAGATGAAGGTTTCAGTGTCTTAATCCTAAGGTAAATCATGGGTTCACTTTAGTTGATGAGCACTCGAGGTAAGACCTTGAGTTTGGAAAAGGCAGTGACCGTATGTGGATCCTGAAGGTTTTAGCATAGTAAAGGGCACGTAAGAGCACGGGACAGAAGGAGAGTGTTTCAAGTGAAGTGTAGTTTTATTCTAAGTTTAGTTGCTTATGCATTAGATAAAAACTGGATGTTAAGGTTATGTGTATATATGTATGTTGTCATCTGACACGCACATGAACGGAGTGCATGATATGAGTATAGCATGGAGTCGAGGTAATATTACGTTCATACGATTCTAGAGTTTTCTAAAATATGTGAAATGAAAATGAAATGCTTTTCCTTTATGATGCTTTACGAAACGACACTAAAGATATTTTACGAAAGCATGCTAAGTGTTCAAAGGTATACGTATGTACGACCATTCTTGGTAGCCCCTTTTTAAACATAGAAAGTATTAATTGTACGCATGTGAATGGAAGACTATACACAATATCTATTGTATGTGTTTTTCACGAAAAGAAATGTTGAGGCGTATGCCTGATGCTTCAACTGATGCTTTAAATGACGCGAAGAAAGTGTTTTAAAACGTCCCTATGAACCGATGTTTTAAGGATCCCATGAACTGATGCTTTAAATGATGCCATGAAAGATGATGTTTAAGACCATGCTCTTAAATGATATTTCTCTATGAATGAACTGTTAAATGAAAAGAATTGAAAAAGAAATGACTAAACTGAATGAAAGGATTGAACGTTTAATGCATGAAAATACGTAACGATCATATGAATGAATGAAAAGGGTACCAAAGGAATGGGCAGATTGCAATGCCGGGTAACGAGTATTGGTAGTGCACCCAGTGCTACCCCCTGACTGAAAAAGGGATTCCCAACCCATGGCCACAGGCAGAGTTCGGGTCCAAAGGAAGACTGCTAACCCCAACACACAGGGCATAACAGTGTGTACCAGCCAAAGAAATTGATAAGAAAAAATGTATGAATGCATCGCATTCTTTAAGAAATGAAGGCACTGACGGGAGATACGTGTTACGAAAAGAAATCCCTTTTAAAGAAAAATCTCGTCCAGTGAAATTTTCAAACGAATTCACGTATGTATGTACATATAGTATGTTTGGTATGATGAATGCATGAATGAAAACCTATGTTATTATATTTTAACTGCATAGAATAATGATTACTGAGTATTCGACTCATTGTAGTTGTTATGTGTGCCCCTCCCCCCACAAGAACTGAATGAGCAATACGCGTCAGGATGGACACGACCCAAGGGGAATAGCACATAGGCATGAGAGTTTTAACTGTATGAGAGACCTTTCTATCTTAAGATTAATTTTTTCCGTTATAAACCTCTTTTATTCTCAAAACACATTTTATTTTATAACGTAGAGTCTTGCACCCTGGGTATGGAAGCAAAAAGTTTTAAATCGAATGGTAATTCCCATCGTCTTTTCTAAAATCATTTTATAAAAAGTCTCACCACAAGGACAGGCATTACAGTTCAAGTGTGCTTTGAAACCCTCAGCTGACTCCTCTACAAATAGGCAATGCTGTGATTGATTTGGAGAGGGACCTGCTGATAGGTTTATCCAGAATCTCACTTAGATACATTGCCCACTATTTGTGAACATCTTGGACTGATCACTTCTTCTAGATTGCAATGAGTTCAAGTCAGCTTCAGTTTCTTCAATAAAGTATGCATCTTTATCTCTTCAATTGACTCTTAGACTCGAAACATACATATGACTCTTGTAAACTCTTATCTTATAATATAAAGATGATTTGATAAGAGTTACAATTCAAACACTTATCTTTATCGAAAAAATACTCATCCTTATCGGATGTGATCCTAAAGTCCTATTTTAAATTACATTCATCCATAATTCGAATTAAATACAGACTCATCTAATCCTAGCCAAACATAAATTACAATTACAAAACTTTGATGTTGACCAAGCAAGACAACGAAACGGATTTTTATGTTTTCCCTATAGGTACGTCCACTTGGTGTAGCTCGTGGTTATGATTTGTGTGGAAAAAAGTTCAAGAAAACTCAGTGGTACATGTTAAACAATTGCCCTGAGATAGAGAGCCACTTGCAGTAAGTTCACTTTATTTGTTAATTAATATTGTAAATTACTTAAGATTATACGAAGACAATTTTTTTTTTGGTAATGTTTAATTTCAATGATGATATTAATGTGCTTAAAGAACTGTGAGTAAATGGTATAGACCAGAAACTTGAAGAGGAGTTCCCGAAATGGTTTGAACAACAGGTAATGATATTACAGACGCGAGTTTGCACTAAATTAAAAAATATATTAGATTTTTTAATTTTGGATGTTTATGCTTTATTTAATATGTAGGTTGTACAAATACATGCAAGAAATCCAAACGATATATTGGACGAACTGTATGCCCTGGCACGTGGCCCCTCAAGATGCGCTGCTCGATATTCTGCATTTATTTCTCAAGTAGGTATCATACAATGGATCGAGAATGCTATAGGAAAACATAAAATGGTGGTGTCCTAGTCGAAGAAAGTCATTACGAGACAACGTTGATTTCTATGGGGTTATTGTCGATATAATTGGAATGAGCTAATTGGCGGAGCTTGTAGTGTATCTATTTAAGCGTGATTGGTGAGATTTAAGCAATCATCGAAGGGGAAAATGCCATGATGAATATTTTGTGAATATTAATACATCAAAAAAATGGTATGAAGATGATCATTTTATTTTGATTTCCCAAGCATCTCAAGTATTCTACTTAGACGATTCTGAGTTTGGAAATCAATGGCGAGTAGTACAAAAGTTTTCTCCAATAAATATATATATGACGTTATCACTAAGGGGGAGGGACAAGATGAAGAAGAAGATGATCCCTCTAATCAAGAAGCATACCAAGAAAGTCAACCAATTTTTAATTTATTTGTAGATTTGAGCCAGTATGAGATAATCCTATTACATAGGGAAGAGATATTGAGATTGAAATTGTTGATGCAACAGTTTAGCAAAATGTTGAGTCATCTGAAGTATCTACAGATGATTAGAGCGAATCTAAAAATAAAAATGATACAGATGATTGACCAGTTTTGTGTTCACATTACACAGTATCTCAAAATTATGTCACTAAAGAGGAAGGAAGTTCGCATCCCATCTCCACATGTTCACCACTAGAGACTGGCTCTATAGAATAAGGTAAATATCTAATACTCATTTTCTTCAATTAAGATAATCGATAATTGATACAAGGTAAATATCTAAATATTTTATAAAGTTAACAGTACAATCTCGTCAAGGTCGAGTAGAGGCGTGACGTTGGACAAATATCGTAAAGTGGGTATGATTAAGGTTAACATTCCTAACAAATATACCGGAGGCGATGAACAAGCAGCTTGGCTTGCATTGCATGTGGGCGCTCTTAATAAATTTATATTAATATTATTTAATATGCTAAGTGATGATATCTGTGTATATATTTTTTCAATGGTGACTTCAAACTAAATTTTGGTCGGAGAGAGGAGCGTAAGACTGTCGATGGGCGTATGTGTAATACATTCTCCAAGTATAAGGCGAGGTGTCATTAGCATTACAATAAGTACGAGAACAAATAAGATGCATGCCAGCATCTTTTTCAGGATGTTCGACCTTCCAATTGGGAAACAATTTACGACATGTTTGAAAATCCATCATATAAGATAAATTAAATGAATTTTTTACTTACCCTATTTATAATTTTCGCTTACTAATATTTATAACTTCTATGCAGGAGCGAAGTTATATAAACAAAACAAGTAGATTGAAGTTGAAGATTCATCATTATGTAGGTTCAAGATATTTCCATCGCCTCTCTATGAAATTAGTAATATACTTTTTATTTTTTTATTCTATATAGTTTATTTTTTGGAGGTACTAATTTTAATATTGACTTTATATCTTAACAATATTTCTTGTAGCAAGAGTCAAACACCAATTATGATCTGAAAAATTATATTATGCATCGCATACTGATCGTAATGGAGTGGACTAATCCCGATGCTTGTGAAAATTATGTAAGTATTATAATCAGTTTTAACTAGACATATTTGAATATTTGTGATGATATTAATTCTTTATGTTGTGTGTAGAATAAAATGACTGCTCTACGTGCTAAAGCTAGGTCAAACCCAAATTCTTTTTACACAAGTTTTGGGTCAACATTTAGGATATTTGAGGGGTTTGGGTCACTGTGTAAAGTCTTCTAGCTCTTCCTCAACATCAAGTAACTCTATAGCATTAGAGAATGTGAATTCCAGGATCAAAGAATTGACAACAAGACAATATGAGTTAGAGGCTCATTTGACAAAACAAGTAGACATGGAGATGTGCATGAAACAAAAAGAAGAGTAACTAGAAGAGTTCAGGAGAGAGATGCAACTCCATATGCATATACTTATGCAACAGTTCAGGCCTCCAAAAAAAAACTTTTTTCTTTTAATTTCCTACCCACAAGTGTGCTAAACATTTGTTGGTACTGTAAAGGGGGAAAATCCCTTGGATCGGGCTAAAGGTAGGGCCTAGGATAACACCCAGACCTTGGGTCTTGGCTGAACACAAGGCCCAAGTGTATAATATAGCCAGAGTTGAACAGTAGCGTCTGGTTCAAGGCTTGGGTATAAGGCTCGGGTCGGATCTTACTTATATCGAGAAACACAGGCAAGGCTTAAGAGGGAAGGAGTATAGCATTCAATTCTAGACGAGAAAACTTGCAGCGTTCATACCCAACATTAATGAGATGAAAAGGGCCCAAGACAGAATGTACGCCGCATTCAATGCAGCCCATGGCTCGAACAACAAACAGTGACACTAAGTACATCATAGCTCGGCCAACCAATGGCAAAAGGATAGCTCGGTGGGTGTACATCATGAATATATGATATCCTGCTATGCAACGCTCCACTAATATGGAGACCAGGTCAGCAAGTATAAATAAAACTGCCTGCAGCATACGGGTAAATAATCTAACACTATGATAGTGAATGTACTTTATCTTCAACCTGAGCACCATACTAACTTAAGCATCGGAGCATCAACGGACCTTGAGATCCCCCTCCTTCTTTAGTTACTGTGCAGGTGATCGTACGAGCATTAATCGAGCAGAATTGCCCAAGCCCGCAAAACACGACATCAACAGCCAAAACTTTCAACGTCTTCTAGTCCTGCATGTTATGTGGTGAAAAGATTTGTTCCCGCGTGTGGTCCCAGGAACATTAACAGAGAGGCTTAGCACACCATCTCTCAAGCCATCCATGCACACTAGCTTGATGTTAGTGAGCAATACCCAGACCATACAAACACGGCCTCGCCCTCAGCTCATTTAATTTGCAATCTCAGCCTCTACCTTCTCAAATTCATCTTCCAAAACTTTGGCAATAGTTAAAACTGAAGAGTGAGATGTTCTATTTCTTATCACTGGAACAAAGGATATTTTTTATCTCATGTGGGAGGTTGCAGTGATGGAGCACCCACACACATGATGTTCTGTTTGTCGTTTAATTTTTTTTTTTTTTAGAAAATAAAAATTTAAATAGAAAAATAAAATAAAATAAAAATAAAACTAGACATACAAAATAAATAAATAATTAAAGAAACAAAAATAAAACTAGACAATAATAAGTAAATAATTAAAGATAAAAAAATAAAATTAGACAAAAAATGAAGAATAAAATATTAAAAGTGTGTTGTGCTCGTGAATAAATATTGTCCAATTAAATCACAAGTTATAAAATTAAGCATAAAATATGCTATTAATCAATTTAAATCACAACTTGGATTTATGACTCTTAACCATTTTTTCCATCTAAAATCAATAATAAAATAATAAAACAATTAAAAATATATTAGTTTTAAATGTATAAAATATGCAATAATGCAGCTCAATCAGCAATGGATAGAGAAATAGAGATATGAGAGAGAGAGAGATTTACCACTAGCGGTGCTGGACGATGGTGTGGAGAGGCGGCAATAGAGCAAGTTGGAGGGGAGATGTAGGGTAGCGGTTTGGTCTATAGAGAGAAAGAGAAAGAAAAAGAGGGAGGAGAAAAAAATGAGAGAAATTTTTTAGGCTTTGGGATACATAGTGTGAAGCCCAAGACTATATGTGTTTTCTTTAGTAAGATGAAGCCCATCATGTTGTTTAAGTGGTTTTTTTGTGTGTGGGTGTGAGAGAAGGGCCTAGCTTGCGGGTGTGTGTGTCTGTGTGAGCCAGCCTAGCCCGTGCAAGTGAATCCAACCCCTTCCCCCAAAACTACGTTGTTTTAGCCTAAGGGGAAGAAAAGCCTAAAACCTTTTTCTCTTCCCCCTTTTTCTCCCTCCAGTGCCGCAAACCCCAACCCCCCTTCTTTCCCATTTTCTTCTTCAGCAACCTGTAAGCCCCGCCTAGCTCTCCCTCTCTCTCAGCCATTTCCCCTCTTCGCCATAGTCGCACCCAATGCCACTGTCTTGGGCGATGTCTCAAGCAGCCACCTTTAAGGCTTCATCCTCTTGTTGCAGTGATGTTCCAGCAACTGCCCTGATGCCGCCCTCATCAATGTCATGTGCCACCATTGCGCATCACCGAACAACCTCAAGCCCTAGTAGATTCCTCTATCTCGGTCATGCTCTTATTCTCGTAGATCTCTCTATCTCTTGCTCTCTCGCACACTCTCCTCCGCTCTGTTCGTCGTCGATCCAACAAGCTGTGGTCGCCTTCCACCATGTCTTGACCCCATACCCCGTCAGTAAGCATCTACTGTTGCCTTATCCCTCAGTTCTGTCTATTCTCTCTCTTGAATTCTCTCTACTATCATTCTGTCTCTTTTTCCCAGGGCTCTGACAAAGTTTGCCACTCTGAGGAGATCGTTGCTGGTCATTCGACTACCCCCACACCCTCTTCCCTCTACTCAGCCTTTTTCCGCCATCTCAGATCCACCCAACCTGAGCAAAGACCCCTCTTCCACTTAGAGTTGTGCCACTGCTAGCCACCAAGGGTCTCCCTTCCTCCACCCTCTATTAATGTCGAACCTACTACCCTTAAGTTTTTCCCCAGCCATAGGTCCCCATTAATTTGTCCAGATCTGCCTCTGCCACCGTGTGCCACCATTATTGCAGCCGTGCTCTGCCACTCCTAGCACCATCGTAGTAAGCTGTGTGCCACTCTGATTTCGTATTAATTTCTAGGCATCATCAAATTTAGCTTAACTGTTTTTTCATCTCGCAGTGATGCGCATGCACACGCGGGTTACCCTAGTCAGCGCATGGTTGATCATCGAGTATGGTCATCTGCATAGTAAGTAACTCTCTAGTGCGACCCTTGATATTTTAACATGAAAATTATTGCTAACATATGCAATCTGATTGTGTTGAGAAGGGCCTTAGGGCCAAAGAAGTGTTGGGGATTATTTTAACATAGTTGTTGTCGAAATTGGGCCAAGGGACGGATGGAGGATGGGAAAAGCGTGTAGTTGGGGTTTGTGAAACTGTGGATTGTGACTATTGTATTGTTGTGAGTGATTGTTGTGTGCTATGTCATGCCATCCAATAAATTGCATGTCATGCATATTACTACTATTGATATCTGTCATGATTAATTTAATTGTGTTGTGTTCTATGTTGTGCTGTGTAATCTGAAAATCGGTTTTTGGAAAATGTATATTTTGGTGTGGGTGCGTGCGTATCACGACCCCAAGTCGAGATGCAGTATTATCTCAGTAGAACACTTCTAGTCACTCAGGAGCGTGTAAAACTGAGTGACGTCCCTAGGCAGTCGTAGGGCGACAACAGGCTCAGCTAAAACAATAATGCTCTTGGTACGACTCCGAAGCCCCTCTGTTGACGAGGGCTAGAGGTTGCCTGGTCGCATTACGCACCGAGCATGAAGCTGGGCAATTCTCGTAACGAAGTCACATGCTACATAAGGCGAAAGGTAACCAAGTCTTCGCTCCTCAGGCGGAACCGATTGTCCAAGCTCATAACCATCCTCTACATCAAAATCTACGGTTTCGCAAAGATGAACCACATGTGGGGAGCACTACGATGAGATTTCACAATCTCAGCAAGTAAAGCCAATAGAATGACACCCAAAAAGAAAAACCCAGAAAAAGTGGACATATCACAGCATTTGAAAAATGAGATCTTTCAACAGTGCATGAAACCAATATCCTTCTCATCAATTTACAAACAATGCCACACACACCGAAAACCCACATTTCCATCTTTGAAAGCATCCATTTAATTACGCATGCACCATGGTCTCCCCTATAGACCATACGCACATCCTGGCACCCTTCGTCATGCAACTGGTAACGACTGTGCATGTGACTTAATAACGAGCGATGCCCAACTCCGTGCCTGGTGAGTACGTGACTAGGCATCCTCTAGCCTCCGCCAACAAAAAGGCCACGAAGTCAGCATGAGAGCGTTACCGTCTCATCCAAGCCTATTATCGCCATGCGACAACCTGGGAGACGTTACTCAGTTTTACACACTCTCGAGTAACTAAAGGTGTAACGCCCCTTTCCCGGAGGTTCGGAGAGTTAACTCTTGATACCTCAAATCAACTTAAGTAGTACAACTATAAAATCCGGAAAATCCAATAAAATATTAATCAATTTAATCAATCCAAATATCTAAGTTCCTGTATGGGGACAATAAAGAAAATCTCAATAATATAGATTAAAAACTCTCCAAAACTCAAAATTATCCTTAAATCATCAAATCAAAATACTCGAAAAATAAAATCATTTTACTAACTACGACTCTCAAATAAGCACTTGTACCCTCGGGCACTTATTCCACTCTGATCATCACACCTGCTAAAACTTCCTACTCTTGTTCTCCAGCTGAACCATCAAAATTATCTGAAAAATATATGGAGATAAGGGGTGAGGTATCAACAACTCAGTAAGCAAAGAAAATATACTAGTGTGTAACCATGAGCATTTACAGAAATCAGAATGCAGAACAAAACATTTTCATTTTCAGAGTGCGGAAGCAAAACATGTTATCAAAATATCAGAGCGAAAATTTAGAAATAATTTCATTCAAAAATATTCTTTGGCATAGCATAAATGATGATGATCATCATCAGAACATCATATTTGAACAGAGGCCATGTATAACCCCTTTGGTAGGGTTGTGCATCTGCGGATAGCCAAGCAGAACATAAATCACTCTGTCACCAAGGTGTGCACTCAAAACAGAGACAGCTACTATAACCCATGGCAGGGCCGTATCCACTATTATTACTCGTGGTTGGACTGTATCCACTATTATTACCCGTGGTTGAGCCGTATCCACTATTATAACCAGTGGTTGGACCGTATCCACTATTGTAACCCATGGTTGGGCTGTATGCCACTATTATCACCCGTGGCAGGGCCGTAACTGAACAGAGCTAAAACAGAATCAAATTCAGAATCAGAGAGTCATGCCAAAGTTTTTCAGAAATCACGCCTTATCCAAACAGAGTACTGAACAAAATCGTCATAACAGAACAAAATCATATCACAACATAATTTATGCACAAATTTCATATTCGCTCTCTTTTTCAAAGTTCAGAAACAGAATGTCAAAAATAAGCTAATGTTTACACCAGTCATGACAGAAAATATTATCTTCTTAAACAGAATCTCATAAGTAATGCAGAACAAATAACTAAAATAGTTCAAAATTCTTTTCATAATCAGATATGTATATTTTTCAAAAATAACCTCAGCTCATTTTATTTTAATGCGAAGTCTAGCATAGGAACCCCACTTACCTGGACTTAGCTTTTTCGGAATTTCCTTCAAAATGTCGAACAATAATTAATCGTCACCTATAAAATAATCACGTGATTCTTGTAAATTTCTAATTAATCTCATATTTCGATATTTAATCCTAAACTTCTAAAATAACCTATTTAATTCCTCAAAACCTAAAATTCTCATAATTCCCAAAATACATAATCCCTTTCTAAAATCACCAATGTCCCTTTAATAACTTCTACTAAAAACATTTAAAAGTCTAACTTATTTACTATTGAAGTGTAATTATAAAATCTAACACTAGATAATATAATTATATCAAAATATTTTTAATTATACAACAACCATATAATAAACTAAGTCATAGTAAAAATACAACATTATCAATTCTTCTTTTGAAAGGAATAACAAATTAAAAGCACTTTAAGAAACCTTTTTTGACTAATATAATATAAGATGAAACTCTCGTAACATTGACATAAGAATTATTTGTAATCATACAGAAACCCATCGTAAAAAAAAAAATCAACCCAACCGAAAAATATATGAACTCAAACCACCTTGTGATTTGGCTTGTAACTCAAGGGTAAAATCGTAATATCCTAGATCTAATCTTCCTTAACCTTACATAAAGAGCAAAACACCTCTATATGCAGGGCAAAAAGTTTACTGGAACCATAAATGCATGCGACGGAAACTCACTAAAACTGGAAATTTAAGCCAACTAAACGCTAACGGCACTATCGGGATCCACTAAAACTGAAACTTGTTTTCAACTTTGGAAAAACAAAGAGGCAGCGACGATGCTCACCGAGGAAGGAGGCTACACCAAGGATTCGGTCGGAGCTGAGCGGCTTCGGTGGATACTCTTGCAGCAGGGTGGCTGAGTACATAGGGAGCAAAATGTGAGGAAAAAAAAAACGTGAGAGGCAGGGGTAGATTCGGCATGGCTTACCATGCTGATGATGAACGTACGGCTGATTAGGGCTGACGAAGAGTATTTAGACGGCGGTTTGAGGTTGGCTGGGTGGTTCGCCGTCGTCTAACGAGGTTGAAAAACTGAGGGAACAGGGTGGTTTTTCTTACTTTATTTTGGGGGGCTAAAACCAGGGAGTTTTCGGTTCACTTTGTAAGTGCTTGTCCTTGGCAATATGGTGGTGGTGCAGTGGTGTATGGTGGAAGAGCTGGAGCTCCAGTGAGGGTCAAGTGGAGGTGGCGCATGGCGAGGCGGTGCTACGATCCACGGAGGTGCAGTGCATGCACGATTTTGCGTCGGTTCTGCATGGGGCGGCAGCTTGCGTTCTGGATGGTGTAGCGGCACTGTGGTTCACTGTTGTTGCTAGACGTTTCCTAGACGTGGAGGCAGTGGCTGTTCCACGGTTGTCCCATGGTTGACACTAGGAAAACTTGTTGTTGGGCTTCACGCGGTGGTGATGACGACACTGAAGTTGGACGGTGGGAGGGGCATGCAATGCACCAATATGTTTTTTGGCAGTGCACGTACTTTGTGGTTTAGGATAGCAGAGGTTGTTGTTCTGTCGTGGGGTTCACGGTTTGCCAAAGGCTTGGTGGTGGGGCTACCACATGGTGGTTTACGTTGTGCAAGGAGGAGTCGTGGCTGCTGTTTGCATGGGGAGGAGAGGCTAGCAGCTTGGGCAGAAATATTTCTATTACTTGAAGCAAGTGATGTCGAGAGGTGGTATGGGAGAGATGCAGAGCAGCAAGCCTAGATTTGATGGCTGAGTTTCTATGTGAGATTTATATAAGGAAAAGCTAGTAAACCCTAGAGAATAAAATGTACATGACGTGAAGACGTAAATGTCATAGGGGTCTGATCTTTGTCTCACGGCTTGGTGTTTGGGCATGCAAAAATTCGGGCTTTCTCTAAGAGTTTTAGGCCCGAAGTCTATTTTTTTAAAAAATCAAATGGGCTTTTCGCACATAAAAAAATCCATAATTTTTTAAATCAACTTCGCACTGGGCCCGGGTGTTACAAGAGGAGCTCCACCGAGATAATGTCCCATCTCGGCTTAGGGTCTTGATTCACACCCACCCACAAAACACGTTTTTAATAAATGACACTAAGAACATAGTTTTCCAGTTTCACAGAACAACTAGAGAACATATAACAATTAACATATTAATTACGGCACAGACATAGATCAGAGCATAGTTAATATGATCAAGATAATTAACAACAATAATAATAATGCAGATGCATCAACAGGCAGATATTGGATGACATGGCAATAATACATCAAGCAATGGCCAAACAACACAGGTTCACATATTCACAAATCACAACCACACGCTATTGTCAATGCTTCACCAGACTTCAACAAACAGTGCATCACCAACTACACTTATTATCCCAACGCTCCATAAGCCTTCGGCCACTTAACCAATCACAACCAGACTGCAATAAAAATATAGTTTTCCAATGTAAGTACTCTAAGGGTTAGTCTAGGGTTTTTCTTACAACGTGGAAAGCAATCATGTGTGCGTGCGCATCATATAATAGCACCAGGAGTGGCAAAGCATGGAAGCAGCAGTGGCGGTGCACGGTGGATAACGACAGATCCGAGTAACATGTGGGACTCTACAGTTGGGAATATAGTGGGTGACAAATCTTATGAAAATAAAAGGGTGGCCGAAGGGAATCTCATAGTGAAGGGTGGTGGTTGGCGGCCCAACAGAACCCAAAATGGGTAGCTTGGGCACGGGTTAGGTAGATTTTAAGGGAAACAAGGTTGAGCATAGGGGAAAAGGGCAAGAGGTGGTTGGACAACCATTGCAAAGCGACTGGGAGTGGTGGCTCGCAATGGCGGAACCTTAGAAATCAAGAAACAGAACGAGAGAGAGGATCCAAGAGAGAGAAGAGGTTTGGGGAATCAGAGGGATGGATATCAAGATCGAAGAACCCACCATGATTGTCAAATAGCAGGGCAATGGCAAGGAGCTTGGAGAGACAGTGGTGGATAGATCTAAGAGCATTGGTGGTGGCAACACCAAAGCCGGAGGGATGAAGAGAAGAGAAGAGAAGAGAGAGAGAGAGCCAAGAAATTCAAGAGGGAAGGGCTCGACGATGAAGGAAGGTGGTGAGACGGTGACCATAAGTGGTGGTGCTCACATGGCTGAAAGAAGCCATAGGCTGCATGCGGTGAACTTGGCTTTGACTATGGTACCGAACGGCAGTCAGACGGTGGCAGGGGATGAGTGAATGATGCCGACACATGGAACCGAGGTGGTGGTAGTGAGGAGAGGTGTTGCAGGCCATGGGTAATGGAAACCTTCTGCAAGAGAGAGGGGGAAAAAACAAAGAGATGGAGTGAGGGTCTTGCGCGGCATTGAGGGAAAAGAAGGAACTTTAGGGTTTCTTTCCCTTGGTCAAAATGACACAGCATAGAGGGAGGGGATGGGCCTTTCCTTCCAGCTTGTGGGTTCACCTACACAGGCTGGGCCCGAGATTGAATACCCTCACACTAAAAATGAAACCCACTTAAACAACATATAGGGCTCAATTTCACCAAAGAAAACACACATACACACTATAAGAAAGAAAAAACCCACTTCCAAATCAGTCATGGGAGTCACATGGCTAGACATCATTCACACTAATGGTACCAACGGATTGGTTAGATTACAATGCCAGGTAAGTAGTACTGATAGTGCACTCAATGCTACAACTAACTAAAATGGATTCCTAACCCGAGGCCCACAGGCAAAGTCTGGTCCAAAAGACCGCTAACCCCAACACACAAGGTGTAACAATGTGTACCAGCCAATGGAAAGTGATAACAGTTAATTTGATGTATGAAATAATTTAGTTTATTTATGAGTGAATGTGCAAGGTGTCAGGAAATGTTTTTATAAGGAATGAAAACATTTTTAAAGAAAAACTCCACCTTGTAATGTTTTCAAAAGAAATAAATATTTTATGTAAAGTGTGTATAGGAATGAAGTAATGCTTACTAAGTATTTTGACTCATTTTATTTTTTTATGTCTCTCCTCCTCCCAGGAACAAAATGAGAACGAAGTGTTAAGACAGACATGGCCCAAGGAAAAGGTGACAGTAGCCTAGGCATGTTTTATGTAATGAATGAACTCAAATTTTGTAAAAGAATTTTATATTTTAATATTAATGAATACAGCTGCAAACGCTCTTTTAAGTTCACAAGTAGGTTTCAAAAAGTTTCAAATATAGAATCTTAAATATCCTAGCGAGGAAAGGAAAAGTTTCAAAAAGTTTAGTAATTCTCATCTTGCTTTATAAAACTATTTCCTAAGTCTCACAACAAGAATGGGAGTTACAGATAGTCCTCATGAAATTTTAGGGATGGAATGTCATCTAGGACTGGAGGGCGAAAAGGAGATGGCTTGGCGGGTAAAGTACAGCTAGTCTGAAAAAGGGCGAACAAAGGGTAAGGACAACCTCAATGCAGACATGGGAGCCCTCCATAAAAACATAGAGGTGCTCAAAGGGTGGCAGTTATTGTACATAGATGCCCATACTCGATAAGAGATGTCACATCTAGAGTGAGCAAGGGAAAAAATAGATTACAAGCCTGGAGGCCATATCATTTGAACTCAAAGGTTTGGTCTAGTGCCATGTGGGAGACCCTTATTAGAAGAAGCACTGCGGGATTTGACCCAAGGTTAGTTGCAGAGAACATGCACACCTTCTCCCCATTAGTCTCTTCCATCCTCCAAGGCTAGAGCACAAATGGACCGCCAACATCGAAGGTCACTCATTCAAGCATTTATGGAATCAAACGGACTTCAGAACTAGGGTTTTCGGTCCAACAATATAAAAGGCATTGGATAAAAACCAAAATCTCACTTTTAAGATAAAAAACGTATTTGATGATGATGTGATTTTCAAGTATTGATTCTGGCAGTCGTAGTCTTATGGCGGCTACCACTAGTGCGAATGCTAGCATTTCCATTCGCGGGTATCTAACTTCAGCTCTTCGTAGGGCTCGGCTTCTACAGTACACTAGCGCCTATTTTCCTTCTTCTTCTTTCACTAAGACAACTGATATGGCTTGGTGGTATACTACTAAGTACACGTACAAATTATCCCCTTGATTAGGCTGCTTCAATAGGGGCGGACTGGCTAAGTATTTTTTCCATTCTTGAAAGGCTTGGTCACACTCTTCATTCCAAGGGTGTACCTACTTTAGAACTCGAAAAAAAAATGAAGGTATTTATCCATGGACTGTGATACGAACCTGTTCAAAGCCACTACTTTCCCTGCTAGGCACTGAGTATCGTTGATGGTTCAGGGTGGCGCCATTTTCAAAACTGGTTCTATCTTCTTAGTGTTGACTTCTATTCCACTTTGCGAGACTATGAATCCTAGGAATTTGCCCGAATTTACCCTGAACGTGCATTTGGCCGAGTTCAATTCCATTTTGTACTTTTGCAATATCGTGAAAGACTCTTTAAGATCTGTTACGTGCTGGGCGGCTTCCTTACTTTTCACCAGTAGATCATCTACGTATACCTCCATAGTCTTCCCAATCTAGTGTTTGAACATCCGGTTGACCAGCCTTTGATATGTTGCTCCGACATTCTTCAGCCCGAAAGGCATTGCCCGGTAGTAGTAGAGTCCTTTGTTGATTATGAACGTCAACTTCTCCTCATCCACCTTGTTCATTCTGATTTGATTGTACCTAGAGTAGGTGTCCATAAAACTCAAAATTTGGTGTCGACTGTGGTGTCCAGAATGACATCAATTCGAGGAAGTGGAAAACTATGCTTGGGGCAAGCTTTATTAAGTTCGGTGAAGTCTACGCACATTCTCCATTTGCCATTGGCTATTTTGACTAGTATCACATTGGAGAACCATTCTGGGTAATGTGCCACCCATATGAAGCCCGCCGCTAGACGTATATCAATTTCTTCTATTATGGCTGTGCATTTCTCAGTGCTGAATGACCTCCTCTTCTGTCATACTTTCTTGGCTTCTAGATCAACACAAAGGTTGTGATCTATGATTGAATTATCAATCCCGAGCATTTCTTTGTGGCTCCAGGTAAATACATCTCTATGTTCGATCAGCAACTGTTCCAAGGCTTCCTGATACTCTAGCGGGAGCTTGGAGCCAACCCATGTGGTGGCGGCTGGGTGTTCTGGATGCCGCTTTACTACATGCAAGGGCTCTTTGGCTTTGGCTTGTAATAGACTACTTTCATTCCTGATGTCTATGTCTTGTCCTTCTTCCAATTGAAGTGGTGGTGGCAGCTGTTCCTTTGAGTTGTCTATTGAACATACCGTCAGTGCTCCCATCTTCAGCTCCAGGACATGACACTCTCGAGCCAATATCTGCTCACCTCGGACTTCGTCTACTCCCACTTTTGTTGGGAATGTCATTTTAAGGTGGTATGTGGAGGTAACCACCTTTAAGTTATTGAGGGTCGGGCATCCCAATATGGCATTGTAAGACGATGGAGCCTTGACCACTAAAAAATCTGTCATGTTGGTGACTATGTGGGCGCCTTGACATGCTATTACCGGAAGTGTGATGGCGCCAATGGGTTGAACAGCTTCTCCTAAGAACCCTTTCAGTAGAGAGGGAGATGGTCACAATTTGTCGGTAGGGATCCCCATTCAAGCAAACATGTCCCAAAAGAGGATGTCAGCAGAGCTCCCATTGTCAACCAACACTCGTCTGGTCATGTAGTTGGCTATAAGTAGCCTAACAACCAAGGCGTCTTCATAAGGGTGCATAACCCTTTCGCAATCCTCATCCCCGAATGAGATGGTCGGGGTTGTTTCTGCCCTAGGGTACTTACATGGCCTATCTGCCATGTATATCTCACGATATCTTACTATGCATGTGTGGGCCTTTCTACCTGATGTTGTGGCGTCACCCCTAGCAAATTTGCCTGCCATAGTGCGGATTTCGCCTAGGTGGGCTTCTTGGTCTCTCCTGGGTCGTGGACAATTATTTCTTCTTTACTCTTCTTGTTTTTGGCGCTTGGGGCTTCTACCTCGTCTATCACGATTTTCCTCTCTTCGTGGCTTTATGTAATTAGCCAGCATCCTTTCCAGTTCCCCACTTCCAGTCATTTCTTCAATCTGCTTCTTTAGGGTGATGCAATCTTAGGTCCAATGGGAGTAGCTTTGGTGATAGGTGCAATGGCGCTGGCCTTTGCCAAGCGTGAATTCTTCCCTTCTTAAGTTTTTACCATTTTCATGTACATTGTGGTTGTTATGTACAAGTCGGTGCCCATGATCTTGGTGGCTGGTGTATCGGTCTCGTCTGTCATCAGGGTGGCTTCGTTCGTTCATTTTCCTGTCTTTGTCTTTAGAATTGTTCTGGTTTCTGTTCTCTAGTTTTGTCTCCTGCTTTCATGGTTCTAGCAAACCATGTAGAGTATCCTCCGCATTGACAAAGTCTTCTGCTCAGTCCATGAATTCCCTTAATGTGGATGGAGTTCGTCTGGCCAGCTCAACCATCAAAGGGCTTCGAGGCCAGATTCCTCCCAGTAGTGCGGCTAAGGTGATTTTTTCATCCTGATCATTAGTGGTGAGCCTCTCTTTATTGAAGCGCATTAGGTAAGTCTTCAGACAATCTTCTTTTCTTTTCACTGTTACATCTAGGACTTTTGTCTAGAAGCAAATGTTGGATGCATGTTTAGCACCGGCTGAAAGGGAAGTAAATGGTTTTGATAGCTATCATTGATGTGTACGTACATTTCTTTTTTCTCTTATTTGTTTAATGGGTAATGGCTATACCAATCAACAAGGTAATAAGATGGAATAATATTTGCCTTTAATTAATCTTAGAAAATCAAAGAGATTGTATATCTAGAAGATAAGGTTGATATGTGAAATATTCATAAATACAATGAATTAAATGCTTGCCGTGTCTACTCTTCGTTTTCATCCATCCCCATTTCATATAATTTGTACTTATGTTGGTAAAGGAGACAAGTTGCTCAGAGCTCACTGTTACAATACACCCAAAAGTAGATGCATTCGAGGTGTTTTATATCAAGCAATTTAGGGACAATTAGAAATTATTATTGATAAGGACAATTTTAGATTACTATTTAGGAGTCTATTATCTAGATTTAAATTTGAATAAGAAAGTAGATTGATTTTAGGTTAAAGACTTTTTGTACTACTATTTAAAGTCTTTTAAAATTTTAAACAGTTTAGGAAGTATTTGAATTAATATAATTAGGTATTGGATGCAATTTTATTGGCATACTTTCTACAATGGTTGTGATTCAATAGTCTTTTGGTTACTTTCAAGGGATTTGCCGTGTACTACGTCTTGAGTTTAAATCTGGATATAGATAAACGTTTAGACTATTGGGATATGTCAAATTACCCCAATAATGTTCAATTAATTCGACACAACCACAGACCTAGCTAGCTATATATATGCGTGTTCAATTAATGTATTTTTTTTCAAATGTTGGCTCAATAATACATTCACAGACAGGCCTATATCCGTGCCTTCAGCTACAAGATCCTATTTTGCAAAATAGAACAAAAAATTGACGCAATTGTATGTTTGTTATTAAGGTTAAAAGTTGATGTAATTTAATATAGTACATCAGATTACAGTGGAGGGTGGGGGGGACTCAAGCAAAACTAGAGAAAATCATAAAGTAGAACCTAACGAGGAAAATTTTAAATGTGCCTCCTTAGTAGAAATCGCGTGATGAGGATCACAAAAGGTAAAATATATGTCGTAATGTTGGAAGCCTCTGATCAAATACTACTACATATATTGCCCACTAGGTCGATAGGCACCATACGAGCGACGTGTATCATAAACTCCGTTCGATCAATGCCAACCTCTGTCTTGTGCTACCGAGGATTAATATTGTTGTTGATCATCAAGTTCATGATCTTAAAGAAAGCATATAAATCAGCCTGTTGAATGCTCTTCATCCCATCATAGGGAGAAACATCTGGACCAACAACCAACTATCTAACCTCATGATCCGCAAGGCCATTTATGTCATCTCTATCAGAGTCCTTGTCCACAGCCGTCTACCCATCAACTGTAGATTCCTTGGATGCCGATGAAATTAGCAAGTCGGTCTGCTGAAAATATAAATGTTGCTCCCTATATAGTTATCGTGTATGCATCATCAGCATCTAGTAGGAGCCACCGAGTGCTCTATAAAACTCAGTGACGATGTCGATGTATGACATGAGGTGGAATGCCTCATCCCAGTGGTCTAGAATATTTGTCCAACCGCGCTCCACGAAGATGGACGCCAAGGAATGCCCCTCCCAAAGAAGATCCTGAAAGTCAAAGATCTTCACCTGACTCTCCAATAACACCGTCCCGCCTATAAATGTATCGCCACTAGTGCTAGAGAAAGTTTCCCTTTGATTTCCTACACTTCCTTCCCATAGATGACATTTTCAACCTGAAATTTAAATAACAAAATTCAGAAAATTAGTTATAAAATATCAAATATAAAATAGTAAAAAAATTATATAATGACTAAAATAATTTAAAATTGATTTACACTTAAGCGTTCAGTAGAATTACAAGGCGTTCGAACGCCACATTGCAATTTAAATTAACCGTTCGCACAATGTTACATACGTTCAAACGGAAACAAAAGTGTTCAAATGGTTTCCCAACCGTTTGAAATTACAACTTGTCAGTAATACGTTCGAATGTGTTCAAACGTCATTTTTATGTTCAAATGCCATCTTAATAGATGGTCGAACAATATCCTAACCATTTTAGATTCTAACCCTTGAGCTCTAACCATTCGAACGAAATCTGGATCAAGTTCAGCGATGGTTGAGTCGACTTAATGGCTAATGAAACGAAAGAAATCTACTGATTCTTCCACTAATAACACACACAAGGCCGGAATGTGCATAGAAGCATCCCGACCTTGTGTTTTCTAGCCCTAGAATACTAAATCAATAAATTAAATGAATTTTCTATTTTTTTCAAAACTAAATGAAAATAACCAAAAAAATACATTTAAATGGAGGAAAACATATACCTTTTGAATAGTTGTAGTGATGGTTGATGGTAGCAGTGATACAGTGTGCGTTCAATCGATTTTTGAGTTTTGAACGCTTCCACAAATTGGTTCGATCGATCGAGAACTAGGCACCTCTTATAGTGTAGATACATTCGAATGCATTTATGCCTTGTTCGAACATACGTCTGAACGTTAAATTTCTTTGTACGAATGATTTTCTATTCGATTGGCAGTTCAAATGCGGTATATAGGCGTTCAAACGTTAGTGCCCCTCAATTTGCATATTGTATTTTTTTTTAACTCATTTGAAATATAAGATAGTAATATATACTATACTATATACTATATTACTATATATTGTATTATATACTATACTACATATAATATGTAACTAATACTAATAGTAGCCAAAGACCTGTGACCTGATTGGCATAACTCTCAGCCTCCAAAATGGACGTATGGAGTTTGAAATCCCCCTCCTCCAAATATATACTAATAATGTTCAATCAATGTGTTTATTTTCAAATGTTGGCTCAATAATACATTCACAGACCGGCCTATATTCGTGCCTTCAGCTACAAGATCCTATTTTGCAAAATAGAAGAAAAAATTGACGCAATTGTATGTTTGTTATTAAGTTTAAAAATTGATGTAATTTAATATAGTACATCAGATTACAGTGGAGGGTGGGGGGGACTCAAGCAAAACTAGAGAAAATCATAAAGTAGAATTTAACAAGGAAAATTTTAAATGTGCCTCATTAGTAGAAATTGCGTGATGAGGATTGCAAATGGTAAAATATATGTCATAATGTTGGAAGCCTCTGATCGAATACTTCTAAATATATAGCCCACTAGGTCGATAGGCACCATACGAGCGACGCGTATCATAAACTTCGTCCGATCAATGCCAACCTCTATCTTGTGCTGCTGAGGATCAATATTGTTGTCGATCATCAAGTTCATGATCTTCAAGAAAGTAGATAAATCAACTTGTTTGATGCTCTTCATCCCATCATAGGGAGAAACATCTGGACCAACAACCAACTATCTAACCTCAAGATTCACGAGGCCATTGATGTCATCTTTATCAGAGCCCTCATCTACAGTCGTCTCCCCATCAACTGTAGATTCCTCAGGCACCACGTTCGAATATGCAATCCACAAACGTTGGATGCCGATGAAATTAGCAAGTCGGTTTGTTGAACATATAAATGTTGCTCCCCATTATAGTTATCGTGTATGCATCATCAGCATCTAGTAGGAGCCACTGAGTGCTTTATAAAACTCAGTGACAATGTCGATGTATAACATGAGGTGGAATGCCTCATCCCAGTGGTCTAGAATTGGTGTCCAACCGCGCTACACGAAGACGGACGCCAAGGAATGCCCCTCCCAAAGAAGATCTTGAGAGTCAGAGATCTTCACTTGACTCTCCAATAACACCGTCCCGCCAATAAATGTATCGCCACTAGTACTAGAGGAAGTTTCCCTTTGATTTCCTACACTTCCTTCCCATAGATGACATTTTCAACCTGAAATTTAAATAACAAAATTCAGAAAATTAGTTATAAAATATCAAATATAAAATAGTAAAAAAATTATATAATGACTAAAATAATTTAAAATTTATTTACACTTAAGCGTTCAGTAGAATTACAAGGCGTTCGAACGCCACATTGCAATTTAAATTAACCGTTCGCACAATGTTACATACGTTCAAACGGAAACAAAAGTGTTCAAATGGTTTCCCAACCGTTTGAAATTAAAACCTGTCAGTAATACGTTCAAATGTGTTCAAACGTCATTTTTATGTTCGGACGCCATCTTAATAGATGGTCGAACGGTATCCTAACCATTTTAGATTCTGACCCTTGAGCTCTAACCATTCAAGCAAAAATCAGGATCAAGCTCAGCAATGGTTGAGTCGACTCAGTGGCTATTGAAATGAAAGAAATCTATCGATTCTTCCATGAATAACACACACAAGGCCGGAATGTGCATAAAAGCATCCCGGCCTTGTGTTTTCTAGCCCTAGAATACTAAATCAATAAATTAAATGAATTTTATATTTTTTTTCAAAACTAAATGAAAATAACCAAAAAAATAAATTTAAATGGAGGAAATAATGTACCTTTTGAACAGTTGTGCAGTGTGCATTCAATCGATTTTTGAGTTTTGAACGCTCCGACAAATTGGTTCGATCGATCGAGAACCAAGCGCCTCTTATAGTGTAGATACATTCGAACGCATTTATGCCTTGTTCGAACATACGTCCGAACGTTAAATTTCTTTGTTCGAATGGTTTTCTATTCGAATGCGGTATATAGGCATTAGAACGTTAGTGCCCCTCAATTTGCATATTGTATTTTTTTTAACTCATTTCAAATATAAAATAGTAATATATACTATACTATATACTATATTACTATATATTGTATTATATACTATACTATATATAGTATGTAACTAATACTAATAGTAGTCAAAGACCTGTGACTTGATTGGTATAACTCTCAGCCTCCAAAATGGACGTCTGGAGTTTGAAATCCCCCTCCTCCAAATATATATATAAAAAAAACTAATAATATTAATTATTAAACTATAGTATTTGTTAAATAGTTATAGACTTATATTATAGACATATTAATACTAATATAACTAATATAGAGTATAAGTAATACTATATAGTAAATAAATAATAGTAATATATTACAACTAATATATACTATATACTATAATACTAATATATTATAACTAATATATAGTTATAATAACTATAGTTATAATATAGTAATATAACTATATAGTTATTATAACTATAGTTATATGTAGTATGCGACTAATACTAATAGTGTATAACTAATATTATATTATAGACATATTAACACTAATATAAGTAGTCTAGAGTATAAGTAATACTATATAGTAAACAAATAATAATAATATATAGTGATGATACAATGTACTATAGTATCATCACTATATAAGATTTCCCAACTTTGAATGGTATATTTTATGATGGGTTATTATTCTGCTAGGAAGAGAATTAGATTCTCCTTTAACATGTCAACCTCAAAATCAAAAGTAAAGTCTAAATCTTCTTACGCATGGCCACCATCTCCTCCCTGTACTGTGTTAGGGTCGGCTGATAATGTTCATGTGTTATTAGAATTACTGTTTTGTACTGTTCTAGTGTCTATATAAAGGAGTCCGCAAGAAAAGAAGAGCATTCAGAAACTCTAATCTATAGTAGTCCTAACACCATAATATATATTATAGTATATAATACTATATTGTAATACTAAAAATCATATAAAATTCTATAATTTTTAGATAGTCTTCTCTCGTTTTCTCCCTAAGGGTACGAGGTGGACTTTAAGGTGGAAACTGGTGAGATCTATTGCTTGGGCTGATTTCAAGTGATAGAAAATGGATGATATACAGGAGAGATGGAGTAAATTGCGATTAACAGAGAGTGAGGCGAGTGTGCTGGATCTAGAACTAGATGGGGTGACTGAAACAAAGGAGAAGGGTTATCGAAGTTTGGTGGAGAAGTTGTTTACAGGTCACGTAGTAAGTAAGGAAGTGATCTCCTCAACAATGGCAAAGGTTTGGAGAATTAGTAAACAGGCAGTCTTCCATGAGTGTGGAGCGAATATCTTTACAATGACTTTTGCTACACATGCAGATAAGCATAAGGTGTTAGCTGGGAAACCATGGTTGTTTGATAATGGTTTGTTTGCTTTAAAGTTATTTGATGGGCTTACCCAGCCAAATAAAATCAAGTTTGATTGTGAAGAGTTCTGGGTGCAGCTTCACAATCTGCCGTTAGCGTATATGAATCAAGTGTGTGGGGTGCAGATCGGGAAGACAATTGGCAATGTATTAGAAGTAGATATCCCGGATGATGGGATAGGGTGGGGAAAGTTCCTACGAATCAAGATTGAAATGAAGTTGCACCAAGCATTGCCCAGAGGTAGAATGATTGGTGTGAATGGTGATAAAGTCTGGACCCCCATTAAATATGAAAAATTTCCAAAAGTCTATTTTATGTGTGGGTATATAGCTCACGAAGTACGAGGTTGTACATCCAAAAGTGAAAGTGTGGCTTAGCATGCAGAAAAAATTCAGCAATTTGGCTCATGGCTTCGTGCGGAGGCTACATATTCAAGGAGGAGTTACTACGGTGGGAAGGTTAGTAATGGAGATGGCGAGAGGTGGAAGATGACACTAGAGGAGGAGGCAGAACCAAAAGCTGCTCCCGGCGAACAAAATGGCAAATTCAAAGAGCTAATGCTAATTCAAATTTGAGTTTGGATGTGGATGAGAGTGTTGAATTTGTAGAGTGTACTCAACATAAGGGGAATGATATGATGACAGATAAGAGGAGTGGTTTAGATAAGGATGAAGGGGTTGGAGATAAGTGTAAAAAATAGACGAGAGATACTGAGGGGAGGGAATTGGGATGTGTCAACCAGGATTTAAATTTGGCTGATGAGGAAGGTTGTTACGAGGCTGAGATGGGCTTAGGTTTGGGACTGGGCCTGGGTTCAGCCCAACTTAATATTGCTCAGTCTAAAGCAATGGTAAGAAATGAAGGAAGGTACATAAAAGCCTGTGTCACAGAGGAAACCATCCTGAGACATGTGTTGAGAATGACTCTCTGGACAATGGGAGGAAGCTGCTTAGCAACAAAGGAGGGTGGAAGAAACGTGCAAGGGAGAAAGGTATGGTTACTTATACTAAATCTATTACCATGTAAAAAAAAAAAGGGATTAGTAAATGAAGAAGAAAGTTGTGAGAGTGAGGAAGGAAAGAAGAGATTAAAAGGTAATGGGGAAGGGGATTGTTCCATTGCAAATGTTAACTTGGTGGCGGCTGCTGAGCAGCACCGCCAAGAACAATGAAAACGTTATGTTGGAACTGTCGGGGGCTTGGTAAACCCCGTGCAGTTCATGACCTTCACTGTCTAGTGAAGGAGAAGAGACCAGATTTAGTTTTCTTGATGGAAACTAAGTTAGATTCATTTAGATGGGAATATCTTAAGAGAAAATTGAAATTTGAGGGCTATTTTGTGGTTAATCCATTGGGAAGAAGTGGAGGTTTGGTTCTAGTGTGGAAGCTAGAGATAGGGGTGACCATTCAATCCTACTCTAGATTTTATGTTAATGCAAGGATAAGGGTTGATCAGGAGGCATCTGAGTGGCAGTTTACTGGTTTTATGGGCATCCTGAGGTTAGTAAGAGGCAAGAATCATGGGATATATTGGTTTCATTAAAACCCTCAAATAACATGCCTTAGTTTGTTTGTGGGGACTTTAATGAAATATTAACACAAGATGAGAAGAGAGGAGGAAGTGAGAGAAGTGTAGCTCAAATGAACAAGTTTAGATAGGTTCAAGAGAAGGGAGAGCTATATGATTTGGGATGGACTAATTCAAAGTTTACTTGGTGCAACAGACACAAAGATTCAACTTTTATATTAGAAAGATTGGATAGAGGACTAGCAAATAGTGGATGGTTGGACTGTTTTGACTCAATTAAAGTAGAAATTATGGTTGCTAGAAGTTCAGACCATAGACCTTTGTGCTTTTCATACTAGAAACAGATTGCAGGCTCAGGAGGGCATAAGAATTCTTTCCAATATGAAGTGGCTTGGGGCAAGGATGAAGGATGTAAGAAATTAGTAAGGGAGGTGTGGTTGAAGGAGGCTACAGGTGAAGATCCTGTAAGAGAAACTCAGCAAAGACTCAAACTTAGTGGAGTGGTTTTGGCAAAATGGAGTAAGGGCTCCAGATCAGCTTAAGAAAAAGAACTAAAAGAAAAGTCTATGATACTTAAACAATTGCAAGATCAAGAAAATCAACACAATGAAGAGGAAATAATACAATTAAAGAAGGAAGTGGGTGAATTGCTGCATAAAGAGGATCTCATATGGAGGCAATGGGCAAAAAGGCATTGGTATCAAGAAGGGGATAGGAACACTAGATTCTTCCATGCATGTGCTACACAGAGAAGAAAACAAAATTTTATTAAAAAAGTGAAGGATTATGATGGAAGCATGAGAGTTGGAGAGTCTGAAATTGCACTAGCATTCCGAATCACTTTCAGATGGTGTATACATCCTCCAATCCAAAGGAAGCTGATACTGAGCTAAGTTTACAATCCATCGACAAAAGAGTGACAGTGGAGATGAATGCTGATCTAGAGGCTCCCTTCTCCTATGAAGAAGTATTTAATGCCCTACAACAAATGGGTCCTTTTCAATCTTCTGGCCCAGATGGGTTTGGAGCAGATTTCTACCAGCATCACTGGGAAGCTGTGGGTCCCAAAGTGTGTGAGGCAGTGTTTGAAGTTCTAAATGGGGGAGGTATGCCTAGTTCATTGAATCAAACTAATATTGTTTTTGTAACACCCGGGCCAGCCAAGCCCACTTTACAAAATTCTTGGGTTTACAGTTTATGGAAATCCCATTTGGGATTGAGAGTAAAATTTTGTGGAAGAGAGTTCGGACCTAAGATATTTTTTGGTGGAATATAAATTTTTTCAATAAGTTTGATAATTAGGTTTAAAATCTGATAATGGAACAAGTGGATCTTCACTTGTAAAATTTATAGCACAAGTACTTTTTCTTTAAGGATGGGTCGAGGTCCAAAATCCTTTTCTTTTATGATTTTCTTATTATCCAAAATGTGGACCCAAATATTTAAAATGGGCTCTACCCGATCACCCAAGGGCCCACGCTCGTTTGCTGTAAACGGAGAGACACAGCGTGTAGTTGTTTAAAAAAAAAAAAAGTGAAAACGGCATTTAGCTCTTTCCGCTAGTCTCATGCATGTCTTTCCTCCCTAGGGTTTTTTTCTTCCCCTTCACCCTTTTATACATAGGTAAACTTTATCAACCAGGCGATAGTGTTGCCACAAACCTCCATTCAAGCCTCCTTTTCCACGTCGCTGCTCTGTGGACAACCAAAACCAGCACTGCTTCATGGACACCGACCACCATCTCTCAAGCATCGTGTGCTTTGTTCCCCACATCCTAGTGCCAGCCACGGGACCACCATGGAAAAGCCATTCGTCCCCAGCCACAGCTCGAAACAAAGCCTGAATCAGACCTTCACAGAAGCCCAAACAAGAGCTTCCCAAGCTCTTCTCGGGTTTTCCTTGTTGCCGTAAGCAATGGTAGTTCCTCCGCAAGCTACCAGCTTTTGTCGTAGCCATGCACCACCGAGAACCAACACCTCACAGTCGCAGAAACAAATGGTTGCATTCGGAATGTTCATCATTCGGGCAACCTCAGCAACCTCGAGCAGCACACATGCACAGTCAACAGCGAATCAACACCTCCACATAGTTGCTGCCAGTTCTTCCACCCCACGAAAACCTCTGTCCAGACCCCACCACCATGTCCAGCCACACGAAGCCACCACCCAACACCTCCCGTAGCCTCCGTTGCAAGCCATGAAACTCCCCTGTTTTAGACAACCGAAATAGAGCAGTCATGGCTCAACCAACTCACCGCCCGTAAGCCACCACCCCACCTGTTGCCGCAGCTACAAGCGACACTGACGCCCCAGACACCTGTGATTGGAAGCTTCCCTGGTCGACACCCAGCCCCAGACCGTCGCACGCCTCCTTGCTTCACGGTGAGCCTTCGTTCTCTCTTTCTCTGTCTCTCCCTCACTCTCTGTCTCCCTCATCGTGTTACTCTCTCTCTCAATCTCAATGCTCTGCCACCGCATGGACCACCTTCGACCTTCACCCAGGACTGTCGTTGCGTCTCTCGTTCTCTTCTCGGTGAGTATCTTGGGCCCCACCTCACCGACTGTTGCACCGTAAACTTATTCAACGTTTTCTCAAGAATTTACGTAACGTTAGTTTTTTCATATTTTTGGATATGAAATCACAATTTTACCCTTATTATTGGGTGGTTTCAACTTGGCATTATGTTTGTATTAAATCTGTTTTTTTTTTTTTACATGGTCCTTGTGGGAAGTATAAGAAATTTACAGAAAATATATATAGCACTTTTTTTTTTTAAATTGCACTAATTGTGGCATATTATTTTTTACAGTAAGTGTGAAATTTTATTGTGAACATGTTAATTATGATTACAGAAAATCACTTAAGTATTTTATCATGTTATTAAGTAAAGTTTTATTTTTTTAGAGTAAAAAATATTGGAGTAATGTTATTATTTTACACTTTAGTTATGATTTAGTCTATTTAAAAATAGTTATGGTTTATTTTAAAATATTTTGGGATAATTATATTATCTAGTATTAAACTTTATAAGTTGTTTTCATTAATAAATAAGTTAGACTTTTAAATGTTTTTTTTTTAGTCGAAGTTATCAAATGGACATTGGCGGTTTTAGAAAGGGATGATATATTTTGGGATTATGAGAATTTTAGGTTTTGAGAAATTAAAATAGGTTAATTTAGCATCTTAGGCTTAAATATTGAAATTGTGTTCGATTGGAAATTTATAAGAATTACGTTATTATGTTATTGGTGACAATTAATAATTGTTCAGCATTTTGAGGAAATTCCTGAAAAGCTAGGAAGTCCAGGTAAGTGGGTTCCTATGCTAGACTTTGCATTAAAACAAAATGAGCTGATATTCTTTTTGGAAAATATACATAATCGATTATGAAAAGAAATTTGAACTGCCTCAGTTTTTTATTCTGCATTAGTCATGAGATTCTGTTTAAGAAGAAAATATTTTCTGTCATGACTAGTGTAGACATGAGCTTATTTTTGACATTCTGTTTCTGAACATTGAAAAAGAGAGCGAATATCAAATTTGTGCATAAATTATGTTGTGATATGATTTTGTTATGTTTCAAAGATTTTGTTCAGTACTCTGTTTGGATAAGACGTGATTTCTGAAAACTTTTGGCATGACTCTCTGATTTTGAATTTGATTTTGTTTCCACTCTATTCAGTTACGGCCCTGCCACGGGTGATAATAGTAGCATACGGCCCAACCACGGGTTACAATAGTGGATATGGCCCAACCATGAGTTATAATAGTGGATACGGCCCAACCACGAGTAATAATAGTAGATACGGCCCAACCATGGGTAATAATAGTGGATACGGAACTACCACGGGTTATAGTAGTGGTCTCTGTTTTGAGTGCACACCTTGGTGACAGAGTGATTTATGTTCTGCTTGGCTATTTGCAGATACACAACCCTACTACAGGGGTTATACATGGCCTCTATTCTGATATGATGTTCTGATGATGATGATGATCATTTATGCTATGCCAAAGAATATTGTTGAATGAAATTATTTCTAAATCTTCGCTCTGATATTTTGATAACATGTATTGCTTCCGCACTCTGTAAATGAAAATGTTTTGTTCTGCATTCTGATTTCTGTAAATGCTCATGTTTACACAATAGTATATGTCCTCTGCTTACTGAATTGTTGATAACTCACCCCTTATCTCCATATATTTTTCAGATAATTTTGATGGTTCAGCTAGAGAACAAGAGTAGAAAGTTTAGCAAGGTGTAATGATCGTAGTGTAATAAGTGTCTAATGGTACAAATGCTTATTTGAGAGTCGTAGTCAGTAAGCTGATTTATTTTTCGGGTATTTTGATTTGATGAGTTGAGGATATTCTCGAGTTTTTGGAGAATTTATAATTTATGTTATTAGGAATTTCTTTATTGTCCCCATGGAGGAACTTCGATTTTTGGATTGATTAAATTGATTAATATTTTATGGGATTTTCTAGATTCTATAGTTGTCTTATTTAAGTAAATTTTAAATATTAAGAGCTAACTCTCCGGACCTTTGGGATCGGGGTGTTACAGTTGGGGATTTCCATAACTATAAACCAAAGAATTTTGTAAAGTGGGCTTGGCTGGCCCGGGTGTTACAGTTTTAATTCCAATGATTGATGTGGCAATTTCTGTGAATGATTTTAGACCAATTTCTTTATGTAATGTCTTTTACAAGATTATAGCTAAGGTATTAGCAAATAGGCTTAAGCATGTATTACCCTATATAATTTCTAGGTTCCAGAGTGCCTTTGTACTTGGTAGATCAATTATTGAGAATGTTATGATGGCATATGAAATACTGCATACTATGAAGACAAGGAAGAAAGGAAGAAAAGGAAGCATGTCATTAAAACTTGATATGTCAAAAGCATATGACAGAATCGAGTGGAACTTTTTGAAGTCAATAATGGAGTGTATGGAATCAGATTCGTACTCAGTTTTGATAAATGGAAAGGAGGATGAGAGATTTATCCCAACATGAGGATTGAGGCAAGGAGACCCTTTGTCTCCTTACCTTTTTATTCTTTGTGCAGAAGGCCTTAGTTCACTACTGCGTTCTGCTGCAGCCCAAGGGAAAATGGAAGGAGTAGCTGCTGCTAGAGGAGGGACCAGAATCACTCATCTACTTTTTGCATATGATTGTGTGATTTTTAGTATAGCAAGTAAAGAGGATTGGAGGACAATACTTGATATACTGAAGGTCTATGAAGATTCTTCTGGCCAAATGCTTAAGAGACAGAAAACAGCTATCCTTTTTAGCTCCAACACAAGTATACTCAATCAAAGGGATATTTTGCAAGAGGCGGGTGCAGTGATATGTGGGGATTATGGGAAATACCCTAGTCTTCCAACTATTGTTGGGAGATCAAAGTATGGAACTTTTAAAAACATAAAAGATAGGATGTGGAAGAAAATTCATAGCTGGAAAAACTCTTTTCTATCAAGTGCAAGAAGAGAGGTTCTGATCAAGGCAGTGTTACAGTCTATCCCTACTTATACCATGAATGTGTTTCGATTACCAAGGAAGCTAAGCTGTGAGATTAATTCCATGATGGGAAGGTTTTGGTGGAGCAACAAGATGGAAGGAAAAGGTATTCACTGAAAGAGCTGGGGTAAAATGGGTGAAAGAAAAAAGGGAGGTGGAATGGGGTTTAGGGATGTTAATATGTTTAATAAGGCTATGCTTGCCAAACAAGGGTGGATGCTGCAACAAAATGTTAACTCACTGGCAGCAAAAATTTTCAAGGAAAAGTATTACAAGCATAGCCAATTCATTGGGGCAAAGCTTGGTTATAAGCCATCATTTATGTGGAGGAGTTTATTGGATGCACAAGATCTGATCAAAGCAGGTATGGTGTGGAGTGTGGGTAATGGGAGGAGGATATCAATTTGGAATGATAAGTGGCTTCCCAATTCTGTAATTTTTCAAGTGAGAGCACCTATTAGTATCCTAGCTGCTGATGCAAAAGTAAGTTCTCTTGTTTTTAAGGACTTTCATTGTTGGAATGAGAGGCTGATTTGTGAGATTTTCAGCAGGGAAGAGAATGCTCAGATCTGCAGTCTACCACTCAGCAGGTATGGTGAGGATGATAAAAGTTTTTGAGGTTTCACTAAGGATGAAATGTTTTCTGTGAGAAGTGCTTACCACCTAGGCACTGACATGGAAAAAGCAGACCATGCTGAATGCTCGATTAGGCAGAAATAGAAACAAGTATGGGAAGGGTTATGGGGGCTTAAAGTGCCTAACTCTACCAAGCAGTTTGTGTGGAAGGCATTGAACAATATATTGCCTACGAAGAAGAACTTGATCCACAAGAATATTATTGAGGTGGCCACATGCCAAACCTGCTGCATGGAGGAAGAAACAATATGTCATGTATTATGGACCTGTCCAACTGCAAGTGATGTATGGGCTGAAAGTCAAAGTGGCTTGCAAAAGTGGATATGTGAAGAGAAGGATTTCTTTTACATATGGGATGAGATTCAGTCAAAGTTACAGAAGAAGAAAGTAGAAGAGGTTGCCATGATTTTTAAAGAATTATGGTTTAGAAGGAATAGAATGGTATTTGATGGTAAGTTCGATAGTCCAAGTAAAGTAATAACTGCTACTATATCAAGTCTTAGGAGTTATCAAGAAGCTAGAGTTGAGGGAAACCAGAATAATGGGTTAAATAGCCAAAGAAGAAAAGATACAAAGTCGAAACCACTAGATGAGGGTGTAACAAAGGTGAATTTCGACGCTACCATTGATAAAACAAATAACAGAGTTGGAATGGGCATAGAAGCAAGAAAGTATAAGGGAGAGTTACTATTATCAATATGTGCATCAAAGATGTTTAGTGGAATTTCGGATCTGGCTGAAGCTACTGTCTTATGGAGAGCTATGGATCTAGTTGCGGAACTAAATGGTTGAAATGTGGTGTTCGAAGGAGATGCTGAAAGAATATAAAAGGGGTAACAGGGAAGGCAATTATATGTGCATCGATGGGGCAGTTTCTTGATGAAATGAGGAGCAGACTGTCTCATAGACAAGATTGATCTGTGAAGTTCATTTATAGAGAAGGCAATAGTGTGGCTCATGAGCTTGCTAAGAGGGCTTTGAGAATGGAAGGTGAATGTTGCTGAATTGAAGAGGGACCTCCCGAGATTGCTGGTATAATCAATAGAGAAATGCTTTGTAATAATTTAGAGCAATTGCATGTGGGTGACAGATTGTAAACAGATGCAATTTTGCATCTTGTGATTATGAATGAATAAGAAGGATTTATTGATGTTTCAAAAAAAAATCCTAAAAATCATATTGTAACTATGTATTAGTTATAATATATTAGTATTATATAAATAGTATATATTATAACTATAACTAATAGTGATGACACTATAGTATTTGTAATACTAACATTATGGTGGTCTTCTTGAAGGGGCTAATGGTACACCAAATATTTTGAAAAAATAAAATAAACATTATCCCAAGCCATTGGTGATTATATTGTTATATTGCTATTTTATTTTACTGTTTAACATTGAATGGTATATTTTATGATGGATTATTATTATGCTCATAGTGTTGGTTCTCATGATCTATATGATCTCTATGATCTAAAATGTCTTAATTATAATTTAAAACTTGAATTAAAAAATTTGATGAATAATATAAAAGATCTTAAGGGAAAACAACAATTGATGTGACAAGACTATACATTAATGATGAAAAAATATCACATATATCAAAGTAGACAAGCGGCAATAGAGGAATGGGAAGTTGATTGCAACTTCCTAAGAAACAAAATTAAAAAGTGTAAGAAACCATTTGAGTATCCTTGCTTTAAAAATAAAAATAAAATAAAATAAAAAAAGAGTAAGAAATCACTGATACAGATTTTTACAAAGACAACCCACAGAAAAGAGAATGAAGTATATTGGAAAGCTTGTGTTGGTAAGTCATGAAAAAACCGCTAGTTAGCCCATTCATGCTGGAAGGCTTTAAGTATGGTCTCAGTGGTGTTCCCTCAAGTTCCTAATTTACTTATTTCTCTTTGGATATAGGAAATCTTTGTTTAAAAATCTGTCTCAATGAATTCTTTATTCAAACCTAATGAATGCACTACTAGTATCCCCATAGAATCTGATAACATCTACCAAGAAGATTACAGTATAATACATATAGAAAGAAATCTACAAGATTGGACAATTCCTAATGTTCCGAAAAATCAAATATACAAACATTCTATTTTTTCTTCTAAATTATCATTTATTACAAATTATAAAATTAAAACAGTAGAAAAAACCATTAGTTTAAATAATGATTATGAATTGTTACAACTATTAACAAATGAAGCTATTAAACATTATAAAAAATAAAAATATTCTTTCATACATATTGGACTAGTACAAGAAGTTATAAAACCACTCACTAGAAGCGAATTAAATACATCAGTATTACTTTGTTTAAGAGATGGAAGACACTATAATTTTCATGATTCATTAATTGGAATGGTAAAATCAAGCTTGTTCCAAGGTCCAGTTTATTTTAATTGTTATCCCAATTATTCTCTTTCATTATTCGATGCTAATATCTTACATGCTTTAATATTAAATATTCAAACAAACGGTTATCAAATGATGAAAGGATCACATCGTTTAACAATAGTATATAGGATCCACTATAAACTTATGAAAATAACAATAGAACCACAAGCTCTTATTACCAATCCAAAAAGATATACATTATTATTACGATCTAGTACACAAAACTCTAGTATATAAATTCCTAAACAAATCAATGGGAATCAAATTACTCTCCCTAATGAATGGCAATTAGAGAACATTACTCCATTACCTAAGATAAAAAATAATTCTGAAGATGATCTTGAATATATAGATCAAAAAATGGAGGGAACAGTTCAAATAGCCTTTCAACCTTTTAGAAGATCTCTATCACATTATTCTTCTCCAGCACCTTCTACTTATTAAACACCTAGATCTATTCTTACATCAATCTCTCAGAATAGATCTCAAAATTTTGACACTAGATCCAAGAGTCTAGACACACAGGTTCGGGAAATTATTCCCATAAATATTATTGATACACCAATATAAACTATTAGTCATCCTGATAAAGTATCCACTTCTCATAATCCTAAAAATGAACATTCTTCTCTAACATATTCACAAGAGTTGGAGATGATGCCCAAATATATACCCTGAATAAAAAAGAATTTAAGATTAACAAAGAATATCTCAAACAAGATTATATGAAAGAAGAAAATAGTCACAAAATATTAGTATTTTTCTCAACTTTTACAAAAATAAAAAGAGATTATATTCAAGAAAAATATTATGTGTATTTAGAGAAAATACAGATTAATATACATTTCTTTACATGGTTTAATATATATAAATCAAATCAATTGTCTACCATAAACAGGCCTACTAACCAATGGATTAAATAAGAGAATAATCAAATTGTTTATGAAAAATACCTCCTTTTGAAGCCATCAAGTCTAATTAGAGAAATACTCAAATATTTGCTTCACCGATTAAAAAACACCAATAATACAATAGAAGGTAAAAACACTATTAAAATATTGATAATATAATTCAATAAAACAATTACACCAATTTATATCTAAAAACCATGAGTAAACAATTAGAAAGAATTGAAGTCCAAATATCTCCCATTAATCCTCCTATTAAAAAAGTAAAAGGAACCCATTTATTTGTTTCCCATGAAATCTCATCTGATTTAAAAACAATTTTTTATAAAAACAAAAATGATTTATTGAAACAAATCTCTAATAAATTAGAAAAATTAACTATTAGTAATACTGCATCTACCTCAAAATAACCACATATTAATGTATTAAGCAAGACAGACTCACCTGTATTATCCGATTATAAAATTAGTAATATTGAAAACCAATTTAAAAATTTAGATTTACAAATAAATAATATTAGAGGAGATCATGTTAATAGTTTTTCAGCTTGAGATTCTAAATATCATGTTTCTATTACTCGTAATTGCTATCCCAGGCCTACTCCACCGGATATGCAATTTGAAAAAAGAGAACATATAGTAAGATCTGCTTTCGCACCGGATGTATTATATGAATGGAATATACATGGATTATCTAAGTATGAAATATTAAGCTATTTCCAAGAAATGATTATGGTTGTTAACGTCTATAAAAGTAATTGAAAAACTGACCACCCAGTAGCACATATTATTGTCACAAGGTTTATTGGCCAATTGAAAGGCTGGTGGGATCACTATCTTTCACATGAACAAAGGACACAAATATTAACTACATATAAATATGATGAAAACATGCAAGTGATTAAAACAAAAATTGGTCTACCATTAGAAGATACTGTAAATACTTTAATATATGCATTAACTAAACACTTTGTTGGTGATCCTGTTCAATTCAAAGAAAGAACCATTGATTTGTTGATTAATTTAAAATGTCCTCAATTATATGATTTTATTTGGTATAAAGATATATTTTTAACTAAGGTTATGATCAGAAATGACTGCCAGCAACCATATTAGAAGGAAAAGTTCATAGCCAGACTTTCATATTACTTTGCCCAAAAGGTACGAGAATCATTAGTAAAATTATATGGTACTATTGACTTTTATAATCTCACATACGGTGATATAATAACTACTATTAATAGAACTGGTTTAACTATGTACAACAATTTAAGATTAAAATAGCAAATGGAGAAAGAGAATAAATTTGCTAAAAAAGAATTAGGTACCTTCTATGAGCAATTTGGTTATACGCCATCATCAGCCCATTCAAGAAGACACAAAAAGGGAAAAAGAATTTATAAGAATTATTCCAACATAAAACGTAAATACAAAAAATCCTATAAAATGACAAAAGATAAAAAAAATATATATAATAAACTAATAAAAAAAACCTAAAAAGACTAATAAATGCGAAAAAGTCAGACATTATAAATCGAATTGTAAAGTCAAACAACAAACTAATGAACTAGATATATCTGAAATATTAAAAGAAAAATTATTAGACATTTTTATAATACATTCAAGTGAAGAGGAATAAAGCTCTTCAAAAGATGAGGAAATATATCAATTAAAAGAACCAAGTTTTTCATAGCAATCTTCTGATAGTGAATCTAAAGAAGATGAGGTACAAATCTGCAATTGTTTCGATAAGAATAATTGTGTTTGTAATAAAACCATTAATATACTTTCAAAACAAGAAGATATTATGTTAGACTTAATAGACAAAATCGCTGATCACCAAGAAAGAAAAGAGTACTTAGAAAAATTAAAAAGAAACTTTTAATAGTCAAAACACTTCAATAACATTTTCAGCACCTTACAATTTTTCAGAAATGAAGATTCAAAACAAAAAAATAAAAAATTACAATATAAGATCTACAACAAGAAATTAATGAGATAAAACAAGAAATTTGAAATTTGAAAACATCCAATCTTAAACTGGAAGCATCAAATGAACAATTATTACAAGAAATTTTATTATTAAAAATAGATAAAAATGTAAATAATCTTCATAATAAAGAACATAATAAAGAACAAGGAAACTGTTAAACAATAGTTATAAAAGACGAAACAAATAATTTGTAACACCCTACTTCCCAGAAAGACATTCTAGAATTTTCGGGGAGCTAGTGTGTTACTACTAAATTTGAACTTAAAAACTTTTTCTTTTTAACAACGAGCCAGATGCGAAAGTTTCCATAAATAAAACAAACTTTAATAAATATTAAAAATCCACAATAGAGCCTGTAGAAGCACTTATTTAAAAAAAAAAAATATGGAAGTCTCATATGCTTATCAAAATAATTTATTTAAACTTTAAACCATAGAAATAATCATAGCATAATCTGTCTAGGTTTCTGCCTCACCTCTCGGGGTCAAGTCCTGTCCTGCAGTCTCATGCTCATAAATGTCCTCACCTGGGGTAGTTTAAAAATATAAAAACAAACTAAAATGAGTCGAATACTCAATAAGCAACACATCATATAGTAAACATAATAAACATAAAGTTTCTTCAAACACGTGCATACTCACAAATACATATGTAATTAACATGAACATAAACATGGACTTATCTTTCACTTATCATAGACTGTTACCCACTGTTGACCCCCGTGAGTTTGAGTTAGCGAATCTAAGTAGATTCTAATTTCGCCTGTGGTCACGGGTTGTGGAATCCATACATAAGGATTACATACTTGGTGCACTACTAGCATGCACGACCTGGCAATGCAATATGCCCATAATATAGGTACCATCTTCATATCATAACATAGGCCGTTACATATTTTATCAAAATCATACTTTCACACTTGTTATTACATAGATTTCAAAAGAAATCACATACATACTTGTCATATCGTATCATAGATTTCAAATCAAATTGCATTCTTTCATAAATATCGTGATACACGTTCCCTCACATAAATTCATGACTTTTCATAGATAATTTGCATAACTCTCACATAAAATCATGACTTTTCATAAATAATTTTATGTATAACTCTCACATAAAATCATGCATTTCATAAATAATTTTATGAAATAACTTTCACAGAAAATCATGTATTTCATAAATAATTTTATGAAACAACTTTCACATAAAATCATGTATTTAGGTACGTAAAAAGGGGCTTCCAAAGAAGGGCAACATGTATAATATCTTTTATAAAAAGACAAGCAGTTTACCATACATACGTGTAAGGATATGGTCATGCTACTTACCTTGCAACGCTAATCCATTATAACTGGGGCGCGACTGATTTCCTATAAGATAGACATGTAGCTTACGTCAATTTCTACTTAAAGACGTACCTCGTAATTAAACTAGAAATGCCAACTTAATCTGTATTTCCATAAACTTTGGTCCTTCATAACTCTAAAAATCACATTGAGTCTATAATATTGACATCAATTCTGTATATCTAGAGTTTATACGTCCCACTTAAATTTCCCGAAGTTTGGTAAATTTTTCTAAAATAGTCTAACCTTTTGTGTGTAACTGTCTTAAAACCATAAATACATACACACACACACACACACACACATATATATATATATATATATATATATATATATATATATACTAGCAGTGGCAAACGTGCAAATTACTATGCCAAATTGAAATAAAGTGTGATATAATATTACATAAAGTATGAATTTAACATAAAATAAATTACATACATACAAATTACGTTTGCCACATCTACCAAATTGAAGAAAAAAATAAAGTGTGACTTCAAATATTAAAATAGTCTAATGCATAAGAGTGAAATTACTATTTATTCATATTCATTATTTATTATGAAATTTAAATTATATTAAAAATTCAAATTAATTAGATAGTTTTTTTCTCTTAAAAATGTTCAATAAAACTTCATCATTTATTTAATGATGAAACATTAGTATTTTATAAATTAAAGTTGATTTTAAGTGTATGATATAATATTATTCTCTTAAAAATGTTCAGTAAAACTTTATCTTTTATTTAATGAAGAAAAATTAGTATTTTATAAATTAAAGTTAATTTTAATTGTATGATATAATATTTATATTTTAATTATCTATTTTATGTTAGTTTAAATCAATATTTAAACTTCTACCGTTAGATTAAATCTGAAAATTCAAGATGAAGGGTTGTGATTTAAAACCCAAAAACCAACCTTTTCCCCCGCTTTTCCTTTCTCCCTCTCTCTCCTTCCCCAAGCACGTTTGCCTAATTTAGTTAATTAAGAATATTATCACATTTAAATTATGTTAAAACTCTAATTATGTATATGGTTTTAATTTCTTAAAAATATTTAGTAAAATTTCATCATTTATTTAATGATGGAAGAGTAGTATTTTATAAATTAAATTTGATAGTTTATGTATCATATGCTATTTATTTAGTTAATTAAGGATATTATCATACTTAAATTATGTTAAAACTCTAATTATTTATATGGTTTTAATTTCTGAAAAATATTTAATAAGGACTTAAAATATTTATCTAAGGACTTAAAATGAAGGGTAGAGATTAATTTCTTAAAACTATTTAATAAAATTTCATCATTTATTTAATGATGAAAGATTAGTATTTTATAAATTAAATTTGATAGTTTATGTATGATATATTATTTATATTTAAATTATTTAAATTTTAAATTAGTTTAAATCAGTGTTTTAATAAGTGAAATTATTTATATATAAATTTTAACAAGAGAAATTATTTATATAATTTTAAAGTGTGTAAAATCTGCACAATATCTTTAAACAAACTTGGTATATTTGAGATCCACTTTAAAGAATCTACTTTTTACATAATAGTGATAAATATTTTAATGATTTTATTTTATTTTTATATATAATAGTGATAAATATTATAGTGATTGTATTTTTTATTTCTATATAATAGTGATAAATATTATAGTGATTTTATTATTATTTTTTTCTTCACTTTATTTCTCTCTCCTCTGGCTCGATTCTTCCCTCACGCGGCACGCCCCATCCTCCTTCAGCCCAGCCTAGTACCGCCGTGCGCCGGCAAGCCTCACCACCACCACCGGCGAGTCCCCCTCACACCGGCGACCAACCCAGCCACCACTAATCTCCCCCACGCGCAGCCCTCTCTCTCCCCTACGGTAACCCAACCAAAATGGGTTTTTTCCATTTTTCTCTTGTTGCGCTACCGTACGCGGCCACCCAGCCTCACTGCCACCACTGGCGAGTCCCCCTCACGCCAACGACCAACCCAGCTACCACTGATCTCCCCCACGTGCAGCCCTCTCTCTCCCCTGTGGTAACCCAACCCAGTTGCGCATCAGAACCCGGCCACCCAGACCACCACACCTCCACCACCTCATACCGGCGACCACCTCTAACAGACCCAGCCACCATGAACCTCCCTTCCCTCTCTGTCACACACTGGCATTTACACGCACGAACTCATTCTCGGCTCACAGAGAAATAGTGGCAAAAGACTATTTATTACTGTTCATTGTTACTATTCATTACTGTTCACGTTATAGGTGCTTTTAAGTATAAGGCAAATATATTATATATATCCCATTAAGCGCAACTCATAAATCTGTCCGTCCATTTATAATAAGTCTATATTACAGTTATTACCTATACAAGTACGCTGTGTAATACTCCCATCTATATATTAAAGCCATGAGACTTAATAGGTTGGTCAAGGGTGGGGATGTACCGCATTTTGTTAGAGAGAGCGAGAGGGATCACTTACAAAGGAGATTAGGACGTCTGTGGCTTCCGATGGATTTTGGGTGATTGGTCGGTGGCTCAAGACGAGTGAGGTGGGTTGTCTAGAGTAGTGCAACCGTGGTGAGAGACGGAGGGGTGAGAGAGAATAGCACACAGCGTGGGGGAGAGGGAGGACCCACTGTGAGGCCATGAGAGCCTTACGATGGACTAGGGGTGCTGAACAGCCCTTCGCGGTGGTTTCTATGGGGTCTCGACATGAAGGAGCTCTTGGTGGTGGTGGTGGTTCGCAGGGGCTCACGTTGGAGACGTTCAGGTTATTCTGTTTTTGGTATAGAAAATAGAGTATTCCAAGAAGTTGGGGATGATTCACGGTTGGCGGTGCGGTGGGGCTGCTTTATTGTGGTTCTCTGTCTGGTTGGACGTGCAGCTTTCACAGTGCACTTTCCATGCGGTGTTGGGGAGTAGTACTCAATTGCTTCATGGTGCAGTGGCGTGGGTCGTCTTTGAGGCTTCTAATTCTGTCGCTTGACAAGAGGCTGCAGGGAGCTGGTTTGTGAAGCGCCAAAACGAAGGGTGCTGTGTGTGGTTCTGTGTTACGAGCATATATATAGAAAAAATAAAAAGAAAAAAAAGAACAGATAAAAACCCTAGAGGTGACAAACATGCATGCGGAGGAACTACATTTCGTACTTGGTTGAAATTCATAGATGGAAATTCGGTAGCTAGGAGTTTTACTATGAAAAGGAAAGAAAAATGGTAATAATGTTTGGACTCAAACTCACGAGCTTGAAGTTTTTTTTTTCTTTTTTGTTTCTTTAAAAGAAAAATAATGTAGGCTTAACTCTAGGTTAAAATAAATATAACTTATTTGATAACTCTCTTATGGGTTTTAACTAATTTATTAAGCCTAATAAAATTATCCATCATTTATCCCTAAAAATATAGGATCGGGTCGTTACATAATTTCATTAATATCCTTGATAAGATGAATTTCCAAAAATGGTATACTGAAGTAACAGTCTCAATTGATCAAGAATTTTCTTTCACCACAATTGCCTTATTAGATACAGGAGCAGATTTAAATTGTATACAAGAAGGATTAATACCTTCTCAATATTTTGAAAAAACAAAAGAAACATTATCTCAATCTAATGGAACAAAATTAAACATAAATTATAAATTATCTTATGCACATATTTGTAATAATGGAATTTGTTTTAAAACAACATTCATTTTAGTAAAAAATATTAATACCAAAGTAATATTAGGAAACCCTTTCCTTGCCTTACTTTACTCATTCTCTATAACAGAAGAATGAATCTCTATTGAACAAGAAATTCAATTTAAATTCTTATTTTCCCTTGTATCAAAAGAAATTAACTCTTTAAAGGAAGTTTCATTAACGAGAGAAATTAATTTTTTAACAAAAAATAGAATTAGAATAAAAGAAAAATAAATACGCTTCTTAAAACAATAATTAAAATATAAAAGGATTCAAGAACAATTAAAAGTCCCATTATTAACCCAAAAAATTGATAATTTTAAAATTATAGTTGAAAATGAAGTATGTTCTAACTTGCCCAATGCTTTCTGGAATAGAAAACAACATATAGTTGAATTACCCTAAGAAAAATAATTTTCTGAGAAAAATATCCCAACTAAGGCTAGACCGATTCCAATGAATAATGAATTATTAGAATTCTGTAAAAAGGAAATTAATGATTTATTAACAAAATGATTAATTAGAAAAAGTAAGTTACCATGGAACTGTGCTGCCTTTTATGTTAAAAAACAAACAGAATTAAAAATAGGAGTTACTCGTTTAGTTATCAATTATAAACCTTTAAACAAGGTATTGCAATTGATTGGATACCCAATTCCTAATAAAAAATATTTACTATCTTCACTATATAATGCTACTGTATTTTCAAAATTTGACATGAAAAGTGGATTTTGGCAAATTGAGATTGCTAAAAAGAACCATTGTAAAACAGCATTCACAGTGCCTTTTGGACATTATAAATGAAATGTCATGCCCTTCGGATTAAAAAATACTCTTAGTAAATTTCAAAATATTATGAATGAGATATTTACCCATTTCACTCATTTGTCAATAGTGTATATAGATGATTTATTAATATTTTCTTCATCTATTGAACAACATTGGAAACATTTAAATACTTTTATCCAAATTATTAAACAAAATGGATTAGTTGTTTCATCACCAAAAATAAAATTATTTCAAGACAAAATTAGATTTATTGGACATGAGATTTATCAAGGAACTCTTATACCAAATAGCGATAAATTTTCATATGAAATAAAAAATAAGCAACAACTACAAAGACTTTTAGGAAGTCTTAATTATGTTGTAGATTTTTATCAATCTCTTATGCATTATGTAAACCATTATTTAAAAAATTAAAAAAGAATCCACCTCCATGGATAGAAAAACATACAAATATTATAAAAAAAAAGTATAGCTCACGTTAATAAATTACCATGCTTATGATTCTCATCTCCTTATAGTTTAAAAATTATTGAAATAGATACCTATGATCTTGGTTATGGAGGAATTAAGAAACAAAAATTATCAACTAATTTGGAACAGATTGTTCGATTCCATCTCCAAAAATTATTTGATGCCTTTCTTTTACCAGATTGACATTATGTTCCACAAACATTAAAAAAATCCAACAGTTTTATGAATTCATATTAGTAGACACCGACTCAATTATTCTCTCTGAGATCCCTTGTTCCCTTCAAACTCAACATTCTCTACCTGCATCTCCAATTATTATTTTTTATAAAGTTACTATTAAACAGGTTCTTACTTTGGAATAATGGAGAAAAAATCCCTATTTAACAAGAAAGCTTTCTCATCCTTATGATCCACCGTATTATGATTATTATGATTACCAACAGGCATGAAAACAAATGTTTCTAAAGCAAAATAAAAATTTGTGTCATTCGTGGTTACTTCATTTTGACAAATTTTAAGAAATTAACACACTCCCAAAATGGTTCTCATTATGGTGGGACTATTATGGGGTCGAACCTCTTCTCCTTCCTCTCCCCCCAGGAAAGTCTTCGGATTTTTACTTCACAAAATTTTTATCCACCAGCATTAAGCCATTGTTCACCACTTCTGTTCTTTCTCCAGACAAAATTAAATTAGATTATGAAATGAGAATATGTTATCAAACCTCATCCATCCTTAAAAAACATTATGTTCCTAGCCCGACAAGGCTCTGTCAAATGGTGGAAAAAATACAATTATGATCATGTCTTAAAAATGTTTTAAAAAATTACCAAAACTCCAGAAGTTCTAGTCCAACGGAGCAGATTTTAGGCATAATTAGCATCTATTACCAACAAGAAAGACTTGAAAAAATTAGCCGAAGCAAAGTTTCAAATTGCGATGATGAAGAAGAAGCACAACATCCAGCCATATCATCTCCATTACAACAACCTGCATTATCACTGGTCCATCAGGCCTTTCCTTCTCAATAGGCCTCTCATTCTTAGGGTAACTCAGTCGCCTCTCCTTCTCAAGATTACTCACCCTATCATTTACAGGATTTTCAAGATCTGTTCGATCTGGAATTAGCAAATTATGACCCCCAGATTATGTGATTTAAGAAGATTATTACTTTCTCAATTAGACAGCATAACAGATGGAAGTGTCAGATTATTATCCCTGCCCAAAATTATTATCCAGGAAAACGACAAATGACTTTGTAAATACTGTTCATGCATTATTACTATTATGTACTGTTCTAGTGTCGATTGTACTGTTTTAGTGTCGGTTGATAATGTTCATGTATCATTAGAATTTCTGTTTTGTACTATTCTAGTGTCTATATAAAGGAGTACGCAAGAAAAGAAGGGCATTCAGAAACTCTCATCTGAAGCCTCTTCATTTCTCGCCCAAATCACTCTAGTCCTCCTTACTCCTCACTCTCAAAATCCATCCTTTGTAAATCTCCCTTTCTTCATGTCTTCTACTTCTAACTCTTTTAAGAATTACTCTCCTTGTAAGTATTATGTCTTTAATGAATAAGTTGATTTTGTATATATTTTCTATATTATTTACTTCCTTATGCATATGGTCGGTTATACCCCCTGTTCTATCTACTATCATGCATAATTTTGTCTTGAAATAACTTTATTTTTTGTGATGAAACAATTAATCCATTTTGTTTAATAATTTGGACAAAAGTATTTAAATATTTCCAATGTTATTCAATAGATGAAGAAAATATTAATATATCATCTATATAAACTATCGAAAAATGAGTGGAAGGGGTAAATATCTCATTCATAATATTTTAAAATTCATTAGGAGTATTTTTTAATCTGAAGGGCATAATATTTCATTCATAATGTCTAAAAGGCAATGTGAATGTTGTTTTATAACTGTCTTTTTCAACAATTTGGATTTGCTAAAATCCACTTCACATGTCAAATTTTGAAAATACAGTTGCATTATATAGTCCAGATAATAAATCTTTTTTATTAGGAATGATGATACGATGTACTATAGTATCATCACTATATAAGATTTAGTATTACTAATACTATAGTGTCATCACTATTAGTTATAGTTATAATATATTCTATATACTATAATACTAATATATTATAACTAATACATAGTTACAATATGATTTTTAGTATTACAATATAGTATTATATACTATAATATATACTATAGTGTTAGTAATACTATAGATTACTAACACTTAAGATTACTATATACTATATACTAATACTAATCATTATAGTATAACTATAATCATTATAGTATACTTCAATATCTATCATAACCGTTCGAACGAAGCGTCAAACCGTTCGAACGTCATGTAAATATTCGAACTGTTTTTGCCATAAAGAAGTACGTTCGAACCATTTGTAGGGTTTTCGGCGCTCACGAAATAGTGGCGGGAGGGACTCTACGAAACATTTACCTGTGGAAAAATGTTCAAATGCTTTTGCGAAAATTTTGCAAGCAGGAAAAGTTTACTGCTCAATCAATTTTTCACGTTCGACTGCCAAATATTTTCGTTCGAATGCTTACGAACATAAGAGGTCGCCCAGGTTACAGATTATTCCGTTGTAATAAGTTGTACATTAAATAAGACAACGCCGTTTCGTGAAAGGGACTTATAACAATGAAATATTTTCATCGTAATAAGTTCAAAAACTCTTACTCTCCTTTAAACCCTTCCAGTCGCCGTCAGTCCCTCATTTCATCATTCTTCTCCTTCAACCCAATGCACAGTCAAAATTTTGTCTCCATAATCCTCCATTTTCTTCCAACATTCCTTCATTCTATGCAAAGAGGGTTGCACACTTGTATTGAAGTGTTTGGAGCTGCACACGAATTCTTTGAAGGTATGTTCGTGTTTTGTATAGATAAATGATGCATTTGTGTGTTTATCTCTATTGTGAATTCATTTGTGATGTTGTGAGTTGATTTTTGAGGTTGTGTTTTGTCTCTGTTTCGCATTTGGATTCTAGGTTGCAACCGTTCAAACACTATAATTTTCCATTCGAACGGTTTTTCCTGTTCGAACAGACTTCTACGCGTTTGAACGTTAGTACTCCTGATTTATATATGCTGAATGAAAAAAATTATAAATAATATTTAAAAAATAATTAATACTAATAATACTTAAAAAATAATTAATGAAAAAACTATAATGTATAGTCAAAAAAATAAATAATACTTCAATTAAAATTAATACTTAAAAAATAAATAATAGTTAAATTATAAATAATACTTAAAAAATACTAAACATAATAATATTAAAAATAAATATTAAAAAACTCTTAACATATTTAATTAGAATAGTCAAATGAGAATAGTCTTAAAAAATACTTAATATTTAACATGAAAATAGTATAAAACAATAGTAAAAATACATAATACTCAAAATAAGAATAGTATAAAAAAATAATTAATCAAAAAATTATAATTAATACTTAAAAAATAAATAATACTTAAAAAAATACTAAACATAATAATAGTAAAAAATCTTAAAAAATCTTAACATATTTAATTAGAATAGTTAGAATGAGAATATTCTTAAATATGAAAATGGTACAAAACAATAATAAAAATACATAATACTTAAAATACATTTTGTTGTATTGTATAATTGTATTCTCGTATCTTGCATTATTGTTGTGTGATATTATCGTATCTTGTATGTCGCATCAAAATAACCCTTAGACCCATTCGAGAGTTATCAATCATGTTGAACGGTTGATTGATAACTCTTGAATGTCCAAAGTGGACAGTTTGAGATTATAAGATCATTATGACAAACCATCAACTATATCTGTTGCGTCTGACATCATGATTTTGGTTGAGTCTTCCAATATTGTTATCTGGATATGCACTTTCGGTTATTGTGCATTGATGTATTACTCATTGGTGCACATGACCAAACGAGCATATTTGGAGACCTTTGGGGAGATGCTACCAAAATTGCATTGGATGTGATAGATAGTAGTTATAGGTTGGCGATTATGATCTTACAATCTCGAATGGGATAAAACCAACTACCAGGTAAAAGAAAGAAATTGCATAATATGTTAGATAAATGCCTGCTTGATGATGCACGTAACTGTTTGTAATAGGATATTAAACATGGACAAGAGTTGGATGCAATTTAGAGATCGGTTGGGTGAGGATTACAATATATATGGTGAAGGTGTTAAGAAATTTATGAAGTTCACATCTTGTACAATTGATAGCGATGGTAGAATTAGATGCCCATGCCGACAATGTAAGAATTTGCATTCTCATAAGATAGACTTGGTGAGAGAGCATTTGTTTGTCAAAAGTATTGATCAAGGTTATACTGATTGAGTCTTACATGGAGAACCATATCTAGCATTATTCGAGTCTCTACACGAAGAAGAAGACATTGATGAAGATGTAAATTCAGAGGATGTTGGTGATGAATACAAAGAGAATATGAAGCAAATGTTGGGTGACATTGGTGCGAGAATATTTATGGATTAAGCTGATACGAAGGCATCAAATTCAAATAATCTAGGCCAAAGCACTTTTACACACTTGTGGAATGATTCACAGTGTGAGTTATATCCAGGATGTAGAAGGCACAACAAGTTGTCATTTACATTTAGATTGCTTCATATAATATCCATGTGCCAAATATCTATTAAGGCTGTCCATATGTTACTCGAGCTGTTTGAAGAGGCACTTCCATTAGACAATATTTTACCTAGCAACTTCTATGAAGCAGAACAGTTGAAAAGAGGACTCGGGTTTCACTAGAACGTAATACATGCATGTAAGAATGACTGTGTTATTTTGGCGAGAGAATGAGCAGCTGAATGAGTGTCCCATTTGCCATGAATTAAGATGGCCAACTGAGAAGCAGAATGTGCCACGAAAGGTCGTACGCCACTTTCCATTGATACCTTGATTACAATGGCTATTTATGTCACATTCAACGGTTGTGGACATGACATGGCACTCATTATCTAGAGTCAGGAATGATAATGCTTTGTCACATCCTACAAACTCTCAAGTTTGGAAGGAATTTGATTTGGAACAACCATAGTTTGCTGAAGAATCTCGTAATGTGTGACTTGAGTTAGCAACAAATGGATTAATTTGTTTGGGAACATGAGTACAAGACATCGTACTTGCCCGGTCGTGCTTATGCCATATAATCTTCCACCGTGGAACTGTATGAAAGATCAATATTTCATGATTAGTTTGCTCATTTCAGGTCTGAGATCACCAGGAAATGATATAGACATACACTTATAGCCATTGATTGCAAGATTGAAAGATTTATGGGAGAATTGGGTCCTAGCATTTGATTCATCAACATGCAAGTCGTTCAAGATGCATGTTGCCATGTTTTGGATAATAAATGATTTTCCCGCTTAAGGAAACTTGTTAGGTTGGAGTACTAAAGGGAGAATGGCATCTCTGACGTCTAACAAACATACTAAATCTGAATGGCTTACGTATGAGAGGAAATTATGCTTCATGGATCATCGTCAATTTTTACCTGAAGACCATAGATGGCATGGAAATTCTAGGATGTTCGATGGCACTGTTGAATGGGGGCGCACCCCCACCATATTTGTCTGGCAAAGATGTACTTGCACAATTTGTAGATGTCGGTTGTAACGAATTTGGTAAAAAGAAACGGATGAAAAAATGAGTTGCGAATGAGTTGAATTGGAGAAGGAAGAGTATATTTTTTGAACTCCCATATTGGTTAACAATTCGTTTGCGGCATAGTTTCGATGTTATGCATATTGAAAAAAATATATGCGAGTTTGTGTTGGGAACATTGATGTCAATTGAAGGTAAAACAAAGGATACACTAAACTCATGGAAGGATCTTAAGCGGTTGGGAATAATATTGAAAATGCACTTGCAATAAAATGGTTCATCTATTTACATACCAATTGGGAGGTTTACATTGTCAAGGAACGAAAGGGCTACATTTTGTGAGTGTCTAATGAAGATTAAATTACCGGACGGTTATGCCTCGAATCTAACAAGGTGTGAGCGAACAAATGACTGGACCAAAAAGCCAAGATTGTCATGTATTTTTACAACGTATCTTGCCTGTTGGTATTCGTGGGTACTTGACAAGAGATGTGCGAGTGGCTTTAACTGAGTTTGGTGCATTTTTTAAAAACTTATGTGCTAGAACATTGAATGAAGAAGTTTTGGATGGTATGGAACGAGAAATTACTATAATATTGTGTAAGTTGGAGAGTATTTACCCATCATCATTCTTCGACATCATGGTTCATTTAGCCGTTCATTTGCCACGTGAAGCTCGACTCACAGGGCCGATCCAGCATAAATGGATGTATCCCATTGAACGGTTCATTGGGTAGTTGAAAGGCACAGTGGGTAAAAAGCCCGCCTAGAAGGATCAATTGCAGAAACATATACTGATGATGAGTGGCATACATTCTATTCCAAATATGTCCAAGGCATTGACATGAGATTTGATCGGCCGAAAAGAAATTTGAAATTATCCAAGTACCCCTGATTATATGCACATTAATGCTAAACAAAAGCTATTAGCACAGATAAGTAACCAATAAAAAATATTAAGAGCATTAACACAATAATTTGGTTACGAAGGGAAACTTGATTAGCTTATAATTTTCGACTTCCAAGTGCAGAAACTGTCAAAATAATACAAGGGTAAATCCCAAGATCGAATTCACAGGGACAATGGGAATTAAGCAAACATTTCATAATCGCTAGACAATATATTACCGTTTATGGTGACAAGAAATTTTGGAAGGATAAGAAAGCATTAAACTAAAAGTTCTAGCAATGAACAAAAAAAAGGTAAGAAATGAGAAATAAATTTCAAAGGTCAACCACTAATTATATTGGCACCAAAATGGGGGATTATTTACTAAGGAACTGTGGACTGAGTTAAGAGTAAAATTATTAGCTATTTTGGAAATTCAAGTACAAGTAAAACTGAAAATAAATGTGAATCTATGTTTCTAAAATTACCAAGAACCAAGAGATTTAGAGGAAATGTATAGAAAATCAAATTAAACTTGTAAGACACAATAAAACAAACACTTGGGATGTAATTTTCGTCCACTGATTTGGTGATGAATTTACTTCTTTTTTCATCTTCTCTCAATCATTCTCTCATTCCTAGAAATCATGGTCGGGTAATATAACAATGAACCACAATTTCTTTAGCCTAATAAAACTACTTGACAAATTATATAACAACTATAAAATAGTGAAAGAAAACCATCAAAGTCTTATTACTTGTTCAATACTTCAAGTATCAATTGTGCCTATACGTCTACAACTGAGCTAAACCAAGAACAAAGAACTCCATATCTTTCTATATACATACTGAAATATAATCCAACAAGGCAATCATTAAAAATCACAAAACATTAAAGAAAATCCAATCCCAAATAATCATGGGTTACTCCTTGAATCGCAAGCAAAAAATCTAGCCTATCATCTCTAGATTAGCAAAATTCCCAAAAAGAATAAACCCTAACATTTGAAGTTTCTCTCTAAAAGAAAACTGCCAGAAAAACCAGAGAAAAAGAAGAACTCTACTGCCCAAAACAAAAATGCAGAAAGAAAATAAAGATAACTGATGAAAACAAAAACATATCCTGAAGACGAAAAATGCTCTAGACCAAAAAAATACACTGAAGACGCAAAATGCTCCAGACCAAAAAAAATATGCTAAAGACGCAAAATGCTCCCTTTTATATCAATGCCCTTTTTTGTAGTCTTTTTCTTCTGAATGGCTGTTTTCCCTCCCATTAAACCACGATCCTATGCTGCGTTAGACCATTATCCTGTGCTGCGTGCCCACGCTGCATGAGTCTCTTCCATTTGCGTGCACCCCTGCCATTTGCGTGCTCTGCCATTTTTTCATTTCATTTTTTTTCGTGTCTTTCTGATCCTTAACCACATTCCAAAGTCTTCTTTTGGGTGTTGCACGTTCTAGTTGAGTACCCCTGTGCTTCACTTTTCCAATAATGCCCTGCAACATATAAGTAAGATATGAGGGGTAAAATTTGGGGTATTAATTTGGGTGTGGAACAACTGCATTGTAACTCTATTCAAGTGCAAAATATCAGAATTTATCAATTGACTCAAGTATCATAATCTACCGCATAGTTAAGTGCTTAACTCAATTTTTGGTTAAACATTTTATTCACTTAAATAGCTTAATCATGCAGTTTTAACACTTTATCAGAAACCCTTTGAAAAACTCCTCAAAGGTAAAACCCTACGGGGCAACCAAACCCAGGAAAGTCAATTTTATCTATTGAGAGTATTACAAGTGAATGGGTACAAACCATTATAACTAGACACGTTTACCCAAGACACGCAACCCACTTATCTTCTACTGCAATAGGTAGTCCAAACCTCTGACACTCTCCAATCTTTGTCTTTCCTACTGGCACCTTCAGTGGTTGAACTTGAACACAGCAACTCCTCCTTGCAGTATGCTTTTACTCAATCCCATGGATTGAGCCTTTTAGAAAATCCTTTTCTCAAGATTTTTCTCTTGCACGATCTCTTGAAGTTCTACCCAGACCTTCAAGCTCTCAATACTTATGAATAACTGTTGTTCAAGAGTGCTTTGAAACCCTCAGCCGACTCCTCTACAAATAGACAATGATGTGATTGATTTGGAGAATGACTCTGATGATAGGTTTATCCAGAATCTCACTCAGATACGTTGCTCACTATTTGCAAATATCTCAGACTGGATCACTTCTTCTGGATTGCATCGAGTTGAAATCAGCTTCAATTTCTTCAATAAAGCTTGCATCTCTATCTTTTCAACTTACTATTAGACTCGAAACATATGACTCTTGTTGACTCTTATCTTATAATATAAACAAGATTTGAAAAGAGTTACAATTCAAATACTTATCCTTGTCGGATAAATACTCATCATTATCGGATGCAATCCTAGACTCCTATTTAAAATTACATTCATCCATAATTCAAATTAAATATAGACTCATCTAATCCTAACCAAACAGAAATTACATTTACAATCTCCCCCTTTGGCTGATTGATGACAAAAATATATATTGGATGAATGTGATTTAAACCTGCAAAAACAACTAACCAAACCACTAGTAAAGATCTCATATAGAAAGTCATACTTCATATAAAAAAATCATCATAGGCAAAATATTTGATGTATCATAATGAGTCTTAACGTAAGCACACACATGTTAGTTTAATGTTGCAAGTGAAATCAAAATAATAAAAGCAAATCATTCTTCAATATGCAAACCAAAAGAAATTAATAAAAGGTGGCGGTGGTGGTGTCTGCATTGCCCTGTTGCTCCCTTTGTTGGAAGATTCATCCCATCTCCCCCTATATGTTGTCAGCATCAGTCAGAATCTGATTTTTCTTCTTCTTTAGGTGGATTTACTATCTTCAGAATCTGATCAACATCCGGAACAACTTGTTGCGGCCTATCATTCACCTTCTCTAACAAGTCTTGTAGGTCTTCTAGCATTTGTTCTATTTTTTCCATTTTCTTCCCATTTATCCACAAAAGATTCAAATTGAAGTTGTTCAAGCACTTCAATGGATTGTCCTGGGTCAAGATGGGAAGATGTGGATGTCTCAGCATAACCTTTTTTCTTTCCGCAAACCACAGCTTCTGACTTGGTGATCGTTTTAGAGCAGAGCTTCACGTATATCTTTAATGTGCCCTCTATGCTCCTTAAAATAACTTTAGCATTTCTAGCCATCTTAGTGAAGAGACCCCCAAATGATAGATTTTCCTGGTCTGTCATGTCAGTCCTGGCCTTGAAAATAACATCAATAATATGGGAGGGAAGATCTATAGGTACACCTTTAACTAGAGCATACATAAACTAGGTTTTTTCAATTGTCAGCTTGGTATGCCTAGTGATGTGCCAATGACTTGTCAATACAACTTTGGCAATGAATCTATATTCGGGAGCATTGACTTCATAGAGAGTCTATGAATCTTTTGGGGGCCATGATGGTGCGTTGGACCCAGCAAACAAATCTTTCATTTGGGCTCTTGATGGGGTCCCCATACCCTTGTATGGAAAACCTCAATTTTCCACACTAGGGAGTTTATAGAACTCTCTAATAATCTCGCGAGTTATGATCATATCAACACTCATAACAGTGGATGTAATGAAATTATTGTCCATACTCAGTAAAGAGTTGGCGTAAAATTCCCTCACAATTTCAATATAGGGGGCAGGGGCTCCCTCAGTAATTTTCTCCCATCCTCTGTCAGCAAATATGTGAGCAATAAATTCATACGCAGGATCATTCACATCACTTAGAGTTACCTCTCGTTTTCCAAGAACATTCCTCTTGGAGAACACAGTCTTGTAGGCTGTCTCTACTTCATCAATTATAAACTTTAGTGGTTTTGATCCTTTGGTAGGTGTCTTCGATATACTCCCCACTCCTTTAGATTGGACAGATCCTTTATCTGCCGCCTTGGATTTTTAGGGGGAGTTATTTGGAGTTCTCACATGAGAGTAAGATTCTTCCTCATTGGAGGAATGTACTGGAGGTGCTTTGCTATCAAACCTTGCATTCTTTGCAATCGACTTGTATTTGATCTGTAAAAAAAAAAAAAAAAAAACTCTCTAAACATTATAAATGCACAATGTGAGAAAGTAACCAGATTTACTTTTCTCCCAAAATATTGATGCAACAGGGCCAAGAATGTGAAGATAATTCCAAAAGAAAATTAATCCAAGCACACGTGTTTCTAGGAAATTATCCAGAAAGCACATAAATGTTCAGCGATTTCTACCAGATGAGGGAAATATCTAGACCTAAGCACAGGACTAATTCATCACAAGGTGGACGACAACGACTTTGAGAAAAATAGCCAAACAGTATACCTTTGTTTGCTACCTTCTGCAACAAAAACCCACCACAAATGCTTTTCAAAGCCTTATTTAACCCCTTCAAATAGGTTTTCAAGTCCTAAGCCAACTAGGTTTCCCAAACTTCAAGGATTTCAGAGATTTTTAATCAGAGACTGAGAGAACCCTAATAAGAGTCCTAAAGTAACAAAAACTTAAGAAATGCATTTCGAAGAGAAGACTTACCTTGATTTTGTGCATAAGACAAACACAAATTTCTTGAGATGCAAGGACTGAAAATGATGTGTTTCTCTCTAAGAGAGTTTTGGAGAAGATAAACAGAGTGAATGGAAGAGAGAATCAAGGCTGAATGGTGATTAAGGGTGATTGACATGCAGTTAATGCTGCAGATTAGCTTTTTCACTTCCCGCCCAAAGCCTAGAACTTGCCATGTACGCAGGTCCCCTTTTTTCCAATACGTAGAGCATGTTTTAAAGGTAACACCCCACTCCAATTCCCGTTACTCATGCCCCCTTTTTTTTGTTTTAAAATTTTTGAAAAAGAAAATAATTTTAAAGAACTAGAAAAGTAGAAATATCATGTATTTTTCATTCACAAAGCTTGGGCCTTTTTGAGTAATTTCCTTGTCCGAGCTTTGTTACACTCCAGACTTTTCAATTTATTTAAGATAAGTATTCCTTATTGTAAATGTAATTTATGTTTTGCTAGAATTAGATGAGTTTGTACTCACTTCAAATTATGGATGAATGTATCCTTGATAGGACTCTAGGAGTGTATCTGATAAGAATGAGTGTTTGAATGATAACTCTTATAAAATCTTGTTCATATTATAAGATAAGAGTTTACAAGAGTCATAAGCATGTTTCGAGTTTTAGAGTTAGTTAAAGAGATAAAGATACAAGTCTTATTTGAACTCAAGGCAGTTGAGAAGAAGTAATCTAGTTTGAGATGTTCACAGATAGTGAACAACATATCTGACTAGGATTCTAGATAAACCTGTCAGCAAAGTCTTTCTCCATATCAATTACATGATTACCTATTTGTAGAGAAGTCGGCTGAGGGTTTCAAGTTACTTGAAGATCAGGGTAGAACTTCAAGAGATCATGCAAGAGAAAATTCTTCTGAGAAGGATTTTCATAAACGCTGAGTCTGTGGAATTGAGTGAGAGCATACTCCAAGGGGGAGTTGCCCTATTCAAGTTGAACCACTGGAGGTTCCAGTAGAAAAGACAAAGATTGGGAGAGTAAGAGGTTCTGACTACCTACTGTGGCAGAAGACAAGCGAGTCGCGTGTCTTAGGTAAACATGGTTAGTTACAAAGGTTTTGTAAATGTTTTACTTTTAAAATTCTCAATCAACAAAATTAGCTTTCTTGGGTTTGGTTGCCCCATAGGGTTTTATCTTTGAAGAGTTCTTCAAAGGTTTTCCTTTCGTAACCAAATTATTGTGTTCTTAAGTACTTTATTTTGGTTACTAATCCATGCTAATAGCTTTTCGTTTAGCATTAACGTGCGTTATAGTTGTACTTGGGTAATTTCACTAATTGGTCAGTCTTCAGAGTTGAGCATTTTTCTTAATTGAGGACTTGCCAAGAATTCATGTGTGTGTGAGTGAGGAAAAAATATCTTTCCAAAATACTCTTATTATTATTTTTCTGTACTCCCCCTTTCTTTTATAATTTTTTCAGTTTTGCTTCAATGAGGGTAAACCTTTCTTGAAAGTCAAACTTTATGCTAGGGCCTAGATACCCAAAAAAGCAACCCCCTCCAAGCGCAAAGCCATATTCACTCTTTATGTCCATTTCGTATTGCTCATCTTTTTCCACAATGATTGAGACAAGGATTTTTTCTACAAGGACTTTTAGATTTTAGATCCATGTATGAGTGTTCATCTTTTTCCGCAATGACTTTTGAACACCCGACTTTTCCTATAAGGATCAACCTTAAAGCATAGCAAGAGGAGACATTTTTTCGATTTGAAACTAGGTTCAACTCCCCATTTCCCCATTTCTTTGAGCATTGTATGAGCATACACATGCTGTCACCAAATTGTTAGGAGGTCAAATTTCAGTTTCTCATAGTGTAGAGAATAGAATCCTTGTGTGGTCTTCCTTAAGAGTTGTGCATCACAAGTAAAAACACATACCAGACAAGATCTACCTCGATCCCAACAAAATGAATTGGTGGAGTCACAAAGCTCAAAGACTCGGAACACTCATAAATCTTGTTCCTTGCAGAATGATAGCAACATGAAGTTTTTGAAGAAACAAACAAAACAAGCACCCTTTATTATTATTATTATTGTTATTATTATTATTATTATTATTATAAAAACAAAAAAAATTAGGGCATGTCACACACACCAATGATCTTCCTTAGAAATTCAAACCTTAGGCTATCTAAAGGTTTAGTGAACAAATCGGCCAGTTGATGTTCGGTGTTAACGTGTTCCAGAGACACTACCTTTGTTTCAACTAAGTCTCTTATGAAGTGATGTCTTATATCTATGTGCTTGGTTCTTGAGTGTTGCACAGGGTTCTGCAAGATACTAATTACACTTGAATTGTCACAGTACATTTATAGTATCTTGAGAGAACCCATAGTCCTCAAGCATCTTTTTCATCCAAAGAAGTTGAGTGCAACAACTGCCAGCCGCAATGTATTCAGCTTCAGCAGTGGACAAGGAGATGGAGTTTTGCTTCTTGCTCATTCATGCTACCAAATTGCTACCGACATAAAAACAACCACCTGTGGTGCTTTTTCTATAGTCAACATCAAAATAGCCAACTAGACTCAGATTTGAATCTTTTGAATACCATATGCCATAGTCAATAGTAGCACTTAGGTATTTCAAGATTCGTTTTACTGCTGTAACGTGTGATTCTTTAGAATTAGCCTGAAATCATGCACAAGCACATAAACTAAAAGCAATGTTAGGTCTACTAGCAGTAATGTAAAGAAGACTTCCTATCATGCTTCTAAACAGAGTAGCATCAATGCTTTTACCTGTAGAATTTGAACATATTTTAACCGAGGTGCTCATTGAAGTGCGAGCATGTGTCTTCCCTACCATGCCAAATCTCTTAACAAGATCTTTAGCATATTTAGATTATGAAATAAAAATCCCTACTTCAGTTTGTTTAATTTGAATCCCAAGGAAGAAATTTAATTCCCCAATCATACTCATTTCAAACTCATTTTTCATTAGTTTGGAAAAGTCATGTGACAGTTTGTCAAGAGTGGAACCGAACACAATGTCATCTGCATAAATTTGAGCAATAAGTAGATGCCTACCAGATTTTCTTAAAAAAAGTGTTCTATCAGCTTTACCTCCTACAAAGTTATTTTCAAGCAAGTATTTAATTAGTCTCCCATACCATGCTCGAGGTGTTTGCTTCAATTCGTAAAGAGCTTTCTTCAACCTAAACACATGGTCAGGAAACAAGTGATTAGAAAATCTCTATGGTTGTTCATCATATACTTCTTCATTGAGTATGCCATTTAAAAAAATACTTTTAACATCCATTTGATAAAGCTTAAAATTTAAATGGCTTGCAATAGCTATCAATATGAGAACTGATTCCAAACGAGCTACTAGTGCAAAGTTATCGTCAAAGTCAATTCCTTTAACTTATGTGTATCATTGTGCTACTAGTTGGGCCATGTTTCGAACAATAGTTCCATGTACGTCTGACTTGTTTTTGAAGATCCACATTGTTCCAATGATGTTGTGATCTTTAGGTTTGTGAACTAGCTCTCATACTTGATTTCGAGTGAATTGGTGCAATTCCTCATGCGTGGCATTGACCTAGCTTTCATCTTGTAAGGCTTCTTCCACCTTTTTAGGTTCAACCTGAGACAAATAGTAAATGTATGAGACTTGATTTAAAACACATTTTCTCAATCTAATACCTTCATCCAATTTGCCAAGGATGTTCTCCATTGGATGATTGTGGCTGATTCTTGTAGAGGGCTCTTTTTCATGGTGTGAAACTAAGCTTGGTGTAGCAAGTTCCACTAAATCCGTGTCCTCTTGATCGGTTGAGTTTTCTTCTACCTTCCCGATAAGGTTGTCAAGTTCCGTCTTGGTCAACTCCTTAGAGTTGTCATCCACAACTACATTGACTGATTCCATCACTATTTTAGTCTGTAGATTGTAAACTTTGTAGGCTTTGCTATTCGATGAGTATCCTAGAAATATTCCTCTATTACTCTCGCTATCGAATTTCTTGGCATTCTCTTTGTCTTTCATAATGCTGCAAGTACTCCCGAACACCTAAAAGTACTTTACCATGGGTTTCTTTCCATTCCATAACTCATAGGGAGTGAGTTTGGGACCTGGACGAAAGACTACACGGTTCAAGATATGTTCAGCAATGTTGACAGCTTCTCCCCAAAAGTATAATGCCAACTTTTTGTTAGTCAACATGGTGCGGGCCATCTCTTGTATTGTCCTATTTTTCCTCTCCACAATTTCATTTTGTTGTGGATTGATTGGGGCTAAAAACTCTTTATGTATCTCCTGTTCATCACAGAAATAAGAGAAATTAGTATTTTCAAATTCTCTCCCATGATCACTACGAATATGAGAGATAGAGGAATTCTTCTCTGTTTGTAGTCATCTAAATAGTTTCTTCGCAAGGTCGAAGGTTTCTGTTTTGTCTCTCAACAGAATAATCCATGTATATCTAGAGTAGTCATCCACAGTGACCATTATATATTTATTTTCACCGAGGCTCTCACTCTAAGTAAGACCCATCAAATCCATGTGTAATGGCTCAAGTGGTCTTAAGGTCAAAATATCAACTATCATCTCATGTTGTGCCTGGGTCTGCTTCCCTTCCTGATAGGCTTTGCACACCATCTTCCAATTTTTCAAAATTTTAGGCAGTGCAAGTACAGCTTCCTTCTTAGAGATTTTTTGCATGTCCCTATAGTTGATATGGCCTAGACGGTTGTGTCACAACCCAATTTCATCCAGCTCTACTTTGTGACAATGCATTGTGTTCATAAGAGAACTCCATAGCAGTTGTCTGCAATTCTGGTGTCCTACAAGATCCATTTTCCATCACTATTGTAGACTTCGCATTCATTCTTTAAGAACTGCACAGAAAGATGATCATCACAAAACTTAATAATACTTAACAGATTGGCCTTGAGGCCATTAAGAAAAAGAACATTATGAAGAATAGGTAAACCGAGAACATCTACACTTCGCTTTCCTTCCACTGTTGCTGTACTTCCATCACCGAAAGTTATGGATCCTCCATTGATGGACTCAATCTTCTTAAACAACCATTTGTCTTCTGTCATATGTCTAGAACAAGCACTATCCAGATACCACATGCTAGTATCCATAGCTTTGAGTCTTGTGTGTGCAACTAGACATATGGCCTTTTCTTTCACTACCCACTTGGTCTTGATATTCGTTTCATTCTTTTTTTCAGGAAAACACAATTCGGATAATTCACCAAGTTTCTTACCTAGGGTGTTTTTTTTATTGCTCAATTTGTCCACCTTAATTTCTAAGTTCGTATCTTTGTTTAAAAACTGATTTCTATTTCCTTTTTCTTTCTATTTTCTAAGTCTAAAGCAATTTGTTCTAGTGTGTCCTATTATTCCACAATAATGACAAATAGGGACAAACATACCTTTGAACTTACTTGGAGAAGTCATTATAGACTTGCCTTTGTTCATAGGTTTCTTCGAGACATTTTCTACATTACTTCCTTTTACAAAGGTGATACCTTTGGATGTAGAGGCAGCGGGTGCTTTACTATGTGAATCTTTGGAAGTATTGTATCCCAACCCTGTGCGATCGGAACTATCTCTTTGAACTTTCAGTAGTTCATTGAGTTTTTGAGTGGAGTCTTTTCTTTGACTTCCTGACAAGCTACCAACTTCTTTTCGTAGCTTTGTCACTTCTAGTTCTGTCACTTTCAGTGCCCCCATCAAATTGTTCTTCTCAATCTCTAAGGTGGTTAGGTTTTTGTACAGTTTTTTATTTACCTTTTGGATTTTCACAAACTCTTCACATAAGTCATCATATGCTTCATGCACACTTAATTCATGATCAGCAACATATATGGCAACATCAGAGTCAGTATCACAAACAACAACAATGTCGTTAGCACATTGTTTACTCTTGTTAGCACAGTCAGTAACAGAGGCAGAGAAAGCAATAAAGGTAGTTTCATTATCAAATGATGTATTTGAACTTTAAGAGTAAGAATCATCACTTAGAGTAGTATTAAAAGCTTTTGCTTTTGTTTTAAAATTTGGACACTCCATTCTTATGTGACCAAAACCAAAGCTTTCATGATATTAGACTTTATCTTTAAACTCGGTTTTGCCTTTATTTCACTTTTCAGATTCATTCTTTTTAGTGAAATTCTTACCTTTTTTCAACTTACAAGAATTCTATTTATTAAACATGATTTGTTTTTAATTTTCTGGTCACAAGAGCTAAGTCATCATTACACAGATCTTCATCATCAAACTGATTTTCTTCTTTAGTAGTTTTGAGTGCGATGGACTTACCTTTCTTTTGTTGTGGAATAGTAGATTCATAAGTTTGCAAAGAACCTGCCAGTTCTTCTACCCGAATTGTGTCCAAATTCTTGCTTTCTTCTATGGCTGTCAACTTTAGTCAAATCCTTTCAGGCAAGGATCTCAAGGTTTTTCTCAGAACTCGTGCCTCCTCCACCTTCTCGCCGAGATTGTACCTAGAATTAAAAATGTCATTTAGTTTAGCATATAACTCATTACAAGTCTCATCTTCTAGCATTTTTATCTCCTCAAACTTTGAGGTCAACATTTATTTGGAACTTTTCACCCCTTCATGTGTGGTTTCAAAAATATCTCAAGCATCCCTGGATGTCTCACACATAGAAATTCTTCTGAATTCATCAGGAGAAATTGCCATAAAAATGACATTTAGACCTTTATTGTTCCAATTATAGCTGCTTGATTGTTCTTTGGTCCACTCTTCTATAGGTGTTATGGGCCTTTTCCATCCTAACTCCAAGGTTAGCTAGACTTTCTCATCAAGAGACTTTAGAAACGCTCTCATCCTTACCTTCCAGTCGGCATAGTTATCACCAACGAAATGTGGTGGTGATGATAGTGTCGCCATGATCTTCTAGGGGAATGGATCACACTCAGATTTGAGTGAACCACATGTAGAAGTAATTGCTTGCTAGTTAAGAAACGCATGAATGACCATGATCTTCAAGCCTTGCTGGCAAGAATCTTAGAATGGAAGGTATGAGCGCTACGTGATGGATGGGCTCAAGTGTTTCGAACTGGCTTTAAGCATGTCGATGGAGGAGTGACAAGACGTGAGGGCAAAGTTTTGTACAAGAAGTGACTGAGATGCTGAACGTGCGCAGAGACACGTGAAGACACCGCAAGGACTAGCATGAACAGGCCCATAGTAAGGGTAAGCAAATTCTTAGAATACTGCGCAAATTCCTAGAACGCTAAGCAAAACCCCTAGAACGTTAAGCAAATTTCAAGGAAGGAATTTATCTGAGGGAGAACGTAACACCCCGCTTCTTCTTTCTAACGTAGGCAAATTTGATTGCGAGCCTCATTATGCGTGTCGAATCCTGATGGCATATTTTTTAAAGACATTAAGTGATTTCTAAAGTAAGTCCAGTGTTTTAAAGCCCTCGAATATTTTAAATGCACTGAAAATATTTATATGGGGGTATTTCTAGTGTTATTGAACCAAACTTGATTTTAAATAATACAATTATAATATTTTTAACAGCTCCAAAAATATTATAATTGTAGGAAATCATTTTAATATCATTTATTAAAATGATTTCAGTTATTTAAAATATTATGAGATTTAAATTATGTTGAAAACTCTAATTAACTATATGATTTTATTCTCTTAGAGATATTAAATAAGACTTCATCATTTTATTAATGACGAAGGAATATTATTTTATAAACTAAAATTTAGTTTAAATAATATTCTATCTTAATTCCTCTTAGTGGTTTTAGTTAAGTTAATGTTTATTCATTTTAAATCGATGTTTTAATTCTCCACCGTTAGATCATCTTATAGATCCCAAGATGCAGGGCTTGGATTAAATACCCAAGCCCCTCTCCTTCTCCCTCACTTTTCCCTTCCCCCTCTCTCTCCTCCCTATCCCTCATGTGTACGATGCAAGCCCATCTCCCTCTCACCCGATTCTCCCTCAACCAGGCTAGGCGCCGTCGTGCTCCGCCCAACCTCAGCTCCACCACAAACGGCATCCTCTCACATTGGCGAGCTCTTACTACCGAACCCAGCCTCCATCTCGCAACCACCTTCTCCATTGACACGCACGCCCGCATCTCCTCACGCATGGGTTCACCATGCACTGCTCCTAGCACTGCCGTACATGGCCACCCAGGCCACCAAGCACCACCATGAGCACCCTCTGTCCTCCTCCCTTTGACCCGAAGCCAGTAGCCCCTTCCTCAGCCGCACAGAGCTCCTCCAACGCACGGGTTCTCTATACCCACATCCGAGCTCCGCCTCCCACGGCCACTGCACCACCACCAAAGGCTTCTCCTCCCACCGACGACCTCCCCTAGCCACCCCCATGTCCAGTCGAGCCACCTAACTCCCCCCACTCTCATGAACTTTCCCTTAGATCTGCCGCCATAGGCCACCATGTCGCCTCCACCTCGTCACCATAGCTCCACTAGCAACCCCCTAAGCCCCTCCATGCTTAACCCCTTCCAGACCCGCACCTTTAGCCACCACCAGTGGCCAAAACAGCCATTGTACGTGGCTAACTGCCACTGTACACGACTAGATACGCCATGTTTCACCCCTCACCGCCACCACGAGGCCACCATGAGCCCTTCTAAGACCACATCTAGCTATCCAAATGCCTAAACAGCCAACATACATGGGTTAGCCACCACATACGACCCTTCCGACGTCATCGACTGTGATGATCAACGAGCAACGCACGGGTCAAACCCATCGATGGTATAACCCTCTATCCCTCTTAATTATGTTAGTTGGTTAGTTAGGTTGTGGACTGTACTGTTAGTATTTGTGGAGTTCGTTGTGTAGTGTGGTGATGTGATGTGCTGTGTATGCAAAGTTTTGGGCGTAGTTGGGAACTATGGTGTGAAGTGTGGATTGGGAAGAGTACACGTGGAGTGTACTCTATGTGGCGTAGCATGTGTGAAGGGAGTATATGCCATAGTGGTGATGTGGTGTAGCGTGTGTGAAAGGAGTACACGTAGAGTGTACTCCATGTGATAGAGTGATGCACCATATGGCGTGTACGCCATAGTGGTGATGTGGCATAGCGTATGTGAAGGGTGCACACGTGGAGTGTACTCCATGAGGTGCAACAATACACCGTGTGGCGTGTTGTAAAGATAAGGATGATTGTGTAGTTGTTGGGTGTAGAGCATGATGAGTAGTGTCGGGAACTGTGGAATAGTATCCAAAAGTAGTTAAGAGGTGGCATGTAGTCTAAGGTGACATGTGTCACCGTGTTTGACTTATGGTTGGGAGTATGTGTGAAGTGGCAGAACAAGTGTAAGAGTGTGCAGCGGAAGCATGACTGGGGAATGTCACGAAGTGACATGGTTGCTAGCAATCGTGCTTTTGATAGGTGAGAAGTTAGTGTAAGAATGGCATAGCAGGAATGTGACGAGATGTCACGATGTGTTAGGAGTACGTGAGAAACCGTACTCATGATGAGTTACGAGTTGGTGTAGAAATGACGTAGCAGGATGTCAGGTGACGTGACAAGGTCACGGGGTAGCTTGCTAGTAGTCATGAGCTATATGACGTCGCATAAGGTGTAGTTGTGAACGAAGTCTTTTTGTGTTAAGTGTTAGGATGAACTATCAAGAGGGACTGGTAGCATGAAGAGCCATCCTAGCCAAGTTAAGAGAAGGTTGGTTCGGAATATGGCGCTTGTCCCTACGAGCATGAGATCAACGGATTATATGTTAGTCTTAGGTAATAAAGGGATAAGGTACATGTGTAATCTAGTGAGACACATGTGCCGGACGAATTCACCATATGTAATGGGTAATCTATCTGAAGCATGGTTACACGGTGCTTAAGCCTTAGAGTTGGCTTAGAGTCGTGTGCTTGTATAGATGGGAATGAGGATTTAGTGTGAGCTAAGGCGAATGAAGGTAGTGACGGGTGTATTGTCTAGGATTGGGATGCGTGACTCTGTCAGTCGAAATCATGCATCGGAATGTGGTCAATAGGAAGAGTAAGATGAAAGTTTCAGTGTCTTAATCCTAAGGTAAATCATGGGTTCACTTTAGTTGATGAGCACTCGACGTAAGACCTTGAGTTTGGAAAAGGTAGTGACCGTATGTGGATCCTGAAGATTTTAGCATAGTAAAGGGTACGAAAGAGCACGGAATAGAAGGAGAGTGTTTCAAGTGAAGTGTAGTTTTATTCTAAGTCTAGTTGCTTATGCATTAGATAAAAAATGGATGTTAAGGTTATGTGTATATATGTAGGTTGTCATCTGACACGCACATGAACGAAGTGCATGATATGAGTATAGCATGGAGTCCAGGTAAATATTATGTTCATACCATTCTAGAGTTTTCTAAAATATGCGAAATGAAAATGAAATGTTTTTCCTTTATGATGCTTTACGAAATGACACTAAAGATATTTTACGAAAGCATGCTAAGTGTTCAAAGGTATACGTATGTACGACCATTCTTGGTAGTAGGGGTGCGCAGAATTCCGAGAATTCCGACTCCGTCCGACCTCCGCTCCGTTGCCGACTCCGACGGAGTCAGAGTTGTCGGAATTCGGAGTCGGAGTCGGAGTCGGAGCTCGAAGGAGCTCCGACTCCGACTCCGAATTTTTTTTTTAAACCCAGCTCCAAAACGACGTCGTTTTGGAGCTGGGTTTAAAAAAAAAATTATTGAACGACACCGTTCCACTTAATATGGAACGGCGTCGTTCGGAAGTGCCTTCTTGAAGGGGCATGCGAAGTTCAGATTCAGAACACCGTCACTTCCTCTTCCTTTTCACTTCTTCTTCTTCCTTCTTCACTTCTTCAGTTCTTCTTCCTGCTTCACTTCTCTCTCGCGTCTCCCGTCCCAGTGCATGAACTAGTGAACCCTCCGTCTCGCGTTCTTCAGAACACCGTTCGTCGTTGCTCCTCCCTGCCGTCGTCCCTCTGTTCAGCTTCCACCTACGGTGAGCCCTAAATTTATGAGCCCTAAATTTAATTCAAGCACGTCTCTTATGAATTGGAGCCAGCAGTTGTGATTCTTGTGATTCTTGTGTATTGAATATTCAATATAGTCCCCAACACGGTGCTCAAAAACATGAATTTTACATTGTTTTGAAGACTTGCGCTCGAGAGAGGTGTCGAGCGCAAGTCGAGCGCACGTTGTATTGAACATTGGCTCGAGTGATATGTCGAGCGGAAGTCAAGCGAACCTCTCTGGAAGAGTTCTGCTCGAGCGCTACCTCGAGCGAACCTCTCTGGAAGAGTTCTGCTCGAGCGCTACGTCGAGCGCTCATCGAGCAAAACTCTCTGTATGGATTCTGCTCGAGCGCGACGTCGAGCGCAGGTCGAGCGATCCTCTCTGGCTCTCTGTATGGATTATGCTCGAGCGCACGTCGAGCGAACCTCTCTGGATGGATTCTGCTCTAGCTCCACGTCGAGCGCACATCGAGCGAACCTCTCTGTATGGGTTCTGCTCGAGCGCTACATCGAGCGCACGTCGAGCGAACCTCTCTGTATGGCTTCTGCTCGAGGGCACGTCGAGCGCACGTCGAGCGAACCCATTTGGATGGGTTCGTCTGAGTCAAGCGCACATCAACCGAACCTCAATGTAATAATACATCGATACATGTATTATTATGATACAATAATACATGTCCTATTGTATAATACAATAGCCTAGTTTATTTTTAAACTAATTTTTTGCTTCTAATTTAATTTTTTCAGCTTCATTGATTGTGATATGGATCCTAGACATAGTGGAGATGATCGTCCACAAGGGGATGTAGCGGATGCCAATGCTATAACTCCTACACCGGTGGGTACTTCCACCCCTAGAGCCACATCTAGGGCAGCTACATCTAGGGCAGCTACATCTAGAGCAGCTACATCTTGTGCGAGTAGTCGACTCCCACTCCCAGTTGATATAGAGGATGAAGATATGTTCAACGAGGAGGAGGAGATGCCCATTGAGCAAGATCAACCACCACGACCTTCTAAAAAGAGGTCGTGGACATGGGAGCATTTCACCAAAATTCCTGGTGAAATTGCGAACCCAGTGGCAAGATGCCATTACTGTGGATCACTTTGTGGATGCCATTCAAAGAAGCAAGGTACCAGTGTGTTAATAGCACATCTAAATGGTTGCCAACGATATAAGATAGCGAAGGGATTGCAAGCCACTGATCAGACCAACCTCAGTTACCAAACTTCTACAGCCACTGATGGTACACAGACTAAGAAATTGGTCATCCCTCAATACAGTGAGAAGATGTTGAGGGACATGCTTGCAGAGATGATAATTACTGATGAGATGCCATTTACCACAGTCGAGAAAAGAGGCTTTCGAAAGTTTCTAAATTTTGTTGAGCCACGATTTCCATTCCATCACGGTATACAGTGATGCGAGATTGTATGAAGAGGCATGCGAAGGACAAGGAGGAGATGAGGAAGATGTTTATTACCACTGGCCAGAGAGTGTCTTTTACGACTGACACATGGACTTCCATACAGAACGTCTGCTACATGTGTATCACAGCACACTACATTGACAGTGAGTGGATTTTGCATAAAAAAATTATTGGTTTTAAAGAAATTGTGGATCATAAAGGTGCATCCATTGGGGCGAAGATGGATGATTGTTTAAAGGACTGGGGAATTCGAAAAGTGCTGTGTATTACAGTTGACAATGCCAGTGCGAATGAAACAGCAATTGATTGGTTTAAGCGGAACACGACGGTGAGAGATGATGTCATTCGGGCCCACGAGTTTATTCACGTTCGATGCTGTGCTCATATCATTAACCTCATAGTTGTTGAGGGATTAAAAGAGGTTCATGATTCCATAACCCGAGTCCGCAACATTGTACGATATGTGAGGGGTTCCCCTCAAAGGCTTGCCAAGTTTAAGGCAATAGCAGAAGATTTGAAGATTGAATGTTCTAGTATGCTGTGCTTGGACGTTCCGACTCGATGGAATTCTACATACATGATGTTGGATGTGGCACAGAAGTACCAAAAAGCATTCGAGCGGATGGAGGTCGAGGATGGGGGCCTGAGGTATGCTTTGTTGGAGCCAGCAGGACAGGGGCTCGGTGCGCCAGACGCACATGATTGGACCAGTGTGAGTTATTTTGTTGAATTTTTAAGAACTTTTTATGAGATAACCATGCGACTATCTAGATCCAAATATACGACTGCGAACTCATTTTTCAGTGAGCTCTCTTCACTTCCAGTTGGAAAATAGTTGTACTGACTCTGCTGGATTGTTATCTGATATGGCTACGAGGATGAAGATCAAATATGATAAATATTGGGGGAATATTGAGAAGATAAATAGATTGCTATTTGTGGCTGTGATCCTTGACCCCCGAGTTAAGTTGGCCGTTCTAGAATTTTGGGTAAATTCCGTCCTCGGGGCAGTGAAGGCTGGAGAGTTTATTAGATTGCTAAAAAGTGATGTTGATGACTTATATCATCACTACAGTACTAGTGCTCAGCCTTCATCCGCAGTTGGTAGCTCCTCACATTCGAGGCCGACAGGATCGACAGTTCCCTCAGGTGATACTGACCCATCTGTAGGGGTTAGAGGCAATCGTGTTATACGGCAGTATCATCAACTCATGTCAACAAGGAATATTATGCATTGTACATCTGAGGTTGAACGATATTTTATGGAAGCTGTCGAGGCACCTAGTGATGTATTTCAGTTATTAACTTGGTGGAAAGTTAATTCCACCAAGTATCCAGTCCTTTCCCGTGTGGCCCGAGATGTGCTAGCCATTCCTGTCACTACGGTTGCCTCAGAGTCGGCATTTAGCACTGGAGGTCGCGTGTTGGATGCTTATCGGAGTTCATTGTCACCGTCAACCGTGGAGGCCCTCGTTTGCACACAGAATTGGATAAGTGAAACGCCCATTGGACTAGATACCGTTGGCGTTGATGCCGAGAGCTATAGGCTTGAATCGGGTAAGTTTATATGCTTTTAAATGATGATTTAATTATTTTTAATGTTTCTAACTTCTACTTTTTATGATTTTATAGATCTAATTGTGAACCCTAACATAATTACCGATGATTGAGAGTTTGGAACGGACGCTACTTGAGAGTTGGGATGGAGTTGAGAGAACCTCCTTTCTTGGTAAGAATCAAATTATTCTTTTACCGTATATAATTTTTTATTATCAATTTTTTTCATCTATTGATTGCTACTTTCTATCTTCATTTCAGGCGTGACCAATGGAACATTGGGGTTTGAGTGAAACCCGTGTTTAATTTTTATGTAGTTATATTTCAAGACTGAGTCATATTGTTATTACGTTATAAATGAGACTGTTATAACTTATGGCTGCATCATACATGTTATTTAATTTTTAAACTATTTATATAGTTATATTTATGTACTTATATCCCGAGCAAAGACATGGGATAAGTACTCTTTATTCTATAATTTCTATTAGTACTTTATCCATCCTCTCTCAAAAGTTTATAATTTATTATCCAACTGAAATTAATCGAATTATACAAATTCGTACCATCATTCTTTTCTATAAAATTTTAAATTTGTGTAATTTTCAACTCATGAGTCATGAGCACTTTTAATGCTAAATTTCAGGCGGACATAAAACAAATTAAAGATATAATCAAAATTCAGTAACAAAATCAGAACGAATATTTAAATTATTGAAAACTCTTGAATAAACCAAATATTTGTAGATGATTCACTTTTAAAAAAATATATATATATGTTGCCCACTATCTGAAACGAAATTGAACAACAAAATTTAAATAATAATAAATAAAAAAATCTATTACAAAATTGAGTTCGGAACTCCGAACGGTGGTCGGAGCTCCGACCTCCTTTCGGAACTCCCTCAGAACTCCAGTCGGAGTTCCGATCGGAGGTCGGAGCTCCGACCTCCGTTCGGAACTCCCTCCGAACTCCAGTCGGAGTTCCGACCTCCGATTGGAATCGGACTCCGACTGCGTTCAGAGTCGGAGTCGGAGGGGAACTTTGGCTCCGACTTTTGTCGGAGTCGGAGGTCGGAAATGACAACTCCGACTCCGTCGGAGTCGGAGCCCACCCCTACTTGGTAGCCCTTTTTAAGCACAGAAAGTATTAATTGTACGCATGTGAATGGAAGACTATACACAATATCTATTGTATGTATTTTTCACGAAAAGAAATGTTGAGGCGTATGCCTGATGCTTCAACTGATGCTTTAAATGACGCGAAGAAAGTGTTTTAAAACGTTCCTATGAACCGATGTTTTAAGGATCCCATGAACTGATGCTTTAAATGATGCCATGAAAGATGATGTTTAAGACCATGCTTTTAAATGATATTTCTCCATGAATGAACTGTTAAATGAAAGGAACTGAAAAAGAAATGACTAAACTGAATGAAAGGATTGAACGTTTAATGCATGAAAATACGTAACGATCATATGAATGAATGAAAAGGGTACCAAAGGAATGGGCAGATTGCAATGCCGGGTAAGGAGTATTGGTAGTGCACCCAGTGCTACCCCCTGACTGAAAAAGGGATTCCCAACCCATGGCCACAGGCAGAGTTTGGGTCCAAAGTAAGACTGCTAACCCCAACACACAGGGCATAACAGTGTGTACCAGCCAAAGAAATTGATAAGAAAAAATGGATGAATGCATCGCATTCTTTAAGAAATGAAGGCACTGACGGGAGATACGTTTTACGAAAAGAAATCCCTTTCAAAGAAAAATCTCGTCCAGTGACATTTTCAAACGAATTCACGTATGTATGTACATATAGTATGTTTGGTATGATGAATGCATGAATAAAAACCTATGTTATTATATTTTAACTACATAGAATAATGATTACTGAGTATTCGACTCATTGTAGTTGTTATGTGTGCCCCTCCCCCCACAAGAACTGAATGAGCAATATGCGTCAGGATGGACACGGCCCAAGGGGAATAGCACAGAAGTCTAGGCATGAGAGTTTTAACTGTATGAGAGACCTTTCTATCTTAAGATTAGTTTTTTCCGCTATAAACCTCTTTTATTCTCAAAATACATTTTATTTTATAACGTAGTGTCTTGCACCCTGGGTATGGAAGCAAAAAGTTTTAAATTGAATGGTAATTCCCATCGTCTTTTCTAAAATCATTTTATAAAAAGTCTCACCACAAGGACAGGCATTACAGTTCAAGTGTGCTTTGAAACCCTCAGCTGACTCCTCTACAAATAGGCAATGCTGTGATTGATTTGGAGAGGGACCTGCTGATAGGTTTATCCAGAATCTCACTCAGATACATTGCCCACTATTTGTGAACATCTCGGACTGATCACTTCTTCTAGATTGCAATGAGTTCAAGTCAGCTTCAGTTTCTTCAATAAAGTATGCATCTTTATCTCTTGAATTGACTCTTAGACTCGAAACATACATATGACTCTTGTAGACTCTTATCTTATAATATAAAGAAGATTTGATAAGAGTTACAATTCAAACACTTATCTTTATCGAAAAAATACTCATCCTTATCGGATGTAATCCTAAAGTTCTATTTAAAATTACATTCATCCATAATTCGAATTAAATAATCTAACACTATGATAGTGAATATACTTTATCTTCAACCTAAGCACCATACTGACTTAAGCATCGGAGCATCAATGGACCTTGAGATCGCCCTCCTTCTTTAGTTACTGTGCAGGTAATCGTACGAGCATTAATCGAGCAGAATTGCCCAAGCCCGCAAAACACGACATCAATAGCCAAAACTTTCAACGTCGTCTAGTCCCGCATGTTATGTGGTGAAAAGATTTGTTCCCGCATGTGGTCCCAGGAACATTAACAGAGAGGCTTAGCACACCATCTCTCAAGCCATCCATGCACACTAGCTTGATGTTAGTGAGCAATACCCAGACCATACAAACACGGCCTCGCCCTCAGCTCATTTAATTTGCAATCTCAGCCTCTACCTTCTCAAATTCATCTTCCAAAACTTTGGCAATAGTTAAAACTAAAGAGTGAGATGTTCTATTTCTTATCACTGGAACAAAGGATATTTTTTATCTCGTGTGGGAGGTTGCAGTGATGGAGCACCCACACACATGATGTTCTGTTTGTCGTTTAATTTTTCTTTTTTAGAAAATAAAAATTTAAATAAAATAAAATAAAATAAAAATAAAACTAGACATACAAAATAAATAAATAATTAAAGAAACAAAAATAAAACTAGACAATAATAAGTAAATAATTAAAGATAAAAAAATAAAATTAGACAAAAAATGAAGAATAAAATATTAAAAGTGTGTTGTGCTTGTGAATAAATATTGTCCAATTAAATCATAAGTTATAAAATTAAGCATAAATTATGCTATTAATCAATTTAAATCACAACTTGGATTTATGACTCCTAACCATTTTTTCCATCTAAAATCAATAATAAAATAATAAAACAATTAAAAATATATTAGTTTTAAATGTATAAAATATGCAATAATGCAGCTCAATCAGCAGTGGATAGAGAAATAGAGATATGAGAGAGAGAGAGAGAGAGATCTACCACTAGCGGTGCTGGACGATGGTGTGGAGAGGCGACAATAGAGCAAGTTGGAGGGGAGATGTAGGGCAGCGGTTTGGTCTGCAGAGAGAAAGAGAAAGAAAAAGAGGGAGGAGAAAAAAATGAGAGAAATTTTTTAGGCTTTGGGATACATAGTGTGAAGCCCAAGACTATATGTGTTTTCTTTAGTAAGATGAAGCCCATCATGTTGTTTAAGTGGTTTTTTTTTGTGTGTGGGTGTGAGAGAAGGGCCTAGCTTGCGGGTGTGTGTGTCTGTGTGAGCTAGCCAAGCCCGTGCAAGTGAATCCAACCCCTTCCCCCTAAACTACGTTGTTTTAGCCTAAGGGAAAGAAAAGCCTAAAACCTTTTTCTCTTCCCCCTTCTTCTCCCTCCAGTGCCGCAAACCCCAACCCCCCTTCTTTCCCATTTTCTTCTTCAGCAACCTGTAAGCCCCGCCTAGCTCTCCCTCTCTCTCAGCCATTTCCCCTCTTCGCCATAGTCGCACCCAATGCCACTGTCTTGGGCGATGTCTCAAGCAGCCACCTTTAAGGCTTCATCCTCTTGTTGCAGTGATGTTCCAGCAACTGCCCTGATGCCGCCCTCATCAATGTCATGTGCCACCATTGCGCATCACCGAACAACCTCAAGCCCTAGTAGATTCCTCTATCTCAGTCATGCTCTTATTCTCGTAGGTCTCTCTATCTCTTGCTCTCTCGCACACTCTCCTCCGCTATGTTCGTCGTCGATCCAACAAGTTGTGGTCGCCGTCCACCATGTCTTGACCCCATACCCCGTCAGTAAGCATCTACTGTTGCCTTATCCCTCAGTTCTATCTATTCTCTCTCTTGAATTCTCTCTACTATCATTCTATCTCTTTCCCAGGGCTCCGACAAAGTCTGCCACTCTGAGGAGATCGTTGCTGGTCATTCGACCACCCCCACACCCTCTTCCCTCTACTCAGCCTTTTTCCGCCATCTCAGATCCACCCAACCTGAGCAAAGACCCCTCTTCCACTTAGAGTTGCGCCACTGCTAGCCACCAAGGGTCTCCCTTCCTCCACCCTCTATTAATGTCGAACCTACTACCCTTAAGCTTTTCCCCAGCCATAGGTCCCCATTAATTTGTCCAGATATGCCTCCGCCACCGTGTGCCACCATTGTTGCAGCCGTGCTCTGCCACTCCTAGCACCATCGTAGTAAGTTGTGTGCCACTCTGATTTCGTATTAATTTTTAGGCATCATCTGATTTAGCTTAACTGTTTTTTTATCTCGCAGTGATGCGCATGCACACACGGGTTACCCTAGTCAGCGCATGGTTGATCATCGAGTATGGTCATCTGCATAGTAAGTAACTCTCTAGCGCGACCCTTGATATTTTAACATGAAAATTATTGCTAACATATGCAATCTGATTGTGTTGACAAGGGCCTTAGGGCCAAAGAAGTGTTGGGGATTATTTTAACGTAGTTGTTGTCGAAATTGGGCCAAGGGACGGATGGAGGATGGGAAAAGCGTGTAGTTGGGGTTTGTGAAACTATGGATTGTGACTATTGTATTGTTGTGAGTGATTGTTGTGTGCTATGTCATGCCATCCAATAAATTGCATGTCATGCATATTACTGCTATTGATATCTGTCATGATTAATTTAATTGTGTTGTGTTCTATGTTGTGCTGTGTAATCTGAAAATCGGTTTTTGGAAAATGTATATTTTGGTGTGGGTGCGTGCGTATCACGACCCCAAGTCGAGATGCAGTATTATCTCAGTAGATCTCTTCTGGTCACTCAAGAGCGTGTAAAACTGAGTGACGTCCCTAGGCAGTCGCAGGGCGACAACAGGCTTAGCTAAAACAATAACGCTCTTGGTACGACTCCGAAGCCCCTCTGTTGACGAGGGCTAGAGGTTGCCTGGTCGCATTACGCGCCGAGCATGAAGCTGGGCAAAGCTCGTAACGAAGTCACATGCTACGTAAGGCGAAAGGTAACCAAGTCTTCGCTCCTCAGGCGGAACCGATTGTCCAAGCTCATAACCATCCTCTACATCAAAATCTACAGTTTCGCAAAGATGAACCACATGTGGGGAGCACTACGATGAGATTTCACAATCTCAGCAAGTAAAGCCAATAGAATGACAACCAAAAAGAAAAACACAGAAAAAGTGGACATATCACAGCATTTGAAAAATGAGATCTTTCAACAGTGCATGAAACCAATATCCTTCTCATCAATTTAGAAACAATGCCACACACACCGAAAACCCACATTTCCATCTTTGAAAGCATCCATTTAATTACGCATGCACCATGGTCTCCCTTATAGACCATACGCACATCCTGGCTCCCTTCGTCGTGCAACTGGTAACGACTGTGCATGTGACTTAATAACGAGTGATACCCAACTCCGTGCCTGGTGAGTACGTGACTAGGCATCCTCTAGCCTCCGCCAACAAAAAGGCCACGAAGTCAGCATGAGAGCGTTACCGTCTCATCCGAGCCTACTATCGCCATGCGAGAACCCGGGAGACGTTACTCAGTTTTACACACTCTCGAGTAACTAAAGGTGTAACGCCCCTTTCCTGGAGGTTCGGAGAGTTAACTCTTGATACCTCAAATCAACTTAAATAGTACAACTATAAAATCCGGAAAATCCAATAAAATATTAATCAATTTAATCAATCCAAATATCTAAGTTCCTCTATGGGGACAATAAATAAAATCTCAATAATATAAATTAAAAACTCTCCAAAACTCAAAATTATCCTTAACTCATCAAATCAAAATACCCGAAAAATAAAATCAGTTTACTAACTACGACTCTCAAATAAGCACTTGTACCCTCGGGCACTTATTCCACTCTGATCATCACACCTACTAAAACTTCCTACTCTTGTTCTCCAGCTGAACCATCAAAATTATCTAAAAAATATATAGAGATAAGGGGTGAGGTATCAACAACTCAGTAAGCAAAGAAAATATACCAGTGTGTAACCATGAGCATTTACAGAAATCATAATGCAGAACAAAACATTTTCATTTTCAGAGTGCGGAAGCAAAACATGTTATCAAAATATCAGAGCGAAAATTTAGAAATAATTTCATTCAAAAATATTCTTTGGCATAGCATAAATGATCATCATCATCATCAGAACATCATATCAGAACAGAGGCCATGTATAACCCCTGTGTTTGGGTTGTGCATCTGCGGATAGCCAAGCAGAACATAAATCACTCTGTCACTAAGGTGTGCACTCAAAACAGAGACAGCTACTATAACCCATGGCAAGGCCGTATCCACTATTATTACTCGTAGTTGGACCGTATCCACTATTATTACCCTTGGTTGAGCCGTATCCACTATTATAACAAGTGGTTGGACCGTATCCACTATTGTAACCCGTGGTTGGGCTGTATGCCACTATTATCACCCGTGGCAGGGCCGTAACTGAACAGAGCTGAAACAGAATCAAATTCAGAATCAGAGAGTCATGCCAAAGTTTTTCAGAAATCACGTCTTATCCAAACAGAGTACTAAACAAAATCTTCAGAACAGAACAAAACCATATCACAATATAATTTATGCACAAATTTCATATTCTCTCTCTTTTTCAAAGTTTAGAAACAAAATGTCAAAAATAAGCTAATGTTTACACCAGTCATGACAGAAAATATTATCTTCTTAAACAGAATCTCATAAGTAATGCAGAACAAATAACTACAGTAGTTCAAAATTCTTTTCATAATCAGATATGTATATTTTTCAAAAATAACCTCAGCTCATTTTATTTTAATGCAAAGTCTAGTATAGGAACCCCACTTACCTAGACTTAGCTTTTCCGGAATTTCCTTCAAAATGTCGAACAATAATTAATCGTCACCTATAAAATAATCACGTAATTCTTGTAAATTTCTAATTAATCTCATATTTCCTTATTTAATCCTAAAATTCTAAAATAACCTATTTAATTCCTCAATACCTAAAATTCTCATAATTCCCAAAATACATAATCCCTTTCTAAAATCACCAATGTCCCTTTAATAACTTCTACTAAAAACATTTAAAAGTCTAACTTATTTACTATTAAAGTGTAATTATAAAATCTAACACTAGATAATATAATTATATCAAAATATTTTTAATTATACAACAACCATATAATAAACTAAGTCATAGTGAAAATACAACATTATCGATTCTTCTTTTGAAAGGAATAACAAATTAAAAGCACTTTAAGAAACCTTTTTTGACTAATATAATATAAGATGAACTCTCGTAACATTGACATAAGAATTATTTGTAATCATACAGAAACCCACCATGTGATTTGGCTTGTACCTCAAGGGTAAAATCGTAATATCCTAGATCTAATCTTCCCTAACCTTACATAAAGAGCAAAACACCTCTATATGCAGGGCAAAAAGTTTACTGGAACCATAAATGCATGCGACGGAAACTCACTAAAACTGGAAATTTAAGCCAACTAAACGCTAACGGCACTATCGGGATCCACTAAAACTGAAACTTGTTTTCAACTTTGAAAAAACAAAGAGGCAGCGACGAGGCTCACCGAGGAAGGAGGCTACACCAAGGATTCGGTCGGAGCTGAGCGGCTTCAGTGGATACTTTGGCAGTAGGGTGGCTGAGTACAGAGGGAGCAAAATGTGAGGAAAAAAAACGTGAGAGGCAGGGGTAGTTTCGGCATGGCTTACCATGCTGATGATGAACGTACGGCTGATTAGGGCTGACGAAGAGTATTTAGACGGCGGTTTGAGGTTGGCTAGGTGGTTCGCCGTCGTCTAACGAGGTTGAAAAACTGAGGGAACATGGTGGTTTTTCTTACTCTGTTTTGGGGGGCTAAAACAAGGGAGTTTTCGGTTCACTTTGTAAGTGGTTGTCCTCGGCAATATGGTGGTGGTGCAGTGGTGTATGGTGGAAGAGTTGGAGCTCCAGTGAGGGTCAAGTGGAGGTGGCGCATGGCGAGGCGGTGCTATGATCCACGGAGGTGCAATGCATGCACGATTTTGCGTTGGTTCTGCATGGGGCGGCGGCTTGCGTTCTGGATGGTGTAGCGGCACAGTGGTTCACTGTTGTTGCTAGACGTTTCCTGGACGTGGAGGCAGTGGCTGTTCCACGGTTGTCCCATGGTTGACACTAGGAAAACTGGTTGTTGGGGTTCACGCGGTGGTGATGACGACACTGAAGTTGGACGGTGGGAGGGGCATGCAACGCACCAATATGTTTTATGGCAGTGCACGTACTTTGTGGTTTAGGATAGCAGAGGTTTTTGTTCTGTCGTGGGGTTCACGGTTTGCCAAAGGCTGGGTGGTGGGGCTACCACATGGTGGTTTACGTTGTGCAAGGAGGAGTCGTGGCTGCTGTTTGCATGGGGACGAGAGGCTAGCGGCTTGGGCAGAAATATTTTTGTTACTTGAAGCAAGTGATGTCGAGAGGTGGTATGGGAGAGATGCAGAGCAGCAAGCCTAGATTTGATGGCTGAGTTTCTATGTGAGATTTATATAAGGAAAAGCTAGTAAACCCTAGAGAATAAAATGTACATGACGTGAAGACGTGAATGTCATAGGGGTCTAATCTTTGTCTCACGGTTTGGTGTTTGGGCATGCAAAAATTCGGGCTTTCTCTAAGAGTTTTAGGCCCGAAGTCTATTTTTTTTAAAAATCAAATGGGCTTTTCGCACATTAAAAAATCCATAATTTTTTAAATCAACTTCGCACTGGGCCCAGGTGTTACAAGAGGAGCTCCACCGAGATAATGTCCCATCTCGGCTTAGGGTCTTGATTCACACCCACCCACAAAACACGTTTTTAATAAATGACACTAAGAACACAGTTTTCCAGTTTCACAGAACAACTAGAGAACATATAACAATTAACATATTAATTACGACACAGACATAGATCAGAGCATAGTTAATATGATCAAGATAATTAACAATAATAATAATAATGCAGATGCATCAACAGGCAGATATTGGATGATATGGCAATAATACATCAAGCAATGGCCAAACAACACAGGTTCACATATTCACAAATCACAACCACACGCTATTGTCAATGCTTCACCAGACTTTAGCAAACAGTGCATCGCCAACTACACTTATTATCCCAACGCTCCATAAGCCCTCGGCCACTTAACCAATCACAACCAGACTACAATAAAAATACAGTTTTCCAATGTAAGTACTCTAAGGGTTAGTCTAGGGTTTTTCTTACAACGTGGAAAGCAATCATGTGTGCGTGCGCATCATATAATAGCACCAGGAGTGGCAAAGCATGGAAGCAGCAGTGGCGGTGCACGGTGGATAACGACAGATCCGAGTAACACGTGGGACTCTACAGTTGGGAATATAGTGGGTGACAAATCTTATGAAAATAAAAGGGTGGCCGAAGGGAATCTCGTAGTGAAGGGTGGCGGTTGGCGGCCCAACAGAACCCAAAATGGGTAGCTTGGGCACGGGTTAGGTAGATTTTAAGGGAAACAAGGTTGAGCATAGGGGAAAAGGGCAAGAGGTGGTTGGACAACCATTGCAAAGCGACTGGGAGTGGTGGCTCGCAATGGCGGAACCCTAGAAATCAAGAAACAGAATGAGAGAGAGGATCCAAGAGAGAGAAGAGGTTTGGGGAATCAGAGGGATGGATATCGAGATCGAAGAACCCACCATGATTGTCAAATAGCAGGGCAGTGGCAACGGAGCTTGGAGAGACAGTGGTGGATAGATCTAAGAGCATTGGTGGTGGCAACACCAAAGCCGGAGGGAGGAAGAGAAGAGAAGAGAAGAGAGAGAGAGAGAGAGAGAGCCAAGAAATTCAAGAGGGAAGGGCTCGATGATGAAGGAAGGTGGTGAGACGGTGACCAGAAGTGGTGGTGCTCACATGGCTAAAAGAAGCCATAGGCTGCATGCGGTGAACTTGGCTTTGACTATGGTACCGAACGGCAGTCAGACGGTGGCAGGGGATGAGTGAATGATGCCGACACATGGAACGGAGGTGGTGGTAGTGAGGAGAGGTGTTGCAGGCCATGGGCAATGGAAACCTTCTGCAAGAGAGAGGGGGAAAAAACAAAGAGATGGAGTGAGGGTCTTGCACGGCATTGAGGGAAAAGAAGGAACTTTAGGGTTTCTTTCCCTTGGTCAAAATGACACAGCATAGAGGGAGGGGATGGGCCTTTCCTTCCAGCTTGTGGGTTCACCTACACAGTCTGGGCCCGAGATTGAATACCCTCACACTAAAAATGAAACCCACTTAAACAACATATAGGGCTCAATTTCACCAAAGAAAACACACATACACACTATAAGAAAGAAAAAACCCACTTCCAAATCAGTCATGGGAGTCACATGGCTAGACTTCATTCACACTAATGGTACCAACGGATTGGTTAGATTACAATGCCAAGTAAGTAGTACTGATAGTGCACTCAATGCTACAACTAACTAAAATGGATTCCTAACCCGAGGCCCACAGGCAAAGTCTGGTCCAAAAGACCGCTAACCCCAACACACAAGGTGTAACAATGTGTACCAGCCAATGGAAAGTGATAATAGTTAATTTGATGTATGAAATGATTTAGTTTATTTATGAGTGAATCTGCAAGGTGTCAGGAAATGTTTTTATAAGGAATGAAAACATTTTTAAAGAAAAACTCCACCTTGTAATGTTTTCAAAAGAAATAAATACTTTATGTAAAGTGTGTATAGGAATGAAGTAATGCTTACTAAGTATTTTGACTCATTTTATTTTTTTATGTCTCTCCTCCTCCCAGGAACAAAATGAGAACGAAGCGTTAAGACAGACATGGCCCAAGGAAAAGGTGACAGTAGCCTAGGTATGTTTTATGTAATGAATGAACTCAAATTTTGTAAAAGAATTTTATATTTTAATATTAATGAATACAGCTGCAAACGCTCTTTTAAGTTCACAAGTAGGTTTCAAAAAGTTTCAAATATAGAATGTTAAATATCCTAGCGAGGAAAGGAAAAGTTTCAAAAAGTTTAGTAATTCTCATCTTGCTTTATAAAACTATTTCCTAAAGTCTCACAACAAGAATGGGAGTTACAGATAGTCATGAAATTTTAGGGATGGAATGTCATCTAGGACTGGAGGGCGAAAAGGAGATGGCTTGGCGGGTAAAGTACAGCTAGTCTGAAAAAGGGCGAGCAAAGGGTAAGGACAACCTCAATGCAGACATGGGAACCCTCCATAAAAACATAGAGGTGCTCAAAGGGTGGCAGTTATTGTACATAGATGCCCATACTCGATAAGAGATGTCACATCTACAGTGAGCAAGGGAAAAAATAGATTACAAGCCTGGAGGCCATATCATTTGAACTCAAAGGTTTGGTCTAGTGCCATGTGGGAAACCCTTATTAGAAGAAGCACTGCGGGATTTGACCCAAGGTTAGTTGCAGAGAACATGCACACCTTCTCCCCATTAGTCTCTTCCATCCTCCAAGGCTAGAGCACAAATGGACCGCCAACATCGAAGGTCACTCATTCAAGCATTTATGGAGTCAAACGGACTTTAGAACTAGGGTTTTCGATCCAACAATATAAAAGGCATTGGATAAAAACCAAAATCTCACTTTTAAGATAAAAAACGTATTTGATGATGATGTGATTTTCAAGTATTGATTCTGGCAGTCGTAGTCTTCTGGCAGCTACCACTAGTGCGAATGCTAGCATTTCCATTCGCGGGTATCTAACTTCAGCTCTTCGTAGGGCTCAGCTTGTACAGTACACTAGCGCCTATTTTCCTTCTTCTTCTTTCACTAAGACAACTGATACGGCTTGGGGGTATACTACTAAGTACACGTACAAATTATCCCCTTGATTAGGCTGCTTCAATAGTGGCGGACTGGCTAAGTATTTTTTCCATTCTTGAAAGACTTGGTCACACTCTTCATTCCAAGGGTGTACCTACTTTAGAACTCAAAAAAAAATGAAGGTATTTATCCATGGACTGTGATACGAACCTGTTCAAAGCCACTACTTTCCCTGCTAGGCACTGAGTATCGTTGATGGTTCAGGGCGGCGCCATTTTCAAAACTGGTTCTATCTTCTTAGTGTTGACTTCTATTCCACTTTGCGAGACTATAAATCCTAGGAATTTGCCTGAATTTACCCTGAACGTGCATTTGGCCGAGTTCAATTCCATTTTGTACTTTTGCAATATCGTGAAGGACTCTTTAAGATCTGTTACGTGCTAGGCGGCTTCCTTACTTTTCACCAGTAGATCATCTACATATACCTCCATAGTCTTCCCAATCTAGTGTTTGAACATCCGGTTGACCAGCCTTTGATATGTTGCTCTGACATTCTTCAGCCCGAAAGGCATTGCCCGGTAGTAGTAGAGTCCTTTGTTGATTATGAACGTCGACTTCTCCTCATCCACCTTGTTCATCCTGATTTGATTGTACCCAGAGTAGGTGTCCATAAAACTCAAAATTTGGTGTCCGACTGTGGTGTCCAGAATGACATCAATTCGAGGAAGTGGAAAACTATGCTTGGGGCAAGCTTTATTTAAGTTCGATGAAGTCTACGCACATCCTCCATTTCCCATTGGCTATTTTGACTAGTATCACATTGGAGAACCATTCTGGGTAATGTGCCACCCATATGAAGCCCGCCGCTAGACGTATATCAATTTCTTCTATTATGGCTGTGCATTTCTCAGTGCTGAATGACCTCCTCTTCTGTCATACTTTCTTGGCTTCTGGATCAACACAAAGGTTGTGATCTATGATTGAATTATCAATCCTGAGCATTTCTTTGTGGCTCTAGGTAAATACATCTCTATGTTCGATCAGCAACTGTTCCAAGGCTTCCTGATACTCTAGTGGGAGCATGGAGCCAACCCATGTGGTGGCGACTGGGTGTTCTGGATGCCGCTTTACTACATGCAAGGGCTCTTTGGCTTTGGCTTGTAATAGACTACTTTCATTCCTGATGTCTATGTCTTGTCCTTCTTCCAACTGAAGTGGCGGTGGCAGCTGTTCCTTTGAGTTGTCTATTGAACATACCGTCAGTGCTCCCATCTTCAGCTCCAGGACATAACACTCTCGAGCCAATATATGCTCACCTCGGACTTCGCCTACTCCCACTTTTGTTGGGAATGTCATTTTAAGGTGGTATGTGGAGGTAACCACCTTTAAGTTATTGAGGGTCGGGCATCCCAATATGGCATTGTAAGACGACGGAGCCTTGACCACTAAAAAATCTGTCATGTTGGTGACTATGTGGGCGCCTTGACATGCTATTACCGGAAGTGTGATGGCGCCAATGGGTTGAACAGCTTCTCCTAAGAACCCTTTCAGCAGAAAGGGAGATGGTCACAATTTGTCGGTAGGGATCCCCATTCAAGCAAACATGTCCCAAAAGAGGATGTCAGCAGAGCTCCCATTGTCGACCAACACTCGTCTGGTTGTGTAGTTGGCTATCAGTAGCCTAACAACCAAGGCGTCTTCATAAGGGTGCATAACCCTTTCGCAATCCTCATCCCCGAATGAGATGGTCGGGGTTGTTTCTGCCCTAGGGTACTTACATGGCCTATCTGCCATGTATATCTCACGATATCTTACTCTGCATGTGTGGGCCTTTCTACCCGATGTTGTGGCGTCTCCCCTAGCAAATTTGCCTGCCATAGTGCGGATTTTGCCTAGGTGGGCTTCTTGGTCTCTCCTGGGTCGTGGACAATTATTTCTTCTTTGCTCTTCTTGTTTTTGGCGCTTGGGGCTTCTACCTCGTCTATCACGATTTTCCCCTCTTCGTGGCTTTATGTAATTAGCCAGCATCCTTTCCAGTTCCCCACTTCCAATCATTTCTTCAATCTGCTTCTTTAGGGTGATGCAATCTTAGGTCCAATGGGAGTAGCTTTGGTGATAGGTGCAATGGCGCTGACCTTTGCCAAGCGTGAATTCTTCCCTTTTTAAGTTTTTACCATTTTCATGTACATTGTGGTTGTTATGTACAAGTCGGCGCCCATGATCTTGGTGGCTGGTGTATCGGTCTCGTCTGTCATCAGGATGGCTTCGTTCGTTCGTTTTCCTGTCTTTGTCTTTAGAATTGTTCTGGTTTCTGTTCTCTAATTTTGTCTCCTGCTTTCATGGTTCTAGCAAAACATGTAGAGTATCCTCCGCATTGACAAAGTCTTCTGCTCAATCCATGAATTCCCTTAATGTGGATGGAGTTCGTCTGGCCAACTCAACCATCAAAGGGCTTCGAGGCCAGATTCCTCCCAGTAGTGCGGCTAAGGTGATTTTTTCATCCTGATCATTAGTGGTGAGCCTCTCTTTATTGAAGTGCATTAGGTAAGTCTTCAAATTCTCCCTTTCCTTCTGTTTTACGGTTAACAGATAGGCTGACGGCTTGCAGTGCCTCCTGCTTGTCATAAACTGTGTGAGAAATTGCTTAGCTAGCTCCTCAAAATTGTTAATCGATCCAGGGCGAAGGGTCCCAAACCACCCCCGTGCTATTCCTTTTAGCATCAATCGGAAGGCACGACAAGCCACCTCTCCAGGGAAGCCGGAGAGAGTCATGTGTGCTATGAAATTCTCGAGGTGATCAATAGGATCTTTGGATCCATCGTATAGATCGATGTGCGGTACCTTGAATATAGACGGTAGAGGGACCGCCATGACTTCCTCGCTGTAAGGGAGATCTGTGCGTGTGAGGAGCTGCTCCACAGAAGAGGAACCACCCATCCTCTTCTCCATCTCCTCGTATTTGGATATAAGACTTCGCAGCTCATCATGTATATTTTTTCTTCTCTATCTCTTCACTATTAACCCCCTGCACTGTGAGCATCTCCCACAAGCTACCCATTCTGGGCTGGAGGATTGTCCCTCTATTGTTTTAATTCCTCGCTTTCTTTCTGCAGTTGTTCAACAATTGCCATTACTTGTTTTAGCCTTTCCTCTGTTTCTGCTAACCTCACTTCTGCCTCTGTGGTCCTAGATCTCGATCAACTTGTGATCGCGTGACAATTGGCATGTAAAAATCATGTTGAAGTCTATAAAAATCCCACAAATGGCGCCACTATAAAGGACGTGTTTCACACCACCGACCGTACGGATGACTTTGCAGTAATGAAGAGATGGCACCTTGTTTAAACTTCGATACTTAAATCAATAACAATAGAAGGATAAGTTTATATAAAATAAAGATAATAATGTTTGTTACCTCTACCAAATTATTTATAGAAAGATGTGGCATTATGGCGATTAACTCTGGTCACCAGTCTTGTGTGCTTATCCTTCGTGATCCCTTAGTCATTGGAGAAGATATCTCCTGTTTTGTAGGAGTCATCTTACTCAGGATATTGATGTCTAGTCGTGGGCCTCATCCCCAATTCTTCGAGGTTATCTTATCCCATGATTGTGGTTACGAGCCCTCTGTCTGTGGGGCTCCTAGCTTTTAGCTTTCAATAAGTCTTCTTGAACTTATGGATGAGCTTGGCCTTAGAGATGGGCTCGAAGCCCAGGGGTCTAAATGTCCCCTCCAGCCAGTTTGAAAGCGGAAGAGGTCAAGTAGAGGTGAACGGGTCATTTTCCAAGGTTATCGGTTGGGTTTTTTTTTTTTTAGGTACAAGGATTTGTATGTAAGAATAATTATAACAAACGATTTCTATAGGGATACCATTCAGTTGTTTTAGACTTTGAAGAGGTTATTTAAATGAGTTTTCAATTCGTTACCAAAATATCTATGTTGATTACTTTACTATTTCCTAATATTTTGATTTTCAAACATGCGTTAATATCAGTGATTGCTTAGAAATTTAGATCTATATGATAGTTCGTCTATAATAGTTCGTCTTGGACCAGATCTAGAACTATCCTCAATGGTTTGTGTAGCCATAAATCCGATTTTGTATTCATTGAGAGTCGTTGACTTTGTATACCATTCTATTGTAAATAAATGATCTTATCATAGATCCGTTGTAGTCTTAAAATTATATAATAATGGAAACAGGTCCAGATGTGGTAGAAAGAAGGGCTTAAGACAGATAAGGAATAGTAAGAGTTAATAGACTGCCTCACTAATAATCTTCCTTATCGTACTACTGTACACAACTAGAAAAGGGGCAACAACTCTTTTTAAAAGAAGGAACCAAGGGATTCGCCGGGCTAGGGGTAGAAGGAAATCACGGGGATGTCCTATTCCCCTATCTGTATATTGTAGTAATTAAAGAAAGTGGAGTAGATCTCTTTCTTTCTTTCAGAACCTCTTTCTGTGCATTTTCTCGCTGTCTTACTAAGTCCCCAGTGTAAATAAGGAATAGCGAACCAAAGGATTCTTTTTCTTCCTGTATTTTGAGTTGTCAATCTTTGTTATCCCCTCAAATTCTTAAAATACTGTTAAGAGAATGTTTTATTGAAAACGTGAGGAAACATCAGGAAAGCAACAACTATTTTTTGGTTTTAACCCTACAACATAGAAGGAATAGGAAAGGGCCATATAAAAATGTTTTAAATTTAAAACGGATCAGTCGACCCGGTCTACGAATCTATTCGAACTATCAAGGAATTCCTAGAATTTTAGGCGGGATGGGAATTGTAATTCTTTCCACTTCTCGGGGTATAATAACGGACAGAGAGGCCCGACTAGAAGGAATTGGCGGAGAAATTTTATGTTATATATGGTAAGCTTTCTTATATCCAACTTAGATATGGAACTTTCCTATTAATTTGTGAAAAAAAAACGGGTTTCTAATATAAGTCTGATTTTTCGATTAACTAGATTTTTAATATTTAATTCCTAGAAATCTGTAAATTTTTGTGACTAGCTTTTTCCTGCTTGAGATCAAGGAAATCAAGATCAACAATTATATCAAGCTGCTCGCGTGAATATTGAAATTATTACGAAAATACGTACTGGGATACAAGATGGATAATTCAAGCTAACAAGTGAGCATTAATAAAGATGATATGGTAGTCTAGGTTTCATGACTACAACAAGAGGGAACTTTCTAGTTGTTGCCAAACCATAAGCTTCCTCCATGCTCAAATCTTCTGGTTTCATATTGTCCGATAATTTCCACTCGAATCCATGTATCATATTAGCCAAGGTTGCCATAGTCAACCTTAGTCCAAGACTGTATCCCGGACACATCCTCCTCCCTGATCCAAATGGCAATAGAGTGAAATCTTGTCCCTTCACATCAATGGCTTTTTCGATGAACCTTTCTGGGCGGAACTCTTCAGGTGCATCCCATATTGATGGGTCTCTTCCTATACTCCATGTGTTTATGACAACTCTAGTACCTTTACTAATATGATAACCAGCAATGTCACAATCTTCAAGAGCTAGATGTGGGGGAAGCATTGCTGCCACTGGGTGTTTCCTCATTGTTTCTTTCATAATTGCGTCAATATAAGGAAGTTGTGCAATGTCTTTCTCTTCTACCCATCTGTCTTTCCCAATAATCCTATCGAGCTCTTCTCTTGCCTTTATGATGAGGTGTGGTTGCTTCAAGAGTTCTGACATTGCCCATTCCATCGTAACCACAGATGTATCTGTTCCTCCTACTAGGAGATCCTAAAAATATCACATTAACGTTATATAGTTTTTTTAATTATGGTCAATAAATTATATTCAAACAAACGTTAAATATTTTTTAATTGTGGTAATAATATTATTACAAATAGGAAGCGATAAATTTACATCTTTAAGCTATAACGTTTTTACACCAACGAGTCCATCGATCAAACTTGATCGACTAGTTATAATAAGAAATCCCAAATAACCACAACAGTATATAAAAAAATTACCGGTTGAAGACGGATATCTAGCAACCAATATTAAGGGCATGTTTGGGATTCCGTTAGGAGTCTTAAAAGTGCTTAAATAGTCTTAAAAACTCTTTAATAAAAAACTTAGGTGGTTTGGGTGTTACATTATAAAGTATTTTTTAATCTCAAATAAGCTAAAAAATACGTTTGAGGAAAAATATCATTTGATACTTTTAAATGATGTTTTTCCTTAAACATATTTTTCCAGATAATCTAGAATGTAATTGAAATTTTAAAAATATTATCAGTGGGCAAAAATACCCATACAACTTTACGATAATTGCAACTTTCAAACTTTTAAAAATGTGACCATAATTTTGAAAAGAATCAAATGATCATCATAAAACACTTCTTTAATTTGTTTCTAAACAAACGTAACATGTTTGAAAATGTTTTACACATATGGTTACCAAACAGTACTAAATAACTTTTTAATTAATAGTATAACTTATTACTTAAGTTATAAGTTACAAGGCCTAAAATTATAAGCTATATTTTTCACAGCAATCCCAATTAAACATGCACTAAGATCCAACAAACTTCCGTTTTATATGAAACGTGTGAGGCTAGTATTGCATAGTTGATAGTAAAATATGAACTCTCCCACATTTATTTACTTCACTTTTAAAACGGTTTTCCACTTAAACAAGAAAAAACATCAATGGCCCAAGAGTATAGTTATACCTGAGTGAGCCCCTTGACTTGGTCATAGGTGAGCTTAACTTCAACTCTAGGATCATCAGCTAGCTCCAATAAAAAATCCACCATGTCCTTCGGCACAAATTGTTCCACTCCTTCTCTACTTGCCATGTGTTCATCGAAGACATGGTCAAAGAACCGATCAAACTTTTTTGCCAAAGCCCTCATACGTTTCACATATCCCTGCAAGTCTAGGAACTCGATCCAAGGTATCCAGTCCCCAATGTTCAATACCGAATTAAGCAACATCCACTCGTTAAACATTTCTCTGAATTGTTTAAATGTCATGTTTGAAGTTTCGAGCTGGGATTCGCTGAAATACTTCTTACCCAATACCATTCTACTCATAATACTGAAATTGAGGCGTGATAGGTGGTCATTCACCTGAACTGGTTTCCCAGACAATGCGCATAGCCGTGAAACAAAGTCATGTCTTTCTTCAAAACGAATGTACTCAGAGGACTCTAGTCTTTTTGAGCTAAGTAGCTCAGAGAGACATATTTTGCGACATTGCTGCAAATATGGTCCGTAAGGGGCCCATAAGAGATTGCAGAAGTTAAAACTGGTGTACTTCCCAGCAGCGTTTAGGGGTCTAGAGGCAAAGATCTGATCATGTGTCTTAAGGACTTGCTTTGCCATTTCGGGAGACGAGGCAACCACCACAGGAAAGGACCCAAACTTAAGCTGCATGACTGGTCCGAATTGCTGTGACAATTTGTGAAGGGATTGGTGAGGGAGGGACCCAAGAAGGTTTAGATTGCCTATGATAGGCCAAGGTTTGGGACCTGGAGGAGATTTTTGTCGGTGGCGATGTTTGAAGGGTGCTATTTTAGAGAGAAAGAGCATAATAGCTAGCCATGCCAATACTAAAACAGCCCAAGAAGTAGAAGAAGCCTCCATAAGTGAGATTTAGGGTTTCTGGGTAGTGAAAGTTTGAGTTGGATTTTGGCATTTATATAGTTGAGTAAGCTGGATGCATGGCATGCGTCGAAATTAGTTGGTAAGTATCAATATCAGGTGCTATGCTATTGTTTGAACTTTTTCTCTTTTGTCGTCTAATTTTATGGGTAGTGTAGTACTGTCAACTGCACATGGAAAATGATGTTATGATCTTATCCTTCCACTATCCAAGAACAAATCATGATTGTAGTTCTATTACGTACTGTATTTACCTTTTGTCATATGCGTTCATCTAACGGTACTCCCAATATATTCAGCCTTTCGATTGTTGATTGTCATGGAGATTGTCGGGAGAGTGATTTGGAATGGCGCTGAGTTATTTTTTAAAAGAGTACGTAATACTACATATAATTGTAGAGTGTTTAAATGTTGTGTAATTAATTTATAGAATTTATTATTAAAAAATTAATTTCTTTTTACGTGAATCTATATTTATTCACTTTTTTAAAAGTAATTGCACAACATGACTTGCACACTCACGACTAGTACAAGTATCATTTCTCTTTTAGAAAATTGTATTCTTCTAATCCTCACCCTATAATTAACTTCTCACAACATGATGAACTTTAAGTTTTTCACTAAGCAAAATCTAAGGCTGAATTTGATATTAAATTTCAGCCAGAATGACGCGATTCTTGTTTCAATAAGTTTTTTTAATATATTAATATAATATATAAGTCATGTTGGCCCGGGCGGGATGATCATTTTCCTGTTCTTATGCTAAGATTCGTATCGTGATCATGATCACCGACAGCAATCGATCACTAGATCTGATCATATATGGCAGGCATGGCCATAATTCAGTCATATATATCATATATTTTAGACATATCCTAGCCTGCGTGCATGCTTAATTCATGCAGCTATCTTCATTGTCCACTAATTAATTAAATATACTAAAGTATTTGAGCAATTGAAAGGGACGTTTAGCACCAGCTGAAAGGGACGTAACCAAATGCTTTTTTTTTTTTTTTGAAATACTATCAGATTTTATATATCTTCCACAAAGTCAGGGTAATACATCTTATCCTTCACTAATTCATTGCATATTACAAAGGGACCCCCTTCGATCCAAACCCTTTCTTCCCCACATAATAATGCATGTTTTGCCAATATATAAGTGAGCAACAGAATTTCCTTCTCTAGGAGTATAGCATACTGACCACCCCTCCTTTTGCTGAAGAACGTGCTTTATATCATTGATGATGTGCCCCATCCATGACTGATCTTCATCTGCCTTGTTGATCCTTTGAATAATATTAGCTGCATCACCTTCAAACATAAGTTCAGAGAAGGAAAAGGATAGTTCAGAACTTATCTCTATTGCCCTCCATAAAGCCAAATTCTCAGCTAGAGCAGGATCATGCACATTCTGTTTCACATCACACACAGACGCCAGCACCTCTCCTTCTTCATCTCTAAACACAATTCCCATTCTCATTCTCTGGTTTTCTAAGTCCATAGCTGCATCCCAATTAGCCTTAATCACATTAGTACCAGGTTTTTTCCATTTCTTCTGTGCTCCATGTGATCCACCACCATCTTGACATCCAATTGTACTCATCTTTGCTGTTTTGTAATCCTCCAGACCCTCACCAGCCATCAAGATGACTTGTTTAGGACTGTAAAAATTGTTCTCAAAGATAAACCTATTCCTTCTTAGCCATATCCTTCGCATAACCACTGCCATCCACTCAATATCTTCATTTTTTAGAGCATTAATCATTTTAATCCAAAGGGACATGAAATCAACTCCCTCATTTGCCCATTTCTTCATAGGGCTGTTACTTTCTGCCCAAACATCAGCAGCTGAAGGACAACTCCATAATATATGAAAAACAGACTCCTCATTTGATCCACATATTGGGCATAAAGGACTTTCACCTATTTTTTTCTTAAAAAGGTTACTATTAGTAGGAAGAATATTGTTCAAAGCTTTCCAAAGAAATATTTTAACAACTGCAGGCACTTCCAATCTCCACATTTGTTTCCATACAGCAACACTTTCTTCAACCTTTGATGCCTCTCCTCGAGTTCTTCTTTTTTTCTCCATACCAAGATGATATGCACTCCTCACTGTAAAGATACCCTCCTTGGTACAACCCCAAATCTGTTTATCACCATTGCCCAGCCTACTCAAAGGTAACTTGAGAATGACAGAGGCCTCCTCATATGAAAATAAGTTTCTGATTAGCCCTTCCTTCCATGTCTTGGTAATTGGATCAATCAGTTTGCTCACCTTCTCTTCCTTCCATTGACTCATGATTGGGGATTGTATACATTTAGTCACAGGAGTTGGTAGCCATTTCTCTCCCCAAATTTTTACTTTGCTCCCATTACCAACTCTCCACTGTAACCCCTCCTTCAGTAGAGACCTTGCTGATAAAACACTTCTCCAAATAAATGAAGGGTTGATCCCAATTTTAGCACTTAAGAATTCTGTATTTCTGTAATACTTCTCTTTATAAATTCTGGCAACCAGAGACAAAGGATTAGTCAAGAGGCGCCAGCCTTGTTTAGCAAGCATAGCAGCATTAAAAGTTTCAATGTCTCTAAATCCCATACCCCCTTCTCCTTTCTGCCTCCCCATTCTTTCCCAATTCCACCAATGCATTTTCTTTCCATTTTCTTTGTGACCCCACCAGAAGCTAGCATACAAGGAATTAAGCTCCTTACACAAAGAAACAGGCAATTTAAAAACCCCCAATGTGTAAGAGGGAATAGCTTGCAACACAGCTTTGATAAGAACCTCTTTTCCAGCTTGAGACAGAAAACTGTTTTTCCAGCTATCAATTTTCTTCCACACTTTCTCCTTAACACCTCTGAACGTATTATATTTAGACTTGCCCACCATAGTAGGTAAGCCCAAGTATTTTTCATATGATCCACAAACCACCCCACCTGCTGCAATACTGATCTTTCTTCTTTCTGTTGCAGAGGTGTTTGTACTAAAAAATAAGGATGATTTTTCCTTATTCAGAAACTGGCATGAAGCTGCCTCATACATTTTTAAAATACTGCACCATTGTCTCCATTCCTCCTCATTAGCTCTTCCAAACAAAACACAATCATCTGCAAATAGCAGATGATTGACTCTCAATCCACCTCGAGCAACTGCCACCCCTTTGATAATACCCCTCTGATCAGCAGAATTCAATAGAGAGCTGAGACATTCTGCACAAAGAATGAACAGGTAGGGGGAAATTGGGTCTCCCTGCCTTAATCCCCTTGATGGTATCACCTTCCTCCCTGGTTTCCCATTCACTAGCACAGAATAGTTCACTGAGCTCACACAACTCATCACAAGCTTAATCCATTGCTGATTAAAGCCTAATCTTCTTAAAACAGCTTCTAGGAACTTCCATTCAATCCTATCATAAGCCTTCGACATATCCATCTTCAGTGCCATGCTCCCTTGCTTGCCTTTCAGCCTTGTTTTCATAGTATGTAACACTTCATAGGCTAACATTACATTATCAGAAATGAGTCTTCCCGAAAGGAAAGCACTCTGGTTAGGAGAAATTATAACAGACAGAACAGATTTCAACCTATTTGCAATAGCCTTAGAACAAAGCTTGTACACCACATTACAAAGACTTATTGGTCTAAATTCACTAACCAACACAGGCCTATTAGTCTTAGGAATTAATGCAATGTAGATATAGTTTAAGGAATGAGGGATATTACCACCATTTAAGAACTCCAAAACTGCTGCCACCACCTTATCACCCACAATACTCCAGTGTTGTTGGAAGAAGCACGCACCATAGCCATCAGGTCCAGGAGACTTAAGAGGCCCCATCATATTTAAAGCCTCTTCTACTTCAATTCTGGTATAAGGTCTGGACAGATGCTCATTCATTTCCTCTGTGACTTTTGCTGTCAAGTTCTGAACACAGACCTCTATATCTTCCTCAGATGGATTGGATGTTGTAAAGAGGCTCTTGAAATAACTATTGAAAGCCATTTCCACCGTTGCAGGTTCATTAAAGAGCCTGTTATGAGTGTCTTTGATCTGTAAAATCATGTTTTTTCTCCTTCTTTGATTAGCACACGCATGGAAGAATTTGGTATTCCTATCTCCCAGCTTATACCAATTCTTTTTAGCCCTTTGTTTCCACTTAATATCTTCTTGGTCTAATAAGGTACCCACCTCTTCCTGAACTCTTTTAATTTCTGTGATAGTCTCTCTATCCTCCTCAGCTTGCAATCTTTTCAATAACTCAGTCTTGCTCTTTAGCTCCCTGCTTCTATTTGTATCTATCTTGTAACTCCACCTGCTCAAAGCTGAACTACATTTAGTAAGCAGATTCTGGATCACAGAAGATGAGGAACCTCCATAACTGTCTTGTCTCCATTCAACTTCAATCACTTTACTGCATTCCTCTTCCAAAGCCCAAGCAGCTTCATACTTGAACCATTTTTTCTTTTTTTCCCCAGCTCCCCTTAAGCTATCAAACACTAGCAATAAAGGTTTATGGTCAGAGCACCTTGCAGGCAGGACCTCTACCTTATTATCAGAATAGAGATCCAACCAATTAGAATTAACCACAACCCTATCCAAGCGTTCCTTAGTAAAGGTATCATCAGCATGCCTATTGCTCCAAGTATACTTATCCCCACACCAGCCCAGGTCATACAACTCACTTTCTTCCAGAGCATCTCTAAATATTGCCATTTGATTTTCACTCCTCTGTCTACCTCCTACTTTCTCATCATTTGTGGTTATTTCATTGAAATCACCTGCCACACACCATCGTACACCTTTAGCAGGTTTGAAAGAAGCTATCATCCTCCATACCTCCTTTCTTTTCTGCACCTCTGGATGCCCATAGAATCCAGTGAATAACCACCTGTCTTTAGCTGTGATGTCATGAATCCAGCAATTAACATGCCTTTGAGAAAAATTATAAATGTCTACCACCATCTCATTGTTCCAAAACAACATTAGTCCTCCACTTTTACCTACTGCATCCACTTCAAAACAATTCGACATCCCTACTTTTTTCATCAACCAATCAGATTTCCCTTTATGCATCTTTGTCTCCATTAAGAAGACAAAATGGGGCTTCTTTTCCTTTACTAAAGAGCAAAGATCCTGAACTGTCCGAGGGTTCCCAAGCCCTCGGCAGTTCCAACTTAGAAGTTTCATTGTAATTGGTGGGGCTGCTCAACAGCCTCCACCAATACAATTGCATTACTTTCAAATTTCCCTTCCTTTTTGCTCTTCTTTCTTGGTCCTTCTATCGTAGCAATCCCTTTTCCCTTCCTTCCTCTTATTAGCTTTTCTTGAGTTACAGCCACCTCATAAAACCCATCATTTACTCTTACCTTCCTCCTCCACCTCCCTCCTTCTTTTGTATTCTGAGGAATTAATTCCTTCCTACCCACAGACCCTTCCCCATCCACCTTTTCCCCAATTTCCATACCTGATCCAACAACTACATCCTCTATATCTTTTCCCCCATCATTCCCTTCTGCTTTCTTTGAATCTTGCAATGATTTCTCTTTACTGCCTTTATCCACATCATTTGGAGCCATTAAGGAATCTGTTCCACCCATGTTGCTATCATTTCCACCCATTACATCACTTGGAACTTGCACAGGCTCATTTCTGTCATCTTCCCCATTTTTTCCAGTAAAGCCAGGCCTCACGTTTTTCCTAACATAAGGAGCTGCTCTAAGCCATAAACCATACTGCTCTTGTTTTTGCATAGAGGTTCCTTCCTTCTTACCACATTCCTTACCATCATGAGAAAAGTTCCCACAATCAAAACAGATTTTAGGTAATTTTTCATATTTAAAGGGAATCCACACATTCTTCCCCTTAACAGAAATCACCCTTCCCCTTACCAATACCTTTCTTATATCCACTTCCACTCTAACACGTAAGAACTGACCCCATCCACATCCATCCTCCCCAGTGACCACATCAAGAACCTTCCCGGCCACACTCCCTATATGTCTCCCACATTCCTTGTTCATACAAGCAAGTGGAAGGTCATGAAGTTGTACCCAAAATCTCTCTACTGTAAAAGCCAGTTCAGCTGGTTGGATAAACCCGTCGAACAGATTAATGACAATTAGGAAGTTGTCAAATAACCAAGGTTTCCCATCCCAAATCTTCTGTTTATCATCCCTTGTTGCAAAGGTAATAACAAAAACATTCGTTCTTACCTCCCGGAATGATGCAAGCCTGGAGATTCTCCACACCTTGGCCATGGTAGCCTCCAGAACTCCTTTTCCTATGGACCTTTCAGTCAGTACCTTCCCCACAAGGCTCCTCTCACCTTTGTCTTCGACTTCATTCGAGATACATTCATCTACAACAAAAACCTGGTCCTCTTCCTCCGTAAGCTTCAGCTTCTCCCATTTCCCTGCCATTTCTTCCATTCTCAATATACTATCGTAATCTTTTCTTCCAAACTTTTTAACAGAGCCAACCCCGTAAAGCTTTTTACAAAGCTTGGTCACCACAGTGTAAGAGAAAACCCTTCTCCATATGATGCAAACCACCTTCAACCCACCCCAATTTAGGGCGGCGACGCCATTTTCCTCGTCGGTACCACTCAGTGTACCACCTGCTACGTTTCCCTTCTTCAACGACCACCTTGTCAGATGCCTTTTCCCCCCTTAGGACCACCACCCAGCCACTCCAAATTCTGTTATAACTGCCTCACATGCCAAGCACGAATTTGCTCCACCTCTATTCTAGAGAGAAAAGAGAGGAGAGTATCGATCTCCTTAATATTAATGTAACCAAATGCTTTTGATAGCTCAATAGACATTAGTAAAACGTTACACATATATAATGAGTGTTTTCGGCGCCAAACTCTTAGGTTAATTTCTAAGAATAAAAGATAGTACTAAAGAATATATATTATAAATTTATTGTTATGGAGATATGCGATCCACCATTAATATAATAATCAAGGATAAATTAGAGTTTTTCTTCTTTAAAAAAAAATTATAATGTCGAAATATATTACAAAAATAGAGATTAGAAAGAATTTAAGAACACTTGAGAAAATATAAAATTTATCAACAAAGGAAAGTCTTGAAGAGGACTCGTCACTCGATTAGGAAGAGTATAATGATATATTGCATGCTATGAGAGATCTTTTAATTTATACTTTTTGGCTTTTCAAAAGGTTTAGAGCCAAAGTTTTAAATTTTGAAGAAAAATTAATATTTTTATTGTATTTGAGGTTAGACTCTAATAAGAAATTATATACGATAAATTGATAAGCCTTCATAGGCATTTTCTATACGATAATAAATTTTATTTATATATATATATATATATATATATATATATATACACACTTGGTCAAAATTAACCAAGTGCTGATCTTACAATGCATTCTAGCATATTGATTAATCTTTCTTTTTTTTTTTTTTTTTTTTTTGACATTAAAGTATATTGATTAATCTTGAACAAGTATAGTATATATCCCTCATCTATTATATATTCTGAAACATTTTAGTCAAGGACCGTGCCACTCAGACCAATAATTTAGCTGAGGAAGTCGACCGATAAATGCACTTTTTTTTATTTTCTTTTTTCTTTTTCTTTCAATAATTTTTTATACATCTTTAAATATTTTTTTTTAAATTAAAATTCATTAATAGTCACTTCCTTAATCATTAAGTACTAAAAAAAAGTAAAAATAAAAAATAAAAAATTCAATTAATTACTTTTATCGGTTCAACTAGCATTTTACTTAATTTTAGCCAAAAGTATAAGAGAGAGAACCCAGAACAAGGATTTATCATCATTAAAAAAGAAAATTTATACTAATTTGAGCTAATCAAATTAATATAAAAATTGTATTGCTCTCAAAATATATACAAACTTGTCTAATATAGAATGTACTTGTTGGTATCATATATAGATCCAACGAGTCGGGAAGCTAGACACGTTGGCATATTGTGATCGATTGGGAATGCCACCTCGTCCGTAATCTAAGATTAGTACTTAATAATTTTCCATGATTAGCATGTGGAAAAATATTGATATCATCACACAAGCGCATTCCCGCGCGCACTAATATACATACATATATATATATATATGTATGTATATATTATACATATATATATATATATATATGTAAAGGACCACTTGCTGTAAATTAATTAAAAGTTCAACCACCTTGAAATGAGATGTAGCTGTTTGCACAACCTTTTTTTATGCAAAATCGTTTCACATGCATCACATGATAAAGTAATGGGATATACGCAAAATCATGTTTGTGTATAATCACTACAAAAAAATTATTTATTTACAGTCAGTTAATTCTAGTGAAATAATTATTTACAATTAAAATAAATCTATTTTGATCATTAATAATTTTTTCGTTACAAATAAATAGTTATAAATACTTATTTTTCTTGTAATGAGGAAATAATCTTATTGAATGATTCGCTGTTGTATAGCATTGTTAATTAAAAGTCTTTTTAGGATGATTAATGGCAAGCGATTTCCAAATGTTTTTTTATTGCCCCTATTTAAATGGGGTTAGGTTTTGATGATAGCCATCTATATCTAAATGGGGGCCAGTCTAGCCCTTTTTAATTTTATCCTATTGTCCGAAAGTTCAAAACTTTTTTTAAATAAAAAACCGATAATAATGGACGGTTATCAAGTATTATTAGCCCCATAATTAGTACATAAACTAGTAGGACCCACGTGCAAGGCACGCACCCGGTTCCCCCCTATACACTTTCAAATTTGAAGAAAAAAAAATGTTGTTTTAAAAATAATATAGGAGGTAATTGCCCTTCCACCATAGCAATTAACAAAGTGCTCGAACCAGTCATGGGCAAGCATTGTCGGAGGAACAAAGAGAGCTTTAATTCCAGGCGAAATAGGTATGCTCAAACCACGATGGCGATCTGATCGTATCTTGGGACCAAAGAAATGCTCGAACTCCGGTGGAGAGACGAGAGCTCGAATCCCGGGACGAGCTGTAATGCCCCAGTCCTACACGGATCGGAAAGTTACTTCCTAACACTTAAACTCACATTTCAACAATATAAAAACTGATTCCAAATTTCCAATATCATATAGAAAATTCAATTCAATCTCATTTCTTTTATATAACTAATTTTTCAAAAATGTCAAGTCATCATAACACAATAATATTTTTTTAAGAAAATCGAAAAAACTCATAAAAACTTCCTATGCTTAAACCATACTTAAATCATTTCACACAATGCCTCATAATCTTGATCCTCAGCTAAACCATCAAAATATCTAAAAAATATTAAGGAGATAATGGGTGAATTATCAACAACTCATTAAGCAAAGAGTATATACTAGCATGTAAACATGAGCATTTATAAAGTTCGGAATGCAGAACAAAACATTTACTTTCAGAATGCAGAAACAATATTTTTACTTTCGAAATGCATAAACAAAACTTGGTACAAAATCATAAGAGCGAAATTTTCAGAAAAACAAACTTGTCCCCAAAAAGAAAATCCTTTGGCATATCCAAACTGAAACATTATATTCATAACATCACATCGGGACAAATACCATGTTTAACCCCCGTGGTAAGGTTATAAACCACCATTACACCCGTGGACGGGCCTTAACAAAAACAGAACGGAATATCTTCGGAATCAGATATAGAATCAGAACTTCATGCCAAGGTTTTCAGATGACACATCATATCAAAACAAAATACTGAATAGTTTCAGATCATTTCACATGTTCGAAATAAATAGAAACCAAAACATCTTCATTTATTCATAGCAAAAACTTTTAGATTTTCATTTTCGCTTTTTGCATAGTTCAAAAACAGAATGCAAAAAATTAACTCATGTCTACACTAGTCATGACAGAAAATACTTTCTCTTATACAGAATTTATGCATATGCAAAATAAACATCTGAGGTTGTTTTCATATTTTTTTTCGGAAACAAAAATGCTTATTTTCAAAGCCAACCTCATTTCATTTCTTTTATACAAAACTAGTATATGAACCTTGCTTACCTGGACTTTTTAGCTTTTCAAAAATTTCCTCAATAATGTCGAACAAATATTAATCGTCACCTATAAAAAAATCACGTAATTCTCGTAAATTTGAAATTGAACATGTATTTCAATATTTAAGCCTAAGATGCTAAAATAACCTATTTTTATTCCCCAAAAACCTAAATTCTCAATCCCTACAAATATCCTCATTTCCCAAATTCCTCAATATCCAACTTAATCTCTTACTAAAGTATTAAATTCTAACTCAATTACTAATGAGGTCTAACTATAAAATATAAACTAAATAACATAATTATATCAAAATCATTATAAGTAGAAAATCAGAATTTGGTTAAATCAAAAAAATATTTTGTACTTACTGTTCACTTTAAAAATTCATATTTTAAAAAAATATATATATATTATACTCTCATAAAATGAGCACTAGACTTATAAATATAAAACTCACCTAAAGGGATGTTTTAGGGGAAAAAAATGGGAAGTTAAGAAAAATCATAGACAAAGTTTCTAAAACAGGAAACAATCGGCCATAACATACATAAAAACTAAGCTCACCGAGAGAGAGATGGATCAACTGCGACAGGGACTCGGAACTGGACGTCGACGGAGATGAACAGCTGAGATGTAATCGCTGATGAGCTTGGAGGCAGAGCACTGAGAGAGAGAGGGTGATGAGTGAGAGAGTGAGAGAGAGAGAGAGAGAGAGAGAGAGAGAGAGAGAGGTAACGGGATGAGCAAGCCAAGCGTGAGAAATAGGGAGAGATGTAGCTCACCGTGAGACTAAGGTAGCGTGCAGCGGATTGGGGGTGACGGGAAGTTTTCACCGGCGTTTTCTACAGTGTCTCAAAGTGATGGAGTTCACGGTGGGGGTGGTTGCAGTGTCTTACAATGGGGCAAAATACCTCCCCTATTTCGGCGTGGTGCAATAGGGCACACTCGTCCAAGGTTTCGGTGGCTAGCACAGTGGTGAATCAAGAGACGAGGTTATGACACGATGGCTTAAAGCTGTTGAACGTGCATGGGGGTGGCTGATTCATAGGAAACATCGGAGGAGGAGTTCTTCTTTGGGGTGGCTTACGGTGGTTACATGCGCGACTCTTGTGAGGAGTACAACGGGGCTGCTTCCAACAACAGAGTCTTGATGTTCGACATTGTCTATTGTCGATGATGGGGCATGAGAGTGGAGGACGGTCATGCAGGGAGGCTGGCGGTGTTGTAGCAGTGCAAAGACCCAGGTAACGGTGACTGCATGTAGCTGTGCAGTGAAACGAATGACCCTGAGAGAGAGAACCGAGAGCTTGAGAGAGAACTTACAAGGGAGAAAGAAAAAAGGTTACAGAGGTGTGGGGAGGTGGAACTCAAGGTGGAGAGGGATTCGGGGGTGTGAAAAAAAAAAAACTGAATGGGAAGAGATAAGAGCAGTAACCGTCGGGTTCAAGAAGAATTTTGAAAGGGAGGTGGCTTACCCAAAACGGCATCGTTTTCTCTTGAAAGCTAGGCTTCAGCAAGTCTAAGATTGGGTTTCACGGTGGAAGTGGGTGTTACATGAGCAACCATTGGGCAATGGCACACCTTATGATGAGAATATATTGTTTCTATACAAGACGAAAAGTCCTTGCATGCGCTCGAGAGGGCTAGCAAAAGTGTTCGTCCAGGCTAAAAATTATTTCTCGAAAAATATATAGTTACTTTGCAAGCGAGAAAACATTGCAGGAACCTTATTCAAGGAGAATACCAGTGATTAAAATTATAATTAAAATAAGATAAAAATAAAAAAAATATTATTCGATAATAAAAAATAAAAAAACCTAGGCAGTTAAGTGTTATGTAACATGGGTTTAAACTTGGACATAATTCAACTATTATGAGTAATGAAGTTTTTGTTGTTTTCAGCACACACAAACTATTTTTAATCAACAATAGTGATGTCTAGGGAACAGTCTGACAAGATAGTCAAATTCATCGCTCTACACGCCTAATAATGTCAAATGAAAGTTTAGTTCCGTACGATTTCGATTATAACTCTTAAATGACGACTTTCTTCCCTCTTGATTAACTTAAAGAATCAAACTAAATATTTAATTGTCAAAATTACCCATCATGTCTAGAGGTCAGATAGACTATGCAGCACAGTAACAATGAAAGCCCAATCACTTCTTCAAGATAATTCTCTGTTCATTTTCTGCAAGACGTAAAGTTTGTATAGACTTGTTATTATTCATCTTACAAGCTAACAAGAAAGCTGATAATAAGTCTATACTGGCTTCCAGTCTTGTAGAGAATAAACGGAGAATTATCTTTCACAAGTGATCGAGCTTTCATTGTTACTACATTGCACAGCCTCTTTGACCCTGACGAGTGAAGTAATAATAAAAACCGGACATTTCTCAAGATCATTTCTCATACAGCCTCTGCAAGATTGTAAGTTTGTATAAACTTATTATTATCTATCTTACAAGTCTATACTAGCTTCCTGTCTTGCATAGGTTGTACCGGAGGATGATTTTGAAGAAATGCCTTGCCTTCATTGTTATTTCAGTACAGAGTCTCTCGAAGTTCAACAAGTGAAGCAACAAAGAAAGTTATACATTTCTTCAGGATAACTCTTCGTTCATTCTCTTCAGGACAAGATCAATTTTACATAAATTTAGTATTATCCTTCTTACAACGTTACAAGACGGCTAATAAAAGATTATATCGATTTCCTATCTTGTAGACATTCGAACGAGGACTTATCCAGAAGTAATGTGTGGCTTTCTTTGTTACTTCACTACATAGTCTCTCGGACCTCGACAAATGCACTAACAATGAGTAGATAGTATCTAAAGTTTGAGAAGTGATGGCCTGACAACTTTTGTACATGAAAGTTTAGATCAATTTTTTAAATTACTCGAGTGGAAATAGAAACATCATTTAAGAATAAGTAAAATCATATATAACACATGCACCCAGCCTAGCCCGATTTCTAAATATTTTTAGATTTGTGAATGAAAAGACTAGTTGAGTTTTCAAGTTTTTTTTTAAATATAGATTACGGGTCTTATTTCTTTTTTTAAGAATCCAACTTATGTTTTATGTTTTTAAAATGTTTTTTTTTTCAAAGTTACAACTCTAGAGTTTCGTTCACATTAAAATCCTTAAACCTATCATACAGCCCCGAGCTTTATGATAAATGTTTTTTTTTTCAAACCCAGTTACTTCTTGGTTGCCGTCACCACCTTCCCCCACCATGCATGTCTCTAACCCATTAGGGTTTACGGCAATTGGTATATATATATATATATATATATATATACACACACGCATGATTTTGGACGTTCATCAAAACCTCATTCTTTTTCCCAATCTAGGTTGTTGTATACCTCTACCAAACTACCTATCGGTTTCCTTTACTACCAACCAATCACAGCAGTTTCGCTACCAGTCACAACTGTTTCTCCTTAAGCCTCAGCCATGCGGCATGACCACCAGTTTTTTCTTTTCTTTTCTTCCCACCACCATATGACGCAAACCCCTCCAATTCTCGCAAGACCACCATCATTGAAACCCTGACCGAACACATGCACGTTGCACCATTGTTGAGATAGTTGGCAACCACTGTCCATCGCTGTCCCTGCACCACTCAGTCATCGTCGCAGGGGACCATTGCCCATTGATGCTGCATCGCAAGCCCCCAGCCTCCATCTCCACATCAAATCGACGCCACAACTAGCCCACGAGAAGCCGTTTGTCCCCTGTTTTAGCCCCCGAAAATAGAGCAAAGTTCCCCCACAGTAGGACTGTCAGAAGAATAATTGTGTATAGCTGAAATCCATGTTTTGTATTGAGGGGACAGTGTCCCTTTTATAGAGTTTACAAGAATATTTCAGTTACAAGAAAACTAATATGATGATGACAAGTGTAAAGTCTAGAATATTCTAAGAATTCTGTAAAACTGATTTATCTAGGTTGATACGTCCCCTCGAGTCCAATGGGGTTTCAACCACAGTGAGACTCGTTCTAAACCTAAAAAATGTATCAGAAACTAAGGGCTTTGTCAGCACATCAGCTAACTGATCTTTGGAACTGCAGTGGGCAACTGTTAGACTCTTGGCAGCAACCCGATCATGAACAAAATGATAATCAATGTCCATATGCTTCGTCATGGAGTGATAAACAGGGTTGGCTGATAAGTATGTTGCTCTAATGTTATCACACCACAAAGTTGGAGATTTAGGAAGGAATAGACCCAACTCCCGAATCAATTTTTACAACCAAATTAATTATGTAGCAGTGGATGCAAGTGAGTTGTATTCTGCTTCTGTACTGGATCTAGCAACTGTCTTCTGCTTCTTTGAACTCCAGGAAATAAGATGATTTCCCAAATAAACACAAAAACCAGATGTGGATCTTCTGTCATCTGGGTATCCTGCCCAATCTGCATCTGAGTATGCGTGAAGAGTGAAGGGTGAGGAGAATCTGAACATCAAGCCATAATTAATTGTGGCCTTAAGATACCTCAAAATTCTCTTAACAGCAGACCAATGAGATTGTTTTGGGGAATGCATGAATTGACATACTTTGTTTACTGAGAAGGATATGTCAGGTCTAGTAAAGGACAAATATTGTAAAGCACCAACTATACTTCTAACACAGTAGTATCATCAAAGGAGGGATTATTAAACTGTGAGAGCTTGAGAGATGCAGACATAGGAGAGGTGATGGGTTTAGCATGAATCATGTTGCTTCTAACAAGTAAGTCTTTGAAGTACTTACGTTGGGAAAGAAAAAGTCCAAAGTCAGAGTAGCCAATTTCGAGACCAAGGAAATAGGAGAGTTTTCCTAGATCCTTGACAGGAAATGCAAGACCCAAATCATTGATAAAGCTATTAATGGCACTCGGCTTGGATGAAGTCAGAACAAAGTCATCAACATAAATCAGCAAGAACATGTGTAAATCACCATGATGCAATATGAATAGAGACGAATCAGATTGAGAAGCAGAAAAACCATAACCAGTTAACCAAGAGCTTAATTGTGAAAACCAGGCCCTCGGGGCCTGCTTCAGACCATAAATCGCTTTATGAAGTTTGCAAACATGCTGAGGAAAATTTTGATCAATAAAGCCCTGAGGTTGTTGCTTGTAAACAATATCAGACAGGGATCCATGTAAACAGGCATTTTGTATATCCAACTGGAGCAGAGGCCAGCCACGAGTCATAGCAATTGAGAGAACCAAACGTAGGGTAGTCGGTTTTACTACCGGACTAAAGGTATCATGGTAATCAAGGCCAGGTTACTGGTGATAGCCTTTAGCTACCAGTCTGGCCTTTCTACGTTCCAAAGTTCCATCAGAGTTAAATTTGGTTTTAAAAACCCAACGACAACCAAGAACATTATATAAGGGATCAGAGGGTACCAAACTCCAGGTTTTGTTGTGAAGGAGCGCATGATGCTCTTGAGACATTGCATCTCACCACTCTAAAAATTTGGATGCAACTATGAAGCTTGAAGGATCATCTAGTACCGTAGCCATGGAGAGGAAACAATGCCGTGATGGAAAAGGAATGGTGCCATCTGTGGAGGTTCGGGGACGAGAGGAATTTGTTTTGCTTCGGGTGATGATGGGAGACCGTGGTGGTCGAAGAATAGAAGGAGACGAAGGAGCATTTACAGGAGTGGAAGATGAGAAATGGTCAAGAAGATTAAGAGTAGAAGAAGACGGAAACAGCGGCGCAATAGATGAGGAATTATCTGGAGACTTAGGGTTAGATGTGCTTGACAAGGAAGGGCCGGGTAATGGAGTGGGCGGTAATGGGCTAGATGAAGTATTGGTGGGTAATGGAGTGGGCTGTAATGGGCTAGATGAAGTATTGGTGGGTAATGGAGTGAGTGAATCGATTATTGGGCCAGGGTATGGACCAAGGATAGATTGAGGAAAGAGAGGTAAGTGAGCAGATGGTATGAACGGGGCTGGAGTTGTGGTTTTAATGGGCTCCGAAAAGGGGAACTCATCTTCATGAAAAGTCACATCTCTTGAAATATATAGCCTATTGGACTTAAGATGCAAACACTTATATCCTTTGAGATGTGGACTATAGCCCAAGAACAAGCATGGAGTAGACCGAAAGAGAAGTTCATTTTTATTGTATGGTCTGAGATTGGGAAAACATTTGCAACCAAAAACTTTGAGAAAGTTATAATCTGGATCATGGTTGAAAACAATTGAGTGAGGAGATTTATTGTTGAGAATTTTTGTGGGTAGAAGATTAATTAAATATACTGCTGTTTCAAAAGCATCAGACCAATATGATTTAGGAAGAGAAGCATGGGCTAGCAAAGCAAGCCCAGTTTTGACAATATGTTGATGCTTTCTTTCAACTATACCATTTTGTTGATACGTATGGGGACAAGAAAGTCTATGAGAGATGCCAAGTTTTTGACAAATTGATGTGAGAGGTTGAAACTCACCTCCACCATCCGTTTGAATTGTAATTAATTTGACATTGAATAGTCGTTCAACGTGAGATAGAAATATGTGGAAAATATGTTGAACATCAGATTTTAGTTTAAGCGGATAAAACCATGTGTAACGAGTGAAGTGATCCACAAATGAAGCATAATATTTAAAACCAAGCCTTGAATTAACCGGAGCTGGGCCCCAAAGGTCCACACTGACTACTTGTAAGGGCCTTGTGTAAACGGCCCGACTGGAATCAAAAGCCAACTGATGGCATTTAGCCAAGGGGCACTCGGAACAATTGAGAGGCGTTTTGTTGGAAACAAATGACAAACAGTTGGAGTGTAAAATCTTAAAGACAAGCTCGAGCGATGGATGCCCCAGACGCCGATGCCAATTTGAAACAAAGGTCCTTTCACCAAGAGCAGCAGAAGGATAAGTCTGAAGAGATGAGGATGAGCTCGGAGAAGAAGGGAAGACATAGAGACCATTACGAGTTGGACCTATGAGGAGGATTTTCTGGGTCCGGGTATCCTTCACAGAGAAGTGAGTGGAGTGAAACTCAAAGAAACAATTATTATCGATGCAAAATTGAAGAACTGAAACTAGATTCTTGGTGATGTTAGGTACATGAAGAAGGTTGCATAAACGGAAATTAGAGGAGTTTAAATGAAAGAGAGAATCACTGAAATTCTGAATTGGAAGACAAGATCCATCTCTAACACGGATTGCTTCAGGTCCATGATATGGCTCAGATGACAAGTTCAAGTTGCTTAAGTCGCTGGTTATGTGATGGGTAGTAGCTGAGTCCGGGTACCAAGTTGAATCGGAGTTGGTGTTTTGGTTGTGGGAAGAGGTATAATTTGCGGAAAAGGATTGGGGTGGATCATATTGATAGGAATGATCAAATCTATGGTAGCATTGGAGGGAACATGGCCTGATTTCTGGCATACTTGACAGGTAGGGCGAGGCCCACTAGGTGCTTGATGGGTGTTCCCTGAGGATTGAGAGAACTGTCTCCCACCACAAGAGTGATGACGACCTGTCCCACGGCCTTGTCTTCCACCACGAAAGGGAGCACGACCTCCTGTATCCCGAGACAAAGTGAAATTTGCTAAAGGTTCATGAAGAATTTTTGAGACATGGCTCAGTCTGTTTTCTTGGACAAGTAAGAGTTGATAGAGTTCGTGGGAGGTTCAGGGTTCAACGCGAGTTGTAACAGAGGTTACGAAACTCTCATAAGCAGGCCCTAAACTAGTGAGAAGATAAGTAACGAGGTCTTTTTCAAGAATAGGGGAGCCAGTTGCTGCAAGGGTGTCGGCAAGATTTTGGACTTTCCCAAAATAATCAGAGATAGTTTGATCTCCACGAGAAAGGTGAGTCAATTGATATCTGATTTGGAAGTCTTTTGCCTGTGATTGAGAGGTAAACATGGACATCAGGGAAAGCCATAAGGCTCTAGAGGTTTCGGCTGAGAGAACATGGCTACTAATTGAATCGAAAAGAGAGGTAAAAAGTATACTGAGCACAAGTTGATCTGTGCGTGTCCAGGAAAGAAACTTAGGGTTGGTCTGTTTGGTGGGAGATTCCGTGGTGATAGGCAAGAATTGAGAAGGACAAGGCAGAGTTCCATTGACATATCCCTAGAGATCTTGCCCTCTAAGGTATGCCGAGATCTGCACTTTCCATAACAAAAAATTTTCAGTTGTTAGCTTGGTAGTAACAACACGTGAGGAAGATGAAATAGAGGAGGCCATGGATCAAGAGGACTGCTAGTCGAGCAGCTCTGATACCATGTCAGAAGAATAATTGTGTATAGCCGAAATCCATGTTTTGTATTGAGGGGACAGTGTCCATTTTATAAAGTTTACAAGAATATTTCAGTTACAAGAAAACTAATAAGATGATGACAAGTGTAAAGTCTAGAATATTCTAAGAATTCTGTAAAATTGATTTATCTAGGTTGATAAGGACCATCGTGTCGCATCACCACGGACCTAGCCCAACGACAACTAACCCAAGACGGTAAATCTCTGCTCAGCCACCGTGTGTTAGCTGCAATAGTGCAAGACTCTAACCACACATACCATCGTAGCAACCACGGGAAAGCCAAGCGCTGCAGTGCAAGACTCTACCACTGCCGCCCACTTCGTCCACCCCACGTAAACATCTGCCCAAACCTCACTGCCATAGCCAGTCGTGAACCCACGTCGGAAAACACCACATTCAACCTCACCAAAGGACCTCTGTTTTTACATCTCAAAACAAGGCATTTCATCTCATTCGGTGCCACTAGCCACGGCAAGGGAAGCCCAACGACACCAATGCTCCAACCACTCTGTGATCTACCACTGCCCAACCATATTGCCGTCGCCACATTGCTGCCCTCTCGGTAAGTATCCCGTGCGGTCTCTCTCCCTCTCACGGTTTACTCTATTTCTCCCTTCGTGCTTACTCTCTCTCATCTCTCTCTTTCTCCCTTTGTGCTCTTCAGTCGCGCCATACACTGTCGACCTAGCCAGCCACCGCTTCCGTCGTCCCTAGCCTTTTCTCTCGGTGAGCCCAGACTTATTCGCACGGTTTTGTCTTCCTCAAATTTTCCGATTGCTTTTCATAAGGAAGTATTTTTCGTTTCTGGTTTTTGGTTCCTACCTATAGATTTATTGAATAGTGTTAATAAGCCACTTTTTCGTATAGCATTTGTAAAGCATAGTAAAGAAATTATTTGAAGTATATTTATATTACTGCATCTAGTTTACAAGTCAGTATGCTTTCTTGCCTTTTGATGTTTATTTTGATATTGAGTTTGATTTATTTGAGATGTTTCTTGTAAGTCATGCTTAGCGTGAAATCATAATTTTATGTAGATAGTATTTAAAGATCTAAAATTTTAGTTTTATAGTAATAATTGTTATAACTATTTTCAGCAGTAGATTAATAATAAGATTTTATTGTATTCTAAATGCTTTAAAATCGATTTGAGTATATCTTACTAAATGAGTTTTCCGTTTTTTACATTATTTAATTTTGACATAAATATTTTAATATATTTTAAATTGTAAGTGTAGGTTAGCTTTTATATTTTAGAAATTGTTGGAACATTTTTTTTTAAATGAGCTGACTTCTTATGAGTTTGATGTTTAAAATAGATTTGTTTTATTTTTTCAAAAGCTATGTTAACGATTTTTAATGAACCTTATTTTATTGTATTAAGGGACTAACGTATTATTTTAATTTGGGTTGTGTTTAGTATTGTTAAATTAGGCATGAGCTTATTCGGATAAAAAAGTATTAGCCATAATCTTGATTTCACATAAAATATTTAAAGACTTTAATAAAATTATCTAGTACTAATTTTATAATTAGTTTGGTAGTATATAGTAAGTGTTCAATCTTTTATTTTAAAAACACATTAAGCCTATTATATAGAAATAAATCTTTGATGGTTTAATTTAGATATGATTAGCAGTTTACATGATTTTTAAAATAAGCACTATTAAGAATATTTTATGAATTACTATTGCTTAAGAAATTTATTATGTCCAACTATATTATTTGTAAGCAGTATTAAATTATCGTTTTAATAATAATATATAGAAAGATGAGTTTTAAATATAATTAAGTTAATTTTCGAAATGAATTTAAGTTTGTTTTGCCATATTTGATAAAACTATATTATAATAAGTTAAGAATATACTTTGAACGATGATAGTATTTTGTTAGATTTCTAATAGCTAACAATTATTTTAAAAAAAAAAAACTATTTCCATAGTAAGAATTTATTAAAGCTTAGTATTTTGTATAGGTAACGATTGATATTCATTCAGTATGATTGTGGAATGATTCAGAATAGTACTTAAAAAGTCTAGGTAAGCGGGATTCACAAAAGAGGAACGCCACAAAAGTTGTGATTTACCTTTGATAAGTTCAAAGTTCAATTAAGAACAAGAGGAGATAAACTCAACTCACAATGAATAAATTCATCAAATTTCATAAACTTCATAAACTGATTAGAATGAGGCTACATAGAGTATTTAAAGCAAAACCTAATGAAACCCTAGCCAAAATAAAACTCCATCTTTCAAAAGTGTCCCTAGATGAACAGTGTTGGGGCTACAGTGCCGCGCTACAGTAACTCGGCTATAGTAACCCTAACCCTAGTTCAATAAAATAATAATTTTTCCAACATGCCCTTGCATAGGCCCCCTTAAGTGCTTCCCATAATAAACTCAATTATTCTAAACTAATAAAATAAGTTCTTTAAATGAATTAAATAAGTTGAAACCCTTCAAGAGCCCAAAGCCTTTAAGTCTTATCGTTGCCCTCTTCCGTAGCTGATCAAATGAATTAAAACTGGATTTTCATCCTTCAAGCCCCATCTTGAATGTTGGGCTCTTGCTAAACTTGTCCCAAGTGGATTGCATCAATCCTTGCATTGTCTCCTTGATCTTCTTGGCCCATATGGAAGTTGCAAATGATCTTTAAAACTAGGTCCATCTTGGTTCCCATCATTCCCCCTCTCCTCAAAAGGATTCGACCTCGAATCTCCATATGGAACAAATGGAAAATGGTTAGTAACATTGAAAATAGTAGAAACATGATACTTACCTGGAAGATCCATTAGATATGCATTTTCATTAATTTGTTCAAGAATTTGGAATAGTCCATCCAAGCTACTCCTATCATCAACTGGTAAAGACTTTAAAACTGAAGGAGGAAATGGATTAAGTATACAAACAATTTCAATTTGTGAAAATTTAGTATTAGCATGAACACTCCAATTATATGTAAACTCAATGAATGGCAAACAATACTCCCACAAATGTTCATGAAGCACATCTAAAGTCCTCCTCAAACCAAAATGACCACTCCAATATGAAAACTCAATGAATAGCAAATGATACTCCCACAAATGTTCATGCAACAAGTCAATGAATGGCAAATGACACTCCCATAAACGTTCATGCAACATGTCTGAAATCTTATTTTCACCAAAATGATGTAACACCCCCTTCCCGTAGGCTAGGTGTGTCACGTATTTTTCATGAAAATAAACCCGGCAAGCGATTCTCTAATTTCATAATTGAAAAATAAACTGAAATAATTTATTATGAAATAAAAGGTCTAATAAAAATGTCTTCCCAAAAACATTAAAGGAATAAGCTGAATAAATTCGTCATAAAAGACACATTTTATTTTAGAAAGTCTGAAGAAAACTAAAATGCTCCTTCTACTCCTGGCCTGCCTACTCGTAATCATCATCTTCACCTGGGTGGTTAAAAACATGAAAATAAACTAAAATGAGTCGATGACTCAGTAAGAAATCTATCATAACGAAAACGTAATAAACATAAGATTTTCATAAGAACTTTCATGCTGAGCTTAAAATTTATGACTATTCATGCTGATGCTTATGCTATGTATGACTAGTTTATCTGAACTAACTGACTGATTTATCTGACTTATCTGACTGGCCAACACACTTAACCCTGTGTGCAAGGTTGTGCACCAGCCCCACTTCCCGCTGCAGCAAGGGGAACTGCTGATAGTATTCTAGCATAGTATGGTGGACCACGACTGAGTTCGTGGCTTGCACACCATCCTGAAACTGAACTGCATTGGTACGATGCATCTGAATGGCCATCTTATTAACTGATCTGATTTTTATCTTACACTTGAGTTTAAGATGGCTTACATGTCTTATACACATGAGATGCATGACATATTACATACATAATCATAATTTCTGAATTTAAACATGACGCGGAATGACATGATCGTATGCTATGCTGGATGACATGCTTGCATATGACATGAACGGTTCATAAATAATGGCTATCGAAGAACTGGCTTGAATAATACATACATATAAGCTAACTGTGATGATCCTAATTTATGATCAAATTTACTTACCTCGATGCGTTTCTTCTTGAATAATACTTTGTAACTTGAGACCTATATTCAATAAATAACTATCACTAAATTGTTTGGAAATAAATAAATGCTAATATCTTACTTAACTAAATTCAGAATTCTAAAACATAGTCAAACCAATATTTGTTTAACACTAAAATCAATAATTCATAGTATTTAAATTACTTAAAATACTAATTTATAATTTAGTAGAAATACTCGAGCTATTTTAAAATAATTCACAAAAACTTAAATTCTTAACGTAAGTTTCATTTCTTAACATAATTATTAAATCTTATAAGAAACTTAATAAATTCCATTAAATTCTTAACATAGAAATTTTATTAAAATCTTACTAAATTGACAAAGAAAATATTAACTCAAATATTAGACTTAAAATTATACTTTAAAACATATTTCCAATTCTTTAAACATTTATTAAAAAGAACCTTTAACTAAATATATTTATTTAATAAACTCAACTATATTTATTAAACTCAATATAAATCACTAAAACAATTATTGAAATAAAATAAGATCAACGGGGGTTGCGGGTCGGCGGCTTCTGCGTCGTCGAGGAGAGGGTGGTCTTGCTGTGGTGGCTGCGGGTCAGAGAAGAGAACTCAAATACAAGTGAGTTTTCTTTGTATTTTTCTTGTGTTTGAATCAGATATTCTTTGTTGGATTTATAAAGACGATAGAAAGGCTATATGATAGGATTTTTCTGATGAGGGTTAGTCTCCTACCAGGACTCGAATTTACACACTACGGGATGAGAAAGAGTATGAGATCAGGGTTTCAAATTTGAAACAAATTGGATGAAACTTACGGATTTGGTGGTTTGAAGTGTTTAAACAGAGGCAACAACGAGATGAGGTTCGGTGGCTAGAGGAAAAATTAAACTTTAAATTTCAAACCAAACTCTAGTAAATGTAATCTGATACATTTTAGAATCCTTATTAAAACAAAACTCTAGCAAATTTTAAATCACTAAAGATAATAGATATTATAAAAATCAAGTAAATATAAATTATGATAAAACTATAATTAAAATAATAAAATTTTAAAATAAAAGTTTACTAGGAAAATTACTTATATACCCTAAAACCAAAACTGGTATGTCACAAATGACCACTCAAATTATATCCAAACTCAATGAAACGCAAATGGTACTCCCGCAAACGTTCATACAACACTTCAATGTATGGCAAATGATACTCCCACAAATGTTAATGCAATACATCAATAAATGACAAATGATACTTCCACAAACGTTCATGCAACAAGTCTTTTAATGGCAAATGATATTCCCACAAACATTCATGCAACACAACAAAAGTCTTCCTTATACCAAGGTTACCCAACAAACCACCATGTCTATAACACAAGCAACTTACGCATAAAACTAGTAGGCACACAAATTCTATTCTCTCTAAACAAGTACCAATCTAGTTTATGGAACTTACCAAACAATGCTTTATCATATGTTCCATACACACTAGCAAAGTCATCTTCATTAGCATGCAATTCCTTATCATATTCAAGTCTCAACAATTTTGCATCTAAAATGACGACAAGGACATACCTTCTTGATAAAGCATCAACCACAAAATTTTCCATACCTTGTGTGTATTTGAATACATGAGGAAAAGTCTCAATACAGTCCTCCCACTTAGCATGCATTCTAGTCAACAACTTACCTTGTCCCTTTAAGTGTGTCAATGACTCATGTTCTTCGAATAAAGGTCGGTTAGAAATTGTCGCACCTGGCACAAGATCAATGTAGTACTCTATCTCCATAATAGGTGGCAATTCACTCAACACACAGCTAGGAATCACGACCTCATATCCCTGCAACAAAGAAACAACAACACTTGGCAAAGAGTCTTTAAATTCGTTAGCATAAAAGCTTGACTTAGCATAAAAACTCACTTTTGTCTTTCTATTTCTCTCTACAATCTCTCTTTCTTTTTCCTCTTGTGGCTCCACTCTTTTTTCTTGACTCTCAACCACCTCTCTATTTTCTTTTTCTCTCTCTCTTTCTTTTGATGTTTCTGCCTCATTCTCTTTTTTCCTCTCGCTCTCTTTGTTCTTTTCACTCTCTGTTTTTCTTTCAGTCTCCTCTTTTTTTGAACTCTCGGCCTCACAATTGTTTTTCAATTCATTCTCTCTTTTTCTAGAGATTTCAGCCTCACCCAAATCTTTTCCCTTTGGTGGTTCGGTCTTCCCCTTTGCTACAGCTTGATCATTTTTGTCCCATTTTGGTAAAGTATACCTTGATGTACGCTTTCCTTTTAGCCGTCTCTCCACCTTCATAGCCATGTAAACCATATCCTCTACCTCCTTATAATGTTGCAACTCAACTACATTGGCTATCTCCCTATTCAACCCACTTAAAAATCTTGTCATCGTGGCCTCCCGATCCTCCACTACATTGGCCCGAATCATAGCCACCTCCATCTCCTTATGGTAATTCTCTACACTCCTAGACCCCTGTGTAAGATTTTGTAGTTTTTGGTAGAGGTCTCTATAGTAGTGGCTAGGTACAAATCTTCGCCTCTTGATAGCTTTCAACTCTCTCTATGTTTCTACAGGCCTCTCAAGATTCCTCCTCCTATTAGATACTAATTGATCCCACCAAATAATCGCATAATCAGTGAACTCAATTACAGTCAATATCACCTTCTTCTTCTCAGAGTAATTATGACAATCAAACACCAACTCTATTCTTTTCTCCCACTCTAAATAAACTTCAGGGTCAGTTCTACCTTGGAATGATGGTATTTTCATTTTGATGCTCCCAAGGTTCTTATCTACTCTATCTCGACCTCCTGAGTTTGCCCTAAGGCCTCCTCCATGCCTCCTATCTCTCTCACCTTGCAGATTTCTAATCACTGCTTATTGATTATCCATGCTATCCTTCACTTCACCCAACACCAAGTTCAACCGCTCAAACTGTTGTTGCATGCCTGGCAACACAAAAGATGAGCTCTCTGCCACACCTTTTGGTGATGAGTCACTTCTATGAAACATCATAATATGTTGCACAAAAAGAATGTTAGTGAAAAACCTCACACACTCCCTTACGTGTTTACACTCGAATAATGGCACTCCACTCGTGTTTCACTCTTAATGGCTTTTTCCCGATAATAGTCTCACACTCTCTTGCCTTTTACCTCAATAGTTTTCCCGCTCAAGTTCTTTAAGAACTAGTTGAACTAAATCAAGACAATACAACCTTGTATTATTCCAACCAATAATATAGATCAAAGAAACAAGCAATGAATAAAATGACACGAGACTCAAGGAATTTATACAAGAGAAAGAGTAATTATAAAACAAGATACCAACTAGAAAGATGTATTTAGCTCCTATGATGATAAAAGCTCAATCAACAAATACTTTCTTTCTCTTTGTTGTAACTATGTAGCAGCTTTGAATACCCCACCGTCTCTTTTCTTCTTCTTCTTCTTTCTTTTTTTTTTCCTTTTTTTTCAAATTTTTTTTTTCTTTTCTTTTCTTTTCCTTTCCTTTCCTTTCTTTTCTTTTCTCTAATTCAAACACAAATAGCAATATTCAATTGTGAAAACCAAGCAATTGAATTCAAACACACAAGCAATGGAACGACACTCCAAGCAATTGACAAACTTAGAGATGCAGGAAACCCTAGAATTTTGAAACCCTAGGTGATGCAAATTTCAACCAAACCTAAAACCCTAAGAATTTCGGCAGCCTACTTTTTGTTTCTATTTTTTTTTTTTTTTGGCAACCCTAGAACAATGAAGCCCTAGAATTAAATTTAAGGATGCTAGAATTAAAAGATAGAATCAGACCTGATTGGAAACCTTGCTCTAAATACCAAATGATATGAACCCGCGGGAATGAAATCCCTTGAACCCACAGTCAATTTGAAAACTCCCCAAGAAAGCTAAAATCAAGTCAATGGATGGAGAACCTAGACCCGATGAGAACTCGTTTCAAGAACCTAGATTATATGAAAATCTAGACCCATTGAAGAACCCGTCTCAAGAACCCAGATCACAAAAGAGGAACGCCACAAAGGTTGTGATTTACCTTTGATAAGTTCAAAGTTCAATTAAGAACAAGAGGAGATAAACTCAACTCACAATAAATAAATTCATCAAATTTCATAAACTTCATAAACTGAATAGAATGAGGCTACATAAAGTATTTAAAGCAAAACCTAATGAAACCCTAGCCAAAATAAAACCCCATCTTCCAAAAGTGCCCCTGGATGAACAGTGCTGCGGCTACAATAACCCTAACCCTAGTTCAATAAAATAATAACTTTCCCAACATGCCCTTGCATAGGCCCCCTTAAGTGCTTCCCATAATAAACTCAATTATTCTAAACTAATAAAATAAGTTCTTTAAATTAATTAAATAAGTTGAAACCCTTCAAGAGCCCAAAGCCTTTAAGTCTTGTCGTTGCCCTCTTTCGTAGCTGATCAAATGAATTAAAACTGGATCATCATCCTTCAAGCCCCATCTTGAATGTTGGGCTCTTGCTAAACTTGTCACAAGTGGATTACATCAATCCTTGCATTGTCTCCTTGATCTTCTTGGCCCATCTGGAAGTTGCAAATGATCTTTAAGACTAGATCCATCTTGGTTCCCATCAAGTTTTGTATAAAAGAAATGAAAAGAGGTTAACTTTGAAAATATGTACGTTTGTTTTTTAAAAGAAATCTGAAAACGACCTCAGATATTTGTTCTGCATATGCATAAATTCTATATAAGAAAAAGTATTTTCTATCATGACTGGTATAGACATGTGCTAATTTTGTGCAGTATGTTTCTGAATTATGCAAAGAGAGCAAATATGAAAATCTAAAAATTTTTGTTATGAATAAATGAAGATGTTTTGATTCTGTTTATTTCGAAGATGTGAAATGATCTGAAACTATTCAGTATTTTATTTTGATATGATGTGCCATCTGAAAATCTTGGCATGAAGTTCCAATTCTGTATCTGAATGTGATTTGGTTCTGATGATGTTCCGTTATGTTTCTGTTAAGGCCCAACCACGAGTATAATGGTGGTTTATAACCCTACCATAGGGGTGAAACATGGTATACAGCATAGCCACGATTATAATGGTGGTTTATAACCCTACCACATGGGTGAAACATGATATACAGCCCAACTACGGGTATAATAGTGGTGGGTTATAACCCTACCATGGGGGTGAAACATGGTATATGGTCCAGCTACAGATATAATGGTGGTTTATAATCCTACCACGGGAGTTAAATATGAAATTTGTCCCGGTGGGATGCTATGAGATGATATGAATATAATGTTTCAGTTTGGATATGCCAAAGGATTTTATTTTTGGGAATAAGTTTGTTTTTCTGAAAATTTTGCTATGATATTTTGTACCAAATTTTGTTTATGCATTCTGAAAGTAAATATGTTGTTTCTGCATTCTGAATGTAAATGTTTTGTTTTGCATACCAAACTTTATAACTACTCATGTTTACATGCTAGTATATGTTCTCTGCTTACTGAATTGTTGATAACTCCCCCTTATCTCCACAATAGTTTTTAGATGATTTTTGAATATTTCAATTGAGGATCAAGATTTTGAAGTTTTGGGTGAGATGATTTAAGAGTAGTGAATTAAGTGTAGAAAGTTTTCGATGAGTATTGGCCATTTTTATTAAGAAATTTTATTGTGTTATGATGACTTGGCATTTTAGAAAATTGGTTATATTGAGGAAATTAGTTTGAATCGAAATTTCTTTATGATATTGGGAATTTGGAGTCTAAAATTATATTGTTAAAATGTGAGTATTAGTGACAGGAATTAACTCTCCGACCCCTACAGGACCAGGATGTTACATCCTATCATATAGAACACATCTTTCGTCGCAATACTGAGGAGCCAGTACACCTGGTAATGCAGTATTTTATTATATTAATTCCATTCATTTTTCTGATATGCCATACTGTAAATCTAATTTTTCTTCTTATTGTATGAGTCTTGTCAATAAAATAAATAAATAAAGTTTGAAAATCGCATCTCCAAGATGCGATTACAAATTTAGTGTGAAGAAATGCTCAAGAGATGCAGATGATGATGTTTCAACATTTTATGCCTCCAGTTCCATTCCATACATTTTGTAATTTTTTTTTTTAATACTTTGTACCATGACCCTAACTTAGAGTTTTTTTCTAGTATCATGAATTTTCATGAATAATTGTTGTATTATATATTATGTTTGAATTTCATGTTTACTGAGTATTGTTGAAATGAAACTTTATTTGTTCAAACACGTAGGACATTTTATACTCGGAATGGCCTAATCGCTATTCGAATGGTATAGTGTTAACATAGGATGTTCGAACGGTTATAGTATTAGTTTGAACTACAAGTCATCATCCGGCCATTCGAACGCGCACTTTTTATATTCAAATGAAGCCACTTCTATTTAGACGTAAATATTTTGACGAAAATATAGTTTGAACTATAATAGAAATTATTCGAACCACATACAGCCCAATGTTCGAACGGATCAAATCCATCTCCAAACACTCGTTCGAACGGGTATAACAAAGTATTTGAATGTTAATCACTCCCATTCGAACAACAATAGCATTACGTGATTATGTTCGAATGAAAGGCAATACATCAGAGTTATTTACGTTAGATCATTTGAACTATTATAACCCTTATTCGAACATCATTTGAATTAGAAACTTTCTTATTCAAAAGACTCGAGTTATTGTTCGAACCATGAAGGCACACCTTCGAACCATATACGGTCTCGACATTCAAACAGATGTCAATCTTATTCAAACAGTCATGTCTTCAATATTCAAACGACCTCGCATCCCCTTCGAACTTTTCTCAACTCATTTGAACATGACTAAAGTGTTTGAATACTAGCCTCATATCATAACAATTTGAGCAATATTCTATGGTCGAAGCAAAGTTGGCCATTAGAATGCTTGTTCTAGACAAAATGACTTTAAATTTTTTCCCGTTCAAACGAACTTCAAACAGGTTGGGAAGTTTCGTCCCAAAAGATATTTTCCAGGACGAAACTTTTTCTCATCCAAGATTGTCTTTTGTGATAGACCTATTGGAATGAAATTATTCATCCCTAAATGTCTTATGGGAAGAAATCTCACTCTTTTGAAAGAAATTTTTCGTCACAAAAGAGGGTTTCTGTTGTAGTATCCACATTATCAACGATATCATACTAAAGTTATGACATATAAAAATGCAATCTTGAGCAAAACAAATTTATAAAATTATATTAACTTATAAATTATCACTATAAATAAATCATCAAAATAAGTTTATTTATAAGGTTACCTTTGATCAACAACTCAAGAAGCCTTGTAGGACAATTATTGGCTTGCACTTTATTTGCAGGATGTGCATGGATTGAGATGCCAATTATATCTATAAAAATAGTATGGATTAAGTGTATAAATTTTAATGAGGCATGAGTGAAAATAGTTTAAATCATACTAAAGTAAACATATTTTGGAATTGAGTAAAAAACATTTAACCAACATTTGAGCTTGTTCCAATATGCTCATGCAGATTAGAGAATGGGACAATGTGTACACCAACTGTGTTCAATAATTCGATTCATTACCAAGCAGTGGTTCAATAAAAGTTCATCCACTATAATCCATTGATACGGATAATCATATGTTTTGAATTGTAGTTGTGGAAGATCCCCAACAGGAGCATTTGAAATACAATACAATTTGGACACGTTTAGAATTTCGCCCAATACTTCAAGGTCCCTATTATATATTGTACGTTGGCCCTTGAATCCGTTAGAACAAAAACAAAAAAGAAACAACCAATATTAAAAAATGAAACTAGGAGGAAGGCTAGATATTCCCACTTTGAAAGTGGGCCGAAACTCACACCGTAAGGGCCATGAACCTAAAACCAAAGGCCTGCTCAACTATAATAAAGGCCATCGCTACCTATACGCACTAATATGGAGTTCGAGTCTAACCATCATTAATCGTAGTTTAATGTTGTAATGGTATAAAGTAATAACAACAATTTCCAGCACGATATTCGCCAGAGATGCCAATCCCTCTCGACACGGTAACGGATTTGAAGTCCTAACAATCGATCCACGATCCAACCATGATTAGAGAGGCTCAAGCCCTAAGACAAGCTTTGCCAACTATTGAACACTCAAGATATATAAATAGAGGTTAGAACACAACCAAAAGGCCATAATCTATACAATTAGAAAAGTAGAACATTTTGTATACTAGATTTAGAGTGACTTGGGCATCGAAAATTTCATTCGCCACACCGGGCCTACACTTATCTTTTTGGTTGCATGTTGTCAAAGATCTCACATGGGAATACGAAATACGTCCACAACACCAAATATTCAATTATATAATCTTGGTCATTTATAATATATAACTTTGTTTATATATTGGTTAAAAAATTACATGTTCATTGCATAGAACGGATTTTTTATATTTTGCAGGACTATTTGTAACTTCACGTGTAGATGTCCTTGATAGAACTTGCACATTAATTTTCCAATCTCGTGTAGAAGGATTAATATCATATGTGAAGTCATATAGCATCCTCATGATTATGTCCAGTTGTTCTTAAGTGACAAAAGAAAACATATAATATTGATTATGATTAGAATTCTTATTAAAGATAAATGTGCATATGCAATAAAAATGAGGAAAAATATATAAAATATAGAAATATGATGAATATATTCTAGAAGAAGCATTTATTTATTTTCTTAAACCAATACCTATTGTGAAGTAGGCAAATTCATATGATCTTATGTCTTTGCTGACAATGCAACATATAGTTGCCCATGAAAAAATACAAGTTGAGGTAAATAAATCCTATTATAATCAAGAGTTTGACCTTGAGCTTTATTTCTTTTCATGGCAAAGCTGAGACATACTACAAATCACTTCCTTCTAAATGGAAAAGGAATATTGTCATATTCATTATCTAAAAACGGTATTCTTGGAATGAAAACCATTTTACTCTTATAATGTCCAAAAGTTATTTTTACATCTATCACATTAGGACTAAATCCGCGACAAATCAAGCATGTGCCATTACATAAATCTTCAAATGGACCAATGTTCAAAAACAACATAATCGGAAAATTAGGCTTCAATAGCACATTATACGGGAGTTACAAGGGAAGGGGCACTATGGGCGAGAAAAGACCTTGGCTTTGATTGTCATAGATTATTATTGGTCCAAATTGACCACCGCTCCTTGCAGGACTTAATCCAACACCTTACGGCATGAGCTGATGATAGCCATGCACCACCTATGTCCACATTCCTGAAGGCACCCTTCTCTTTCAAGAGGATTCATGGCATGTGACATTACACATTATGTAGAGAGATGTTTTGTGTGCCAGAGAGAGAAGGGGACATTCATCAATGCTGGACTTTACACTTTGTTACCTGTACCTTAGGGCACATGGCTTGACGTTAGCATGGACTTTGTCTTAGGTTTATCCCAAACCAAACGGGCCATGGATTCGATCTTGGTTGCGGTTGACAGATTTTTCAAGATATCCCATTTTGTGGCATGCATAAAGACCATGGACACCACATGGATTGCCCATCTTTTTTTCAAGGAGATTGCTCGCCTGCATGGTGTTACTCGGTCCATCACCTCAGATCGGGATACGAATTTTTTGAGTAAATTCTAGAAGATTTTGGTGGAGAAAATGGAAATGAAGTTGAACTTTAGTAGTGTCTATCATCCCCAAACAATTGGATAGACTGACGTGGTGAATAATAGTTGGGTACCCTTCTGTAGAGCTTAGCCAGTACAAAGCTGAGATAGTGGGACCTCGCCTTATCTTATACTTGACTTGGCACTCACTCCACATATTGGCTGCTTGAATGTTATGGCCAAGGAGATGGTAGTGCACCTTTAGAGAGTATATAACCAAGTCTAGCAACCAATCCAGGCAAGCAATGCAAAGTATAATGTTTAGGTCGACAATTGTTGTTGCCAACTAGTTTTTTATGTTGGGGATTTTATTGGGTTGTCCCAACATGTGATCATTTTTCGGTTGCCGAGTCCAATAAGTTGAAGGACATGAAGATTGGACATTATGATGTTCTCCAGAAAATCAACAACAATGTGTAAAGGTTATGTCATCCTAGTCATATGAAGATCTTTGACATGTTCAATGTTAAACAACCTAGTCCGTTAGTTATTGATACCGACATGAACTTGAAGGCTAGTTCTTTCCAATTTGGTGAGTTCTTTCCAAAACAGATTTGTTGCGTGTTATAAGCTTTTTATAAGAGTTTCATATAGATCTAAAAATTTGAAAACTGGGAGTATGAAAACAGATTCTGTTTTGCATAAGCTTAGGTCTTTTGTTGTGAAAGAATGCTTTAATGGCTTTGATATTCACAAATGATGTTCCTAGGAATTTGATTTACATTTTATCATGTTATTTTTAGGATTTATGGTGTTGATTTTAAATATATGAATTTTTATACATGGAAAGGTCCGGATAGGTCTTGTATTTGAGGTTCTCGGCTAGATGTATGTTTTTATGCAAATTTTGCCATGTGATCCTAGGTTTGATGATTAGATCTATTCTAGAACTTGATTATTAAGCATATAATGTTGTTCATTTATGACTTATTTCTTGAAATGTTTCAGATCAAATATTTTGATCAAAACCAAACCACATAGCTTTCGGTTTTAGTGAAATGTGAAAATCAATTTTGATAAGTTCAATTTTGTGGTGTTTGTGATTTTGGCTTAATGATTCAAAGTACGATTGTTCTTAGGAATGTTTTATGAATTTATTGAGAATATATTATTGAACTTTTAGAGTTCTTTGAATTCTTTTGAAAAGGGATAGACCATGAACATCAAGGGTTGTTCTTGATGTCAAAATACTTGAAGTTTTATTAAGAAGAAAGTTGTGAATTTTATGATATAAATTTTGTTGGTTGTTCTAGCTTGTTATTTAAGCATAGGATGTGATTTTTGTATGTTGCATATTTCAGTTTTAGCATGAAAGATAGGGTTTGAAAGAATTCCAACAAAAATAAGAGTTTTAGCCTATACATGTTTTGGCCAATGCCTGTTTCACCTAGTTGTGTTATGTTTTAAATTTTTCTAAATTGATATTTCTATTTATGAAAAAATTTACATGAGAAATGTAAGTTTTGGTGAGTTTTAGAGTTAGGATGAGAAATCATTGAGTTAGGGAAAATTTGTCTTTTTCCCACATATAGAAAAGTAAAATGGTAAATTTATTTTAAGTCAGTATTTTAATGTTTCTAAGTTGATATTGAGGAGTTTCTAACATTTAAAAATATCTCCTTACAATTTCCAATTAATTCAAGCATTTTATTCGTCACTCTATACTCATTGTAAGTTAGCCTCTAACTTACTTTCAGGATACTTGTGTATGTATGGTGGTAAGAAACTATCATCCGTATTTATTATTTTTATTATAAATGTCATATTATATTATGCTATGATTTATTTCAAGTACATATTTATGTATGAGTAAAGTTAGGTTCTAACTTACTGTTAGAATATTGTGTATGTGTATTGGTAAGAGATCAGTTATTCAAGTTCTTATGTTATTATATATGTCATGTTATGCCATGTCACGAAACGTATATATATTACACACTATATTATGTCACGAAATGTATATCTATTATACATTATATTATGTTACAAAATGTATATATGTTACACATTTTTCTATGTCTTAAAATGTATTTATGTTACACATTTTACTATGTCATGAAAATTTATATTTGCATACATTATACTATATCACAAAATATTCATCTGTTACAAGTTATATCATGTCACAAGTTATATTATGTCGTGTCATTCATATCAAGTATATGTCATGTTGCATAATGTCATGTTATCTATCTTTTCATTTCAGATCACGTCATGTCACGAGTATAGAGTGTGTTTCAAAAATAATATTTCCACGTTAGTCAAGACTTTTTACGTTTGTCATGACCTTAAATGCTAGAATAGGGTAATATCCTTGCAGAATTCTTTTGTTCACACTAGAGTATTTAAACTAATATGAATTATCTGAGTTGATAAGGTAAAGATCAACAGGTTTTACATGGGGCCTAAATAACTAGTTACCAAAGCGAAGTCGGGCACCAAGGCTGATGGTGCCATCCATATTTCAATTTCATGTTATACGTACTCATGCGGGTGCATATACCTATCACGAGATACCTACATTACATTTTTCATAGCAGGTACAAATACCTGTGAATTGATACGTATGTTAACGCACTCACAACTAGTGTCGATACTTGCGATGTGGTGTTGTATAGGTAGGGACACACAGCTCAAGGGAACTCATGAAGCACACACATTTCACTTTTAATTAACAAGTTTAATTGTTGAACAATATTTAAAGTTCAAGTTCAGTTTCAGTTAAGTTCATGTTCAGTTTCAGTTCAGTTCATCTTCAGTTTCAATTCGGTTCATGTTCAATATATGTTCAATTCATGTCAATCCAAATTTTGTAAGTACATGTCATGCTATTTTTCAAGTCACGTCAAGTTTACTCATGTTCACGTTTTGCATTCATGCTTTTATTGTCATACATGCATCTTTATATTGTTAGTTTAAGTTATTTGTTAATTTACTGATATTTGTAATCAAATCTCACTTTATAATCCCAACTATCATTCCTCTCAAAATGGTGGATCATGTGCCAAGATCAAAAGACAAGGTAGACGATCGACTAGAGATGGTCGACTAGACAATGATGCACAAGGCAAAGCCCATCGCTTTGAAAATTTAAGCAAGAAAGGTGAGAAAAGCTGTCAGAAATCGTCTCGAGTCTTCTCCAACAAAGTGAATGGAAAGTGATCAAAGGGTAAGCAGAAGCTATGGACCACTTTTATAGAGCTGGGGGTTGAGAAGGGGCATGAGACTGACCACTTGATGGTGGTTTTGTTAGCCAATAGGCCCAAATCATGGGTAATACCATGTGCTACAGCACATGGTTTTCAACTAGGGAAGCTTCCATGTGAAGGGTAGCGGTGAGGTGGCTTTCCTATCAAAAACTATTTGGGCTAACTTAGGCAGTGAAAGGATACCCTTGGCAGGGGTGAAGCTTTCTCCACAAACCTTGCCTTGGTGGTGCAATTTTGTGGGCCTTAACCTGTAACGATCGTCCTTGTTGTGTGACCTTTTATAAAATGGCTTTAGAAAAGACAACAGGAATTACCATTCGATTTAAAACTTTTTGCTTCCATACCCAGGGTGCAAGACTCTACATTATATAATAAGATGTGTTTTGAGAATAAAAGAGGTTTACAACAGAAAACATTAATCTTAAAATAAAGAAGGCCTCTCATACAGTTAAAACTCTCATGCCTAGACTTTCGTGGTTTTCCCCTTGGGTCGTGTCTGTTCTGACGCGTACTGCTCATTTAGTTCTTGTGGGGGAAGGGACACACATAAAAATTAAAATGAGTCGATAACTCGTAAGCATTACTTCATGCAATTTAAATATAATAACATAGGTTTTCAGTCATGCATTCATCATTCCATACATACAATATGTACATGAGGCATGCATTTTTTTGAAAACATCACTAGGCGGGGTTTTCTTTAAAAATGGTTTTTTTTCATAAAACGTATCTCCCGTCAGTGCCTTCATTTCTTAAAGAGTTCATGCATTCATTCTTTCTTTCTTATCACTTTCTTTGGCTGATACACACTGTTAAGCTATGTGTGTTGGGGTCAACGATCTTCCTTTGGACCCGGACTCCGCCCGTGGCCACGGGTTGGGAATCCCTTTCAGTCAGGGGACAGCACTGGATGCACTACCAGTACTACTTACCTGGCATTGTAATCTGCCCATTCCTTTGGTACCCTTTTCATTCATTCATGTGGCCGTTATGTATTTTCATACATTAAACGTTCAGTCCTTTTTTTTAGTTCAGTCTTTATGTCCTTTCCTTTTGAATCATTTTCATTTAACAGTTCATTCATGGTAACACATCATTTAAAAGCAAGAGGTTAAACATCTTCTTTCATGGCATCCATAAAGCATCAGTTCATGGCATCTTTAAAACATCAGTTCATAGGAACATTTAAAACATTTTCTTTGCGTTGTTCAAAGCATCACTTAAAGCACGAGGCATAAGCCTTAACATTTATTTTCGTAGAAAAAACATATAATAGATACTGCATATAGTCATCTATTCACATGCATACAATTAATACTTTGGTTGCATAAAAACGGGCTGTTAAGAAGGACCATATATACGTGTACCTTTGAACATTTAGCTTGCTTTTCGTAAAACATCGTTTAATTTCGTTTCATAAGGCATCATAAAGGAAAAGTATTTCATTTCCAATTCATATCCTTTAGAAAACTCTAGAAGAATATGAATATAATACTTACCTGGACTCCATGCTATTTTCATATCATGCAGTCCGTTCATGTGCATGTCAAATGGCAACCTACATGCATACACGTAACCTTAGCGTCCCGATGCATGACTCAGACCGACTAAGTCACGCATTACAATCCTAGAGAATACACATGTCACTAGCTTCATTTATCTTAGCTCGTACTAAATCCTCATTTTCATCCATACACGCCACACGGGTTTAAGCCAACTCTGAGGCTTAAGCATCGTGTAACCACGCTTAGGACAGATTACCCATTACATATGGTCAACCCATTTCAGCACATATGTCTCACCAAATTACACATGTACCTTATCCCTTCATCACCTAAGACTAACATATAATCCATTAATTACATGCTAGTAAGGATAAGCGCCATACTCCGATAACAACCTTCTCTTAATCCGGCTAGCATGATTTTTCATGCTACCCATCCCTCTTGACAGTTCATCCCAATACTTAACACGACAAGACTCCATTCATAACTACACCTTACGTCACGTCATAGCTCAAGACTACTCCCAAGCTATACCGTGACCATGTCATGTCACCTGACATCCCGCTACAATTGTCACAGCACCTTACGTTCTTGTAACATAAACTAAAATAGTTGCTCATCAAATGTAAACGCATAATAATTGTACCTTAGGAATTTTTTTCTCTTCAGCAAAGCAATTGAAACCTCTGCATGGTGTATAACAAATTCCATAGCACCAACACCTAACCAGAGAACCGTATCAGATCAAACAGCAATATACATTACATTTCACAAGATGCTTAAGATTTAAGGTTTAAGGTCAATGCATATAAATGGTTGAATTTTTTAAAGAAAGTTGAACGTCTTATATATAATAGACTATGTCATATTTTCTAACTATAAAAAACCTCAGTACCAAGAGAGTAGATGGGTCTGTATTTTGGTTTACTTAATTGGATGTTAATGAAAAACAATACCAATATATTATAAGTAATCTAGGAACCATGCTATTGTAGTGAATATGCATACCTAGAGTCTCATATAAAGGAACACAATGGAGTCCATGAGCATTGCAGGCCTGCATTAGTTTTTCAGTGTTAATCAAAGTTTCCAGAGAAAAAGCGCACTGTTTCTAGGAGAAACTAAAGACCATGACAACTAAGCAGCATAGAGCATCATTAATTTGTATATACACCATGACAACCAAGCGAAATCTATGCCAATAAATATACAAGTAGGGGTTTTTCAAAATTAATTGGATGTTACAAGAACATACCTTAGTTTATGAATGGTTTAGTTAATTGGATGTTACAAGAGTGTAGGGTGATGTAAATTATATTTTAACAAAAAATAAAAAGAGTTTAAGAAAGACTTGTCTTAATATTTTAACAACCAATTATAATTGAAATTAAGTTCAAAATCCAACTTTTCACCAAGTCATTCATTGCCATCTCATTTTTATCCACTCTACTAAATGATTTCTACTTTGCAGTACTGACTCCCCAGATCAAACCATCAAGTATTCTTCATACACGCATATCAAATATTGCTTGTGTATCCCGTGCACAATAACATTTAACCAAGCAAGCGTATTATAATGCATGTGTATTGGGGCTATAAGTCTTTCTATGATTCAACAAAATTTGACGTTTAGAATTAATAAAACAAACACAAACACACTCCATAAATAAAGGAAATGGAACAAAAATGAAAACCTAGGGTTTCATTTCAAATCAAAAATGTAAATGATGGACAACGTACGGTAGTCGAGGCCCCGACCATTGCGATGGAGAATGGTCCTGTTATTTTCATCAGGATCAATAAAGATATTTGTCTAATATCTCCATTTGGTTTCAGTGAGAAGGAAACCCATGGAAAAATCCTCAAACACAGCAAATCTATGCAAAAATGGACTGAGATGGAGTAGCGAGTTACCTAGGACGAAATCGGAGCTGACGTATTGTAGAAGCTGCATTGCAGAAGATCTAGCACAGGGGAGACGGGAAATCGAAGGGGGAGAAAAGGAAGAAGCGGGAGAAGAGGAAGAAGAAATTAAAGTAGAAGGGGGAGAACTGAGAAAGGGAAATCGAAGGGGGAAAAGGGACCTGCGACATTTAGTGGAGGAAGAAGTGCTGCAAAACGCACCGTTTTATTAATTCTAAATGGTGCGTTTTGAATCCACGTAGGAAGTAGTGCATAGGAGCTACAGACAACGCCTACATCCAGAATTTTTCTTTGAAAAATATGCATGTTTGGTTATGAAAAGAAATTTGAACTACCTCAATTATCTTTTCTGCATTACTCATGAAATTCAGTTTAAGAATAAAGTATTTTTTGGCATGACTCGTGTAGACATGAGCTATTTTGACATTTTGTTTATGAACTGTGCAAAAAATAGCGAATATGAAATTTTGTGCATAAATTATATTTTTGTGATCTAATTATGTTCTGTTCTGGAGATGTTTTGTACTCCGATATGATATGATGTGATTTCTAAAAACCTCTGGCATAACATTCTGTTTCTATTTTTATTCCGTTCTGACCTTACCACAGGTGTAAAATTGGGGTCTCTATTCGGGTTTGTCACAACCCTGCCCCAATCTTACGACCGAGACGTGGTCGCGACAATTGGCTTTTTCTTTTACCTTGTCATTATTAGTACCAGTTTACTATGCATTTTTTTTTTTTTAAAGAAATGGACATGAACATGTCATGTATGTACACTGCGTTTCTTGTTTAAAAGCAAGCACCTGATAAACAATTTGTTCCAAATTCAAAACAGAGGACTCTCAGAGTCCATCATCCAATTATCAAAAACATATTGGTTCTAATTAAGAGGGGACTCAGTCCCCCTTAACACATATAAAAAGGCATTTAACTTTTCTATGTGGGGTTACCATCACCCCACCATAGAAAATACGCCATTACCATCACCCCACCATAATACTTGCACTGTTGCCCAAAGGCATATTGTTTTAAAGTCAAACCAACAGAACGTCCCAACATGGGATCCAAAATAAAAACATAAAGAAAACATAATCACTGTCCTCCAAATCAAACCAACCGGGAACTGTAAACTTCAGCCCCTCCCTCTTTAGCAGCACCCGGCTCCGCAGCATCATCGTTCATACCTGGACGTTTAAAACATTAACACAAAGTGAGTCTAATACTCAGTAAGCAGTACACCATGCCGTTAACTTAATAGTCACATAATCTTTTCCTTTTGAAAACATGCAGACATAACTGTTTACTAGTTATTAACAAATGCTTTCATGCATAAATAATTAAAGAATAACTACACTTTCATGCATCATTATACTTCATGCTTAACCGTACCTTTCCTGTCTAACAGTACTTATCATGCATATTCTTACTTTCATGCTTAACTGTACTCTTCATGCGTAAACGGTGCTTTCTTTCTTACACGTACTTTTCATGCATAATTAATTAAAGCAATGACTTTGCTTTATAATTTCACTTTCTTGGGCTAATACACACTATTATGCCCCGTGTGTTGGGGTTAGCAGTCTTTTGGACCCGAATTCCACCCGCGGCCACAGGTTGGAACCCCTTTTTGTGGGAGTAGCACTGGGTGCACTACCAGTACTACTTACCCGGCATTGCCATCTGCCCATTCTTTGGTACCCTTTCATTCATATGGCCATTAGGTACGTTCATGCTTTTAGTTCTTCTCTTTTATTTCTTTTTAGTTAAACATTTTCATTATCTTCCTTTAATCCAATGCAAATGCTTTTGACTTAAAAAGAGTATTTCATGTCATGTTACATATAAGTAAGGCATAGATATTTAAAGAGAGCATGCATAAAAGTTTCATGATGCATTACCTTACATACAAACAATTGTAATCAATAGGATACTTAACAGGGACTACCAAGAAAGGCTTGTACATAATATATATATTTATTCTTTTGTAGGAGAACATGTGTAAAAAGAGAGATATTCTCTCATAAGAGAACTTTGTGTGTAAGGAGCATGGTCATAGCTACTTACCTCGAAGCTTTACAAGTAGTCTTTAAATCTTGCGATTACACTCCTATTCAATGAGAGGAAATAACATATTAAAATTTATTTCACTAAGGACTTTACTACCCAATACCCATACATGCTCCCTTAAATTCCAAGAAATGGAATTAAGACATCTTCTTTACTCATTAAATTATCTACATGGCATAAGAAATCCCTTATTGTCTTCCTTCAAATATTTAAGAACCTCACATATTTTTTTCTAAACAAATATTAATAAAGATACAACCCTTGGCAGCTGAAAGGTTTCTAAGTAAGCTTACTAACTTAGGTTTAAACCTCTTAGTGGCTTACTTAGGCCATAACTTGAGGAAACATGTTTGAAAATCATAACTTTAATAAAGGTAGCAAAGCAAGACATGATTTAGATTCAAGAAAACACAATGAAGGGACTATAAAATTCTGCCTTGGGACACTCGACTATTTTTACACCTCAAGACAGAACACACCCACACACACAGAGCTCGGCTTAGGGCCATAAACTAGAACATACACACACAGCTCAGGTTCAACAAGAACAGAGCATGACTCACGGCAAGGCACCTCAAAGTGCTTGGTTCTAACCCAAAAATTTGATTTTTTCATTTACTAGCAACTAAGTGAGAAAACAATTAAGGAAATGCCTCAAGAAATTACCACATAGTACTCGGCTAATCATGAAATCCAAAAACCCCCAATTTTGCAAGAAACCCATGAAAAGATTATTACCTGCGTGGATCTCTTTTGAAGCCACAGAAGAACACGACAACAAGGAAAAAAGGCAGGGAAATTCAGAAATCTCAACTGGAACATAAACATAAATTTCTCAAATAAAAACCTAAAACCTATAAATCTAGGGTTTCAAAACCAGAAATTTAAAGCTAAAGGAAATCTACTTACAAGGTTGATCTTCTTGAAGGGTTTCGGTGAGAAGCTTAGGTTTACGAAAACAAGAGAAATGGACTAGAGAAGTGAAAGGGATTTACACGGCTTGGAGGAAACCGAAAGGTCTTTCTCATGCGAAGGAGGGGACTTGAGAAGTTTTCTCTCCTTCGTGCGCCTTAGGATCGACGGGTGAAGGGAAAAGAGAAAGAGTTTACTTGTCTCTTGCCTTAGAAGCCGTCGGTGGGGTAGAGGGGAATGAGAGGGTCTGTTTCAACGTATAGGAGGAGGAGAAGGACTCGGGTTGCTTATGGAGGAAGCCGACAGTTTCACTTAGAGGAAAAGCAAATTGGTCAAAGCTTGTCTTACAAGCCAAGAAATGGACGATGGAGATTCAAATATAGGAAGATATTTTCTCACCTACCCATCCTATGGTTGAGAAGGTTTGGGGTCGTATTTTAATTTGATAAAAGTAAAGGATTCAAAGGAAATAACCCACTTTAACATTTAAGACACACCCATCTTAAAATAATTTAATAACATAATGAAACTCTTTGTTTCAAAATATTTAACTTAAAAATATTGATAGATGACATAAAGACCTATGTAGTAGGATTCGGGTATTACAGGGTTGGTACCAACTTTTCTATTTATGGTACACCCACTTTGAAAATAAAATAGTTTTCTACATAGCCTTTCCTATGTGCACACCCAGGGCTCCAAGAATAATAAGGGAAAGATTCACATTCTGTTTTTGCTCGGTTGGCTATCGAGGTTTGCACAACCCTATCATGGGGGTTAGACGTGGTCTTTGTTCTTATATGATAAGATAAGATGTGATGTTTCAGTTATGCTATGCCAAAGGGATTTTGATTATGAATATTTTTAAACTTTCGCTCTGATATTTTTGATAACATGTTTTGACTCTGCATTCTGAAAATAAAAAGTGTTTTGTTCTGCATTCTAAACTTTGTAAATGCTCATGTTTACACACTAGTATATGTTCTCTGCTTACTGAATTGTTGATAACTCACCCCTATCTCCAAACATTTTTCAGATAATTTTAATGGTTTAGCTGGAGAACAAGAGTAGGAAGTTTTAGCTATGTGTGATGAATGTTGAGGAATAAGTGTTCGAGGATACAAGTACTTATTTGAGAGTCATAATTAGTAAATTGATTATTTTCGGATATTTTGATGTGTTGGGTTAAGGATATTTTCGAGTCTTTGGAGAGTTTTTAATTTATGTTATTGAGAATTTCATTGTTATCCCTACAAAGGAATATGGATATTTTGGTTGAGCAAATGAGTTACTATTTTATGGAATTTACTGAATTTTATAGTTGTGATATTGGAGATGATTTTAAATAATAAGAGCTAACTCTCCGGACCTCTGAGACCGTGGTGTTACATTATTTTTCTAATCGTTTGAATTAGATTAAAAAAAATTTAAGAGGGTATTTTCAAATGTCATAATATAATCTTTCTATCTTATTGGTAACGTTACGTACTTTTTATACTTATTGTCCTATTTTAAAAATATAGAAACAAAAATTGATGTTATCAGTGTAGGTTTAGTACTCTCAAAACTGTGACTCAGAAAATAATTTACCATTTGGATCAAAAATCTAGATGGCGTTTTGGAAATATAATCTGCTTAATAATGACAACATGCATGTAATTTCACTTTAATTTCTTCTTCTTCTTTTTTTTTTTTTTTTTCTAAACTGTAAAATAAAAGTGACAGATCTAGAAATTCATTTTTGGAAGGCCAACTAATATATATTATGATAATTGATCGTTTTTCGACATAATGCATATTTTAATATATATGTAAACAACACAATATATATATATATACACACACAAGAAATAGAAGTGATAATTTAAGAATATAAAGAAGGGCAAAATTGAAAATAAAAATATTAGACAGAAAACATTGTCGGCAAATGAAAGCAGAAGAGAGAACAATTGAGAATTTTCTGGAAAAAGAAGACTTGAGAATTAAACCAATAAAAATAGGGACAGAAATGGAAAAAAAAAAAGTGTCAACGAAAACACTGTTACTCCATCATTCGCGTTTATATATATAGTAGATATATACACCATAAATATATTTGAAGATGCATAACATACTACAACCAAATTTATCAACTTATTGATATATTAAAAGGCGAGTCTCTTCCAAGAGCCTGATGACCTAATCTTATATGACTTGATTCTCGAAACCTCTCAACCACTTGTAAAAAAAAAAGAAAAAAGGCACGTATCTGGTTCTAAAAAATCAGAAACTGTAGACAACCAAAGATCTTATATAATTAATGTTTTCCTACTAAGCTGTGGATACAGTGTGATGCCTCAGCTAATTCTCCATTCCTATCAAACTGGGTCGTTAATCCTTGTATCGTCTATTGGGGACCTGGAGGTGGGTTGGGCTTCTTGTTTTCTTCCAATAGTAATGGGCATTCCCAGACGAAGTGTCATGTCTTACTGCATCAAAAACACGACCCCACCTCCCTTCTGCACTCTCCCATGTGTGCACGATTATAAAACTTACAGAGGTTATTTGTGTTTGCCTCTGACCTTAGCTGCTCTCTTCGTTTCTCTTCTTCCACGGACCTTGATCTATACTAGAGGATCTTTATGGGGTAACTCTCTTCCTCTGATCTTGAAGTTCTACACTTCTCTTAAAATTTCGTTCAAATATTGTGGCCTTATTCACTAACTGTGAGAAACTTTGGATCTGAAAGCCCACCACTCGTTCATAAATCCTATTGTTCAACGCCTGCTCAAATTTTCGGGCCTTCTTCTCCTCGCCAGGGATTAGATATGCGGCAAAACATGATAGCTCAACAAATTTGGCCGCATACTGGTGCACCATCATAGTCCCATGCACCAAACCGGCAAACTCCATGGCCCTATCTTCTCTAACCAAGCTTGTGAAGAAGCGATCAAGATCGTCTTTAGAATTATTTTCTATCTTAGATAATGAAGTAATGTTCTCTTATTTCCATTCGTTAGGGAGAGTAATTTTATTCCAATTAATTTATTTATGAATTTGTGCACTAGAGTTTTGTGTACTAAAATGTAATAACAAGGTATATCTTTTTGGACTAGTAATAAGAGCTTGTGGTTCTAATGTTGTTTTCATCAGTTTATAATAGATCCTATATACTACAATTAAAGGATGTGATCCTTTCATCATATGATAACCGTTTGTTTTAATGTTTAATGTTAAGGCATGTAAGATATTAGTATCAAATAATAAAGAGAATAATTGAGATAACAATTAAAATAAACTAGACCTTGGAACAAGCTTGATTCTACCATGCCAAGTAACGAATCATGAAAATTATAGTGTCTTTCATTCCTTAGACAGAGTAATACTGAGGTGTTTAATACATTCCTAGTGAGTGGTTTGATAGTTATTTGTACTAATCCAATATGTATGAAAGGATATTTCTATTCTTTGTAATGTTTGATAACTTCCTTTATTAATAATTGTAATGATTCATAATCATTATTTAAACAAATGGTTTTTTCTACTGTTTTAATAGTATAATTTGTAAGAAATGATAATTTAGAAGAACAAATAGAATGTTTGTATATTTGGTTTTTTGGAACATTAGGAATTGTTCAATCTTGTAAATTTCTTTCTATATCTATTATACTGTAAGCTTCTTTGTTGATGTTATCAGGTTCTATGGGAATACTAGTAGTAAATTCATTAATTTTAAATAAAAAATTCATTGAGACAGATTTTTAAAATAAAAATTTCCTATATTAGAAGAGAAATAAATAGATTAAGAACTTGAGGGAACACCATCAAGACCACTCTTAAAACCTTTCATTTTGAATGAGCTGACCAATGGATTTTTTATGATTTACCAACACAAGCTTTTAAATATACTTCATTTTCTTTTTTTATGGGTTATCTTTATAAAAATCTGTATCAATGATTTATTATCTTTTTTTATATATAAAGCAAGGATACTTAAATGATATCTTATACTTTTAATTTTATTTAATAAGAATTCGCGATGACTTTCCCATTGTTCTAGTAGCAGTTGTCTTCTTTGAAATAGAAGATAGTTAGTCATCATTGACTATTTATCTTGTTTCATTAATGAAAGTTTTTCTTTAAGATCTTTTATATAATTTATCAATACTTATAATTCAAGTCTTGTATTATAATTTATACATCTTATTTCATATAAATACCGATATCCAGCACTATGAACAAAATAATATTCCATAAAATTTATCATTCAAAATAGACAATAAAATAGCAAAATAAAATACAAATTACAATTATATTATATATATAATATTTAAATATATATATACATTCGGTCAGTTTTGATCTCATCCGAACTAGACCAAACCATTCGATCCGGTTTATTTTTGTAGTCTGGTCCAGCCCTCTTATAGCCTTAAGAATGGAGTCAACCATCCAAAGATGATAAAAAGAATATTCTACAAATTGAGATGGGTCGTTCTAATAGGTCATATTTATTTCATAATTATCTTTGTCAGTTTGTCTAATAAATTTTTATAATTAATTTTATGGAGGAAGTATTTTTCTGAAGTGGATAATTCAGTTAAGTGTAAGCCCGTGGCCTTTGGGCCAGAATCAGATGGCACCCGCTTGGTTTTGTACCCGGAAAACCGGAGTTCAAATCCATGTGAAACAATTCTCGTGTAAAAAAACTTTTTGAGTTGGAAAAAGATCGCCCCGAGCTCGGTTCAATCCCTCGTTCCCCCCCGAGCCATGGCCTCCTTGGACTCCGACGTGCCCATGGTCCCAGCAGGCGAGCCTTCGAGCAGCGCCGGTCCTTCCTCCTCCTCCAAAAAGTGCAAGCACTTCGAGATCAAGAAGTGGAACGCCGTCGCTCTCTGGGCCTGGGGTACGTCTCCCCAAACCCTAACCATTATTTTCTCTAATTGCTTTCGCATTTTTATTTACTGTTTGTTTCTTTTAGCGTCTCGGTTTGTTTACATATCCCGGGTTTGGGATTGTGAGGGATTTCACTATTATTCTTCGAATGATGCAATGTTGATTGATGCATGCAGATATCGTGGTCGATAACTGTGCCATTTGCAGGAACCATATCATGGATCTCTGTGAGTTTTTATTGGTTACTTTTCGGCTTTTGTTTTTAGTATTATTATTACGTTTCGGGATAGAATTTTTGTGGTATATAATTTGTGTATGGCGATATGGTGAGTAGGTATTGAGTGCCAAGCTAACCAGGCTAGCGCCACCAGCGAGGAATGTACGGTTGCTTGGGGTATGCTTTCGATTCTGAAACCTAATCTTCGTTTACAAGCTATTCGTCTGTCTGTCTTGCTATTTGACCTCTGCTTAGAAAATAAGGATGCCGTGTTGCAATATGTATTCTTTTGTCTAGGAACAGTGCAAATTTTATTAGAGTTTGTAGCTTGGCCTTTTATTTGATTTGCTGAGCTTGAAACGAAGTTTTCAGGGTGTAAGAGAAGGTGAATCATTTCATAACTTTGGGTTTTTCATGTTGAATTTTGTTTCATTAGAATATTAAATTTTACATTCATTTAGATTAGTTTTATTGAATTTTGTTAACTAGAATGTTTTGTAGCACCATGAAGAGTTGGTAGAATCACACTTAAGCTGCAAGACTAAAGTGCTTTGATTACCAAACTCAAGGCAGATTTACAAAAGTACGCTTTTGGGCGCTTTTTTTGTCAGCTTAAAGCAAAAAAAACTATATATATATATATATGTATGTATGTATACATATATCAGTTTTTAACTATTATTTCTTGCATGGACCATTAATTTAGATCAAGTAGGTGAGGAAGATTTTTTTTTTTTTTTTTATTGACACTGGGTGTCCAAGACCAAAGCCCCGACTAATCCCGGGGGTGCATAGGCCCTTGACAAGGAGTTTCCCGCAAATGCACCTCGGGTAATTCAAGGGGAAGTTCTCCTAGTCCGATAGCCCGTAGAAATTGTTTGCACCCAAGAGGATTCGAATCTTAAATCTAGAGAGAGCATACCACAAAGACTAGGGCCTTTACCACTTGAGTCAACCTCTAGGGGATGTAGGTGGGGAAGATAATGAGGGTTGCAAATCTTTTGATGACAATGATGATAGTCCTTGTTGAGGGCCTGTGCATCCCCGAGATTAGTTGGGACTTTGTTTTCGTACACCCGGTGCCAATAAAAAAAATGATGATAGTCCTATGTTTAATGTTGTGAACGTTTATATTCTTTAGGATTGCATTGTATTGCTTATGTTAGCATAGATGTCAATACCTACAATTCTTGTGTATTTTTTTCCTTGCCGTGTGGGTGTGTTGTAATTCAACCATATACTTTATTTTTATTATGGCTATCAAATATCATAGTTGCGTATATTTTGATCGGATATTTTAATTTCTTTTGATCGGTATATTTTGTAAAAAAAAGGGCATGCCTAGTCCAATGGATAGTTGCCACCCCTTGGGGAATGGAGGGCATTGGTTCGAGTCCCCTCAATGGCACTTTCTTGTGATTTAATTTTAAAAGTAACCCCTAGGGGTTGGCTCAAGTAGTAAAGGCTTTGGGCTTGGGGGTATGCTCCTCCCATGTTTAAAGTTTAAATCCCCCTAGGTGCACAATCTCTAGGGGCGGTTGGACTAGGGATTTTACCCTTGAATTACCCAAGGTGCACTTATGAGAAACTCTTTGCCGAGGGCCTGTGCACCCTCGGGATTAGTCAGGACACTGTTCCCAAACACCCGGTGCTAGTAAAAAAATATTATTTTTTAATTAGTTATTTATCAATGAAAATTGTAATTAGTTGACCACTTGGTTGTCACGTGCTTGGCATTCTAACTATTGAGTTAACAAGCTAAACATATTACTATCTTACTTTTTAAACATTTTTTATTGCCGATAAAAACGTTTTTAAATTTAAACATTTTTTTTTATTGTATTTTATGAATATTTCATTATTGAACATTAGTTTTTATCAATATGCGCTCAATTATAAGCCGATTAATTATTTCAACTCAATAGTTCTATTATTCTAATTTTGTCTTTATAAATGATTCAGAAACTCATAATGGTAGACTCATTGTCGTATTCATGAAGTTGCAAATTAATATAGTTGAGAGTTGAAATTTTATACATGGAGTTGTAATGGTTGGACATCCATTAAACTAGTTGGGAAGCTGGCACCCAAATCCAAGCCATTATTTTGCACAACAACACATCCAACTGAAAGCCACCACGATTCCAATTTCCAACCACCATCCAAGTTCAAAAAAATAATTAAATCCCAAAATGAACTACTACCGTCCACAGCCCATTTAAAGACTGAAAGCTGCAAATGACCACAACCCGAATAACAACCACTACAGAGAAACCAATCTTCTTCATCTACGGAAATCTCCAACCACACTCCAATGTTCAACTGATAAACACACAAGCTTATCATTTTGTTCGTGCGACAACCACAAGTACATGAAGCTAGCATCTAGGCACATGCCTTCCATTAGATGAGCTCCTCGGCATTGCATCACTCGTCACCGAGCCCTTGCACAGCCCATCGCAGGTACTGTGCTAGCTCCTACCGCCATCAGTGGACCAACCAGAGAACTATACGGCAGGCACCACGAACACCCTTGCATCATGCCAATGCAAGCCATCCCATCTCTCTCTGTGTAATATTTGTTGTGAGATTGGCTGTTCTTTGAGCAAGAGGCTGTTCTGTGACAAATCAAATAAAAGAAATTGTGGTTAAGGGGTTAGCGGGTTTTATTTGAGAAAGCCTCATCTTTTGATGAAAGTCGCAAAGGGCAGAGTTATTTTTTCTTTATGGTTAAAGTTCAAATACATCAAAAAATAAATAAAAATCAGGTTGCATTCACATGATGTGTAACCTGTGACTTGTCATTCAATTCAAAGAAGCCAAGCCTGTAGCAGCAACAAGCAGCCTATAACTTGAAGTCCACAAAGCTGTGTGTGGAGACTGGAGAGTTGACCATCTGTCCAGACATTTATTCAGATTCTCTCAATCATGGGATGGTGTTGCTAATCACCCATTATTGTTCTTTGTAGTGTTGTGTGCGCTGTGCATGTTTTGTTAGCTATTTGTGGAAGCAATCCAGCTGATTACTGTTATTGCATTTTGCACTCATGCTCACATGACTTTTATATGAAACTCTGGTTTTTGCTGATGTAGGGGTTTGCAACCATGCCTTCCATTTCCATTGCATCAGCCGATGGCTCAAAACTCGGCAAGTGTGTCCTTTAGGTATGATCTGTTCTAAAAACTGGCCGTCTAATTTTTCTTGACTCTGTGTCGTCAGTAGAACTCTACTCATTTCCTTTGTGGTTTGGTTGCCTTATTGCTTATGCAGATAACAGCGAGTGGGAGTTTCAGAAGTATGGTCACTAGAATCTTCAAGCGATGTGCATCCGGATTTCTGCTACTGCAATGCTACGAAATACTGGCTTTCGTGTTCATTTTCATGATCCAGTTACTTAATTATGCCAGAGTTGTCATGTTTTCAAGAATCATATGGGCTGTATGACTGACTTTTGCTTGATTGAGACATATCAAGTGCGATATTTGAAAGTTCCCTAAACTGTCTTTAGGCATTATAAGCGAAAGGTCTCAATCTCTCGCTCTCTATGCATCTGTGTTTTTGCACACAAGTCTGCATCTGTGCACACGGTGTGTTTGAATACTTTCATCTGCCTTTAATCCTGAAAATAACGATTTTTCTTGATTTTCTTATCATGCATTCATTATATGTTCCATATATAAGTTTCTTTCTGTTGTGTTATGGCTGGTTAGGGATATATGCTAGTTTGTCTATTCGAGTGTGGCTTGTTCTTAAATAGTTTGTGTAGCTGCTCGGCATTTCACGTATCCAGAGAAGGCATCACGACTTCGTTGTCTGATTTTCTCATATGTGGTTTCTGTTTATAGAGGCTTGGGTAAGCTGTAAATGGTACTCTGCCGCCATTTATATAGACCGCAGAAACAAAGTGGTAGTGTTTGTTTGAATTTTGGATCAAGAGTGGCTCGTAGTTGAGTTCAAATGTGTAGTACTTTGTGTCAGCAAGAGAACCCAGAATTGGCTGTGCTGTTCGAATTAAATCTGTTATTGACTGACTAAATGGGTAATGTTAGAATCATAATATGTGGCTTATTCTTTGGTAAAATTGTTCTCGAGAGCATCATCAAGAGGCACGCCAGAAATGAAATTCACGAGGAAAACTGTCTGATCTGTTATGAATCCACCTTGTGGCTTCCTTCCTGATTGAGAGGGATTCAAATCGCTGCCAATCTGTAGAGAAAACGAGAAGGAGAAAGATTCAAACGAGTCAGTTATTTATGCTAATAATAATAAGATTGGGTCAAGGAAAAGAAGACATGTTTGTCAGTCTTCATTTTTCCAAATGCTGGGCCTTGTTATCATCTCAATAGTGCTCCCCAAGTCCATGTGATTCTAGCGCACTTCGTACATCCATTACATATTGTGCCCAAAAAACAAAAACGAAACCTCACCTTTACTGTAGTATCCGTACTTTCGGCTACCTTTCTCCCATCTGAATTGACATTTCATCTTTCTCTATAGAATGGAATTGACTATTCATCTCATCAAAAGCGGATACCACATTTATTGGGTTGCTAACTTTGTTTATTCAAGTCATTTTCTGTGCCACATAAATTAGAAGCCGCCCACTACTATTCTCCTTTATTTTTCTTTTTTTTTTTTCTTTTTTACTTTTTGTTGAAAAGTGGAGAGTAGAAACGTGTTTTATTTATTTAAATAGTAAAATAAGATAAGATAAAATAATTTTAAATAAATTAAATAAAATATTATTAAAATATTATATTTTAATATTATTATTATTTTAAAATTTTAAAAAGTTAAATTATTTATTATATTTTGTATAAGAATTTAAAAAAATTATAATGATGAGATAAAATAAAATAAAATAGATTGATAATATTTTTATATCCAAACGAGACACCAAATACTATTGATATTATTAATGAGCAATGCTACATTCAAACCTCAAATAGTATAAGTCTTTTGTGAAAAAAATAGATTTATGTGGTTTCAACTTTTTCGTTTAATTATTACATAATCATTACAATTTTTCTAAATTTTTAAACAAACCATAAAAAATAATCTAACTTTTTTAAATGTTAAAATAAAAATTATATTAAAAAATTATATTCTAACCATCTTTTAATTTAATAATATTTTTATTAAACTTTTTATCTTTTCTTTTCCAACATCTTATAAAAATCTTAACTCAAGTCATTTTACTATTATTCACAAATTATCTTACTACTATTTATATACTTTTCATTTCATCTCATCTCATTCGAGACCTAAGGGAACTTTTAATAATATTTGAAAATTTTTTATAATTCATTTTAGATATACTGTTTATTAGTTTTATAAATATAGATTAAAAAAACTGAATGATTGTTTTCAAAATATATTTTGCAGGGTACTTCTATTCAACCCATTATTCTGCGTCTTCAAAGTTATCATTAGTGTAAATGTGTTATTTTTCCTTTTTCTTTCAAAATTTTTTTTATAGATCTTTAAATATTTTCTAATATATATATATATATATATATATATATAAATTTACTATAATCATTTCTTTAACAATTAAAAGAAAAAATAAAAATAAAATAAAATACACCGGTTAAAATGAGAGAGCAAGACTAAGGGCCACTTAGCATTTTCCTATTTTGTATTTGAGTTTATAAAAGTTGTCCGAATATAAATTTTCAATAGTAATTTTTTTTATAAAACTTCTTTTATTTTGGTATATTTTTTTTTTCATTGAGATTAGAACAAATAATTAGATAAAAAGTTAAAATAAAAGATTTTCTGAAGAGATAGATATTTGGATTGAAGTCGAAGAAATTTAAAAATAAACTTTAAAAAATCAGAAAAAAATGTAAATGAAACATGAGAGGTCTCTCTCCCTCATTTGTTTTGGAGTGTACAGTTCCACATACTTTCTTTAAAAACTAAGAATAAATTTGAGATCCACATAAAAATATTATATTTATAATGATGACCTCCATCTTTTTTCAAATAGAGTACTTAGGGATTACACACTTCAAAACTGTATATGATATTACACACACATAAAAAGAAATTGTCTATAACATTACCCATAAATAATTAAAAACAAAAATAAACTATCTTTCTTTCTTGAATCAACAAAGGTTTTCGCAAAAACAAACTTTCTTTCCTGAATTGACTGAAGGTATTCTTGGGAGTAATTTCATCTTGCATGTTAAACAACTACCACTTTTTTCCAATCAAATTATAAAAGTCAACAATTTAATACTTCAAAACAGTTTCCTTCTAAGCGATTCGATCGATATTGTGCATATAACAGCCTCGCTTTCATCTGCTGCCATGTTAGAAATTTCATCAAACCCACAATAGCCTCATTCACATGGCATAACTCTAAAAAAAAAAAACGGAATATAACCCAGGCCGATAGCACCTCCGTCTGCCCCTATCTGCTTCAATCTCTTTGCACCGCCGCATGATAGCAAGTTCAGTTTCACCACCACTAGTCTAACACCAACCATCCGTTGCCTACCTTGATGTTGCCCACCATCTCAGATTCTCTGGTTCCCTTCTCTCGCCACTTTCTCTTCTATTTTCCCTTATGGTGATTAGTTGTTCGACGCTGCCGACAACCACCATGTCGCTCACACTAATTCCAGCAAGGGGTGTTAAAAAAAAATAAAAAAATCAGAAAATCAATCCAGACCGGCCTGAACTGGTGGAACTGGTCCAGAACTAGTTTCCGTAATGGCAAAATCGACTGGAACCGGTCCAGTTCCGGTTCTAGGCTTTTTAGGCTTTGACGGAACCGGACGGGTTCCATATAATATATATTTTAAATTATTTTTTAATATTATATATTAAATTTTTTATATTTTTTATATTTTTATATATAATAATATAAATTATAATTATATATAAAATAATGTTATTATAATTTATAAAATAAAAGTTTAATCTTAAACATAAAAATTTAATTGATCATATTAATAACATTTTATCATAAAATAATTTAAAAATAAACTGAAATTATAAAACTTTAAACTAAAATAGATAAATCACATCAATATTTTACTAGAGCCAAGATGCGGCTATATATCTGACATCTTGAAGATATAATATTTCGTGTTAGGACATTTACTTTTATGCAAATGTGGGGCAAAAGCAGCCTTTTACCTCTTAAGATAGGATACATTTTCAAGCATTGTATTTGGCTCTCATCCATAAATAGTACTGTTTCCTAAGAGCATTTGCTTTCATATATAGTGATGAATTTGATCTGTAATAGTAACAAACTTTGGAATAAAACTATAAAACAGGTTTTTTTAAAGCAATTTTTTTTTTTATATAAACAGACTTTTTTTTTTTTACAAATTTATATTTTATTAAAATCGAAAAACCGAACCGGACCAGAACCGGTAAAATCGGATGTACTAGTTTAGTGGGATAACTGGTGCGTAATCGGTTTTTTAAAATGCTAAACCGGTACATACCAGTTCGGAACTAAATTTTGTCCAAAACTGGACCGGTTACACCCCTAATTCCAACCCTCAATATCTACTCCTCTGCTGCCATCCTCCAAGTCGTGAGTCTCATCCTCCATGATAGAACCCACAATAGCCCCTCCACATCAATCTCGAATCTGGAAGCCACTGCACACACACATACATAGAGAGTAAGACTAGTGCACTATGTTTAGCCTCCGCTAACCCACCCAGCAATAACCACCATCACAGCTTTCCAAAGCCCCACCATGCACCACAACCCCTTGCCACAAAAAAAATAAAAATAAAAATCGCTACACCATGAGACAACCGAGCATTGCATGGCACCGTAAGGAAAGTGTACTGTGAAGCCCCATGTCTATCCTCCGTAGCCAACCTTGAACCACCATGAAAATAGCCCAGACGTCGTGTCCCAACCGCCCAACAAACCACTATTTTTGCTCCTAAAAAACAGAGCAGAATTTCTTCATGTGCATGACAATATTGCAAGCTTTTTCTGCCACAGTGCCACTGCTACTTACAGCCCATGGGAAACCAGAAACCGCACGGCCCCTTAGTACCCTGTCGCATGATTAAATTTCCATAGTTGAACCATTGCACCTCCTAACACCACCACCGATAGCACCCAGCACCACTGTAACACACAAAACTCCTCTGTTTTTCATAACAAACAAAAAAAAAACCACACCAAAGGATCCCCACACACCACAGATTTCACGGCCATGAAACCAAAACAATGCTCAACTCAAATCTACATTTTCTTAGCTCAACTCTAACGCACATTGTTCTCTTTCCTCTAACTCAGTTGTCGTTGTCGACTCCACTGCAGGTCGCTCTCTCGGGCTCCGTCGCCGTCGACCCCAGCTGCGCCTCTATCGCTCTCCACCTAGACCCACTGCTGCGCCCTTCCCCTCCTCAGTGAGTAGCTACCCGAATCTCTCTCTCTCTCTCTCTCTCTCTCTCTCTCTCTCTCTCTCTCTCTCTTATGTTCTTCTGAAATGGTGTTGGGAATCTGATGTTTTGCATTCACATGATAGTTGTGGTGGGAAGCCTACATGTCACTTAACTATTGGCGGGCTGTTAATTGGGAGTGGTTGGACAGACCGGTGCTAAGGTTTTCTCACTTCAAAAACTATCAATTTGTATCGTCTCTCCAATTGATTTGTTAACAATGATATAAAGATTTTGTATGACTTATCTAAACTTGTCCCTAAACAAAAATAAAATAAGTAGAATATTAAAAAAGATATAATCATAAAAAAAATTAGAATAATGCTAGTATGTCCCTTTATTTTGCCCCCTCATTTTGATTATTCATGCATTTAATTTTTTTTTTATTTTTTAGTTTTTTGCTTATTAATTAAGAAAATAATTATTAGTGTATTGTTATTTTTTATATTTTTCTAAAATTTTTAAAAAATGAAAAAAAAAAATTTGCCTAGGGGCACGCCCAACGGTCACTAATGGGCGACAACCTAGCAGCACTCAAAGAATTAAGACAATTTTAAAAAAACTAGGTTATTTATTTATTTATTTATTATTAGTTTATATTTATATTCATTTTTTATAAATTAAAGTGATGGAATTTTAGACAATTTACTAAAAACTTTTAAGAATGCATCATTTTTAATTGGACAACGACAAGTGTAAATTAAATAAATTGATATTTTGATATGCCAAGATGTTGGTTTCATAGTTTGTGATGTGTGGGATGATAAATAGAATTATTCACATTTTATAAATGGGGTTAATTTTATCTCACACTCAAAGTACAACATTTTTTCAAAGAAAAATTCTACTCAATATCCCTACACCGACCAGTGTAGGGATGATGAGTAGAATGACTTTCTATAAAAAGAAGAAAATGATTTTAGTGGCATTACATGTCAAGTTAATCGGGTTTGTATGGGGTCCTAAATAAATAGCCCCCGACTCCACCTTAAATCATTGGTCATTTGCCGCCGTGTAACAAATAGGTGGACTTTTCAACTCATCGCCCATATTCTGCCCAATCCAACTCCAATATACTAACCCATAGATTCTACAGAGATTTAACTTCAAATCATCATATTCATATCCCAGAACTTCACATTCAAATCGCAAATTGTAGGTCAAACTTCAAATGTGTAGATCCAACCATAAATTAAAAAATACATATAGATATGTGGTGGAGAGCATCTTACCCACGACCACGTATTGGCTATTGGTCTCACAAATAAATAGACGGCCAAATCGTGGCAGTGTGTCACAGAAACCCACGGTCACGGTTTGGTCGTGGGTCTTTTTGCAGCCCCATAGCCAAGCTGTAACGCCCTGACCCCGAGAGTCCGGAGAGTTAACTCATAAAACCTGATAATCAACTCTGACAAGGCTAGAGTACTTCCAAATTCAAGAATATATCCATTTTCCCAAACCTCAAATCGAACGTAAATACTTCAATTAAATAAATCAAATAAACTCATTTATCCAATATTCAATCCAACAACCCAAATAAAATCAACTCTCCTTCATGTCTCAAATAACAATTAGAAATAATATAATATTAACATAGTCTCCATAAACCGTCTAAATCCATTGAAGCAAACTTAAGAAAGATAATTAACCTCCAACACCAACACTAATATCATGAGATACCCAACAACTAAACAATGCTAATCTTCTCCATAGACTCTAATACTGATCTTCAGCTGAGCCATCGATGTCATCTGAAATATTATGAAGATTAACGGGGTGAGTTATCAACAACTCAGCAAGCAGAGAGCATATACTAGCATGTAAACATGAGCATTTATAACATTTGATAAGCCGAACAAAACATTTACTTTCAGAATGCAGAAACAAAACTTGTACAAAAACATTAGAGCGAAATTTTCAGAAAAATAAACTTATTCCAAAAAAAAGAATCCGTTGGCATTTCTAAACTGAAACATTATAATCTTATCATCGTTTAATATCACATCGGGACAATACCATGTTTAACTCCCGTGGTAGGGTTATAAACCACCATTATACCCGTGGCTGGGCCATTTTCCATGTTTCACCCCTGTGGTAGGGTTATAAACCACCATTATACCCGTGGCTGGGCCTTATACCATGTTTCACCCCCGTGGTAGGGTTATAAACCACCATTATACCCGTGGCTGGGCCGTATACCATGTTTCACCCCCGTGGTAGGGTTATAAACCACCATTATACCCGTGGCTGGGCCTTAACAGAAACAGAACGGATTTCATCGAAAATCCGGTTACAAACATATACAGAATCAGAACTTCATGCCAAGATTTTCAGATGATACATCATGTCTAAACAAAACACTGAAAAGTTTCAGATCATTTCACATGTTCGAGATAAACATAAACAAAATATTCTCATTTGTTCATAACAAAACTTTTAGAATTTCTTACTCGCTCTTTTACATAGTTCAGAAACAAAGTGCACAAAACTAGCTCATGTCTACACTAGTCATGACAGAAAACACTTTCTCTTATATTGAATTTATGCGTATGCAGAATAAACATCTGAGGTTGTTTTCAGATCATTTTTTTTCAAAAACAAACACGTTTATTTTCAAAGTCAACCTCATTTTATTTCTTTTATGCAAAACTAGTATATGAACTCCGCTTACCTGACTTCTTCGTATTATCAACACCTTGAGCCGGAACTCTAATAGTAACACCACCTAAACAAAAAGAACATATATCCAACATTTAATAACCAATCTAGTAGACTGCTATTTATTGAATAATAAATCAAAACAGTCCCTTCACAGCTCCATAACTATCTAACAATTAAACCCGAACAACTCTCTCTTCAAATCATTACCATTTAAAACCCAAAACAGCCACCACTTTCTATTAACATAATTATTTCCAAGACCAACCACAGAAACTCCAATAATTAAAACATAATCCAACCCAAACTTCACTTCCAACCTTCGAATAAAACAATTTCAGTGCACACATCAATACTAATCATTCAACAATTTCAAAACTTGCACAAAAGTTCAATACAACTAGTTCCAAAACACCCATCATTTTACACCAAAAAGGCTCAAATAATATTTCAAAATCGACTCACAAAACACCCAAGATTATACTCCTCAACATCCTTAATTATAACACACTCCACTGCTCCAACAATTAAAATACATCAACCCAAAATAAAAGTCACAAAATTTTCTACTGAAAGAAATTAATGGTCTGTGCAAAGGGGAAAAATGACTAAGTGTAATGCACGGCCAACCAAGTGTGTGTGTGTGTGATAGACAAACCGAAGGGAAGAATTACAATGGTTTATGGAATGTGTGATAGCAAGTATAAGAATAAAATTAAGAGTAATATTGAAGGGTAGGCGGATTAATTACCGAAAGTAGACATAAACAATTACTCCAGAGGAAGAACTGACGATAAACAATATTCGGAACTCACGAAAAACTGCACACAGCCGAAACCCAAGGAAGAAAAAAAAAACTACAAAATCATCTAAGAGGTACAGAGAAAACAATGGGTGGAAGAAGAAAAACAGAAAAAAAAAAACAACAAGCTCACTACTGTAACGCCCCAAACCCGGGTAGCTTGGAGAATTACTACTTGTCACTCATAATTATGTCTCCCAACACATTCGAAGAATAATCTCCAAAAACTTCATAAATGAAATCAATCTCAAATCTTCTCAATAATCTCATTACAAACTCCACACAATCTTTAATGCAATAATAATAAATCAAAGGGGTCTATAACCTCCCGGTAGTCATAACAACCCAACCAATAACTTCATAAATCTCACTGAAACCCAAGATATTACTAAAACTCAAAGAGATTAAAACTAAGAACACCAGAAGTCCTTCTTCTACCAACATCTCCTCAGCTTAAACACAAACAGCAATCTAATACAGGTCCTCATTTGGACTTTCCACATCATCTGAAAAATATTATAATGATAGGGGGTGAGTTATCAACAACTCAGTAAGCAGAAATCATATGCTAGCGTGCAAACATGAGCATTTACAAAGTAGAACATGCAGAACAAAATATTTTCCAGAGTTAACATGCAGAACATAACATATTTTGAAAAGTAACAGAGCGATGGTTTTAAGACAAGTAAAACCCTTAGTGCTTTGGCATAACATAAACTGAGTATCATCATCAGATCAAAACAGAGCATCAAACAGAGCAGAGACCATGTTTCACCCCCGTGGTAGGGTTGTGCTAACCCCGGTGGCCAAACCAGGCAGAGACAGAGGTGAAATCTTTCCTTTATTCTTCTCGGAGCCCCGAGTGTGCACACAGGAAAGACCACAATAAAACCACTTTGTTTCCAAAGTGGGTGCACTCAGAGACAGAGAAGTTGGTACCAACCCAAACAGAGCAGAGCATAACAGAGCAGAGCAGAGCAAAGCAGAGACAGAGTCAGATACGAAAACCAGTACACCATGCCAAAGGTTTTCAGATATTATATCAAAAAATTACAGAGTACCAAAACAGAATCAGAACAGTTTACACACGCTGAACACAAAAGCCAGAACAAATAAATGCACAACTTTTCATATTCCCAATATCGCTCTTTTTCCAGATTTCAGAAACCACATGACAAAATTTAGCTCATGTCTACACAATGCATGTCAGAATATAAATTTTCCTTTTTCACACAGATTTCATGAATAATGCAGATAAGTGACCGAGGTTGATCTTTGTTTTCATAAATTCCCAACACAACACAAATAATGCAAGTTTTCATAAAATCAACCTCAGTCTTATTAGCTTGTATAAAACCCAGCATAGGAACCCCGCTTACCTGACTCCTGCAGCGCATTATCTATGACTTGAATACAGTCTCTATCCATCTCGTTACCTATTCATAAAAATAATATAAACTAAATATTAAAGTCCAACAACACAAAATTGATCTTAGATAACTCAAGACCCAAACTCTAGATCATAATTCAGCAAGTTTAACCAACTCCAACAGCCAAAAAAAAAACAATCCGGACAGCCCTCACTTCGACCCAAAATATTCTATACCAATCTCAGTATTGTCCAATACAAGCATAAAGACCAATGCCAATTCAAATTCCAATAACTCACACTTATTCCAACAGTTCGCAGTCCCAAACAATTACTAACAATTTAACCAACAATACTACACAAAGCACACTTCTTCCCGTTCACAACTCCATAACAGAAAATATAAACTAATACCTCCAAATATTAAACCGTACTAGACAAAGAAAATTAAATTCCCTTCTAAAATAATTTCTCAACCACCAATCCAAACGACCCCCTCTTACCCCTCGGACTCGATCCGACACAACCAACAAAAACACAGTAAATAAGAATTAGAGTATAAATACATTTAAATCTCAAAAGTACTTTGGAAAAATACTTACAATGCTATAATATAATTTTTGAAAGATCACGGATGTGCTAGAAGCGGCAACGCAGCAACAAAACAGTGCCAAATGCACTATGGCCGTGGGTCTCAAAAACCCACTTTTGAACGGGTGTAAACGAAGACCCGAGATTGATAGGGTAGGGCTTAGGGATGTCGGTGAGACTAGTGGTGGTGGTGGTTGGCTGTGGGTGGCGGCGCAAAAGGCGGTTGAAGTGCAAAAACACCCAAAACGGAAATGTTGATGGTGGGGCTTCACCGGTGACAGATCGGAGGTGGGGTTGGGTCCATTGGGTTGCTAGAAGGTCGAGGATGATGTGGTGAGAAGATGGTGGCCGGAGGTGGCGCGACGGCGGCGCAGCGGCGCAAGGAATACCGCGGCTTCGTGTGGTGCGTGGAGGCTAACGGCGGCGCGGCTGGGGCTGGAAATCGGAGGGGGAGGTCGCCGGTGGGTGGGGGTGCTGGGAAACCGGGCGGTGTCGACCACCGCCGGCGCACGGCGACGGGTCGAGGGCAAACGGCGGACGCACGGGAGAGAGAGAAAGAGAGAGGCGCGAGAGGGAGAAGAAAGAAAGAAGGAAAGAAAAAAAAAGAAAAAGAAAAAGAAGGAAAAGAAGAAAAGAAAAAGAAAAAAAAAGAAAAAAAATAGAGAAAAAAGAAATGAGGTCCAATCCTCATAATTTGGGTCACGAAAATGATCCAACTGAAACGATTTTAAAACAGCTAGTGAAATAAAATATTTCAAACACAGTGATTAACATGAAAATAATTAATTAAACCCAACAACAAGTTAATTTAATTTGAGAAGAAATTTAAACGCATAAAAATAATTAATTTAGAGAAAGCACTTCAAAAATAATTTTCACAAAATTAAAATTATAAAAATAACACAACTAAAAATCCAACAATTTTAAAACAAGAGAATAAATTTTAAATTAATAACAAATAATCTTCCAATTAAAAAAAAAATACACTAAAATACGGGGTGTTACAACTACCGTGCAACCAAGTCCACGGCGAGAAGCTTAAAGACCCACGGAAATTGCAGCACCAACCGAAACCTGTAGAGAGGAAAATTTTCTGGGTGATTCAAGTGAAATGCATATGTGATGCGGAAGAAAATTTCTGTGGAGAAACTGCACAAACTGGAACAGCGTGGGAATGAGGCACACGGGATGGAGCAGTTTTCGGAGGCATTGCAGTTGGGAAAGAAAGAAGAAGAAGAAAGGGAAGGAGAAGAAACTGACGGAAGGAAAGGAGAAGAGAAAAGAGAGGGATCACTTACCCAAAACGGCGCCGTCCATGTCCCTCAGCACATGCACGCGGGCTGGGCTTCATGAAATGGGTTGACTCCAACGGGCTGGGCTTAAAGCCCGGTTGTTACATAAGCTATGGTTGTGGAGGTTCTCGAAGGCCAAACCATGGTTGTGGGTTGTAAAGACCGAAAGCCATGGTTGTGGGTCTCTCAGCCACAACTAGCTCGAGTGATCCACTGCCATGGCCATGGATTTGTGAGAGGAAAGATAGAAGAAGGTGATAAGGAGGAGGAGAAGAATAAGAGAATGAGAAGGAGATGAAGAAGAATATGTGGGCTAGAGGAGATGAAAAAGAAAAAGGAGGTCGAGCGAAGGGAGACCTGGGAGAGAATAGAAATGATGTTAATATTAGGGTTTTTTAACATATATAATATGGGCAGCTGGACGAGTGGGCATCGATGCCTGCCCTCCACCTGCTAAACATCAAAATTATCTGAAAATATTGAAAGTAATTGAATGAGTTATCAACAACTAAGTGATCAATGAACATATACTAATATGTAAATATGAATCCATTATAGAATGCACAACAAAATAGATTATCAAAATGAACTTCAGAAACATTTATTTACAATAATAAAATATACGTAAGTCCTTTGGTACAAGCATAACTTAACAGCATTATATCATAATAGATTCTATATTTAAACCTCGTGATAGGATTGTGTTATCCACAGTGGCCAAACTGGGTAGAAACAGAAGTGGAATCTTTTTTTGATAAGTAAAATAGAAGTGAAATCTTCTCCTTATTATTCTCGGAGTCCTGAGTGTGCACAAAGGAAAGACCATGCAAAAAACTATTTTGTTTTCAAAATGGGTGCACTCAAAACCAAAGATGTTGGTACTAATGAAATAATGAAGGTCATAGTTTTACGCCCGTGATAAGGTTGTGAGAGAAGCAAAAAAAAAAAAATCATACCAAAGGGTTTTCATATGCAACATTATATCATAACAGAATACTGAACAAATATAGATCACATAATGGTATACAAACTTTCAGATTTCATATTCGCTCTTTTCATATAGTTGCGAACAAACTGCCAAAAACACTAATGTCTACACTAGTCATGACAGAAAAATATTTTTCTTTTCTTATTTGGATACAAAGAGTTATACAGAAAAATGAATAAGGTTGTTTCCAATGTTCCATAACAAAATATGCAAGTTTCTCATAAAAGCAACCTCAAACCTTTTTTAGGCAAATTCTAGTATAGGAGCACTACTTAGTTGACTCTTGGAGAGGATTACTAAAGCCTTAAACTCAAACTCTAGCAATATCATAACCTAACCAGAAAAAATATTCACTAACGTGTTAATAGTCTACACAAGTATAAATACAATCTAACTAACAAAATTTCATAACTCCAAACTACAGTTCAACATGCACAAGTCCATCATAATGCCTCAGTTTTATGATAACCCCGAGTACAACATCCAACACTCAATACACCAATAGTTTAGCATAATCTCCTTAAATTCGCTTAACCAATCACCATACACACACCGAGCAAACAGTCCATACTTTCACTCCGAACAACTTTTTCCCGACGTATCAAAAACCAAACAACCCACAAACTGACATATCAAACAAATAACACATTTTCTAGTCCATTCATTCTTCAATCTACAATAGTACAAAGAGGATTTTCACAGACACCAACCCACTATGAATTCACATAATTTACAGATTACCATACCAACAGAGGCCCTTAAATTTGTAGTAACCACCAATCATACATGTCACAAAAGTAACAATGCAAACTGCAAGACTAACACTAGGAATACTATAAGTCTATATCTAATTTTCTGCATTGACTAGGGACGTTGGAGGTACCCTATGACACCAAGCAACGAAGTCAAAAATTGACTTCGCACAACAAAGTATTACATGGCAGAGCGAACTAAAAATCAAACGAAATGGTAGACATAGACTGAGTCATACCTTGGCAGTGAGAGGTGTACATTGGATTAGTGGCCTATGACAATTGTGCCCTCAAACCTAGAAAGAGAGTGTGTTTGTGGAAAAGAGAAAGCATGTGAGACAGGAAGAAAACAAAATTGTTATGGGCCACAACCCATGGCCCACGTTAGTTGGCTTATAGTCGCGTTAGTTTGAGTTGCTTAGTTGTTAAGTTCAGTGGAATGTTAATAAAGCGCACACGTCATGGTCTCTGACCTTGTCAAAGTGAAGAGTCTGTTGTTGAGTTTCTTATTTTGCTTGATTTTAGGCTTGATTTTGGGGGTTTTTTGGGATGTTTTGATTCCTGGTACTTAAACAATATATTTGTCAGTTTGTTGGTCTTGTTCACTTTTAAATATTCGTTGAGTTAATGAAATGGCAGAGAAATTTGCTACAAGTATTTGCTAGGAGATTGATAATCTCGAAAAAGATCACTGTCATTCTGTGTAACATTCTATTCCTTTCTCCATTATTCATAATAGTGGTATACAAAGCAGGTCAATCCATGGTTGAGGGTAACACTGGCACTCGCTATTCGCAGATGGTTGAGTCTCTAGTGGCTGTCTGGCAAGTTCAAGAAGCGCAGCAAAAAACTCATTATTCCCTACAGAAGGTGGTAGATGGGTTAGCTTAACAATTGCAGGTCATAGCAACCAATTTGGAGACTTTGATAAAGCAAGTGGACAAACGGGTTGAGGAACCTATTGGCGGTCATGTTCTACGTAGTGGCAACCCTCTTTTTGAAGATTATGGTGGCATTCAAACCAAGGCTGTAAGTTTGGAGTTTCCCAAATTGATGGGGAAGACCCAAATGGATGGTTCTATGAAGCTAACCAATTCTTTAGTTATCATTAACCTCACCCCCAGCACCATGTTTTGTTAGCTTCCCTTCATATGGAAGGGAAAGCTCTCATACATGGTTTCAAGAATTGGAATCCTCAAGTGGATTTTCTAGCTAGGATAGCTTTGTTTGTGCATTGCTTACCCATTTTGGACCTTCAGCTTATGAGGATCCAACGGAAGCATTTACTAAGCTGCGGCAAACCACTACAGTGAAGGCGTATAAATGTGAGTTTGAGTACCTCTCCAACCAGCTTCATGGGTTAGCAGAGCCTTACAAGCTCAGCTATTTTTTGGGAGGATTAAGGGAGGATATTTATTACATGGTTCGAATGATGCAGCCCCAATCATTATTAAGTGCATTTGGCATTACAAAGATGCAAGAAGAAAATGTGGTAGCATTAAGGAGGGTAGTTAAAATGGGTTTAGGACCTCCAAAGACCTCTTTGGCTCTTCCATCTCCTTCTACCAAGGCTACAATACCAGTGCAAAGGTTGTCTCCTACCCAGAAGAACGAAATAGGGGTTAAAGGATTGTGTTATAATTGTGATGGCAAGTGGGCACCAGGTCATAAATGATGTGCAGCTAAGTTGTTCATCATGGAATGTGAAGACTCAGGGGATGAGGAAGATACCACATCTATGCCTCCGCTTATTGAAGAAGGTTGGTCCAGCTCTAAGCATTTTGGTGAAGAGGCCAAAGTCCATGCAAACAAGTCAGCCCCAGAAATTTCAATCCATGCGATCTCAAGATCACAAACCCACGCAGTATAAGAATTATTAGACAAATCAATGGAGTAAGGATTGTTATTTTAACTGACACTGGAAGCACCCATAATTTTGTGGATCCCTTTGTGATAGCCAAGGCCCAAATTCCAGTCTACCACACTCCTGAATTATCAGTTAAGGTGGCTAAGGGGAAGGCATTTTGCAGTGAAGGAATCACCAAGATAGTTGAATTTAAAATGCTAGGTATCACATTTTCCATGAAATTTTATGTACTAACGTTGGGTGGTTGTGATGTGGTTTTAGGAGTCCAATGGTTGAAAAATCATGGGCATATTCTGTTGGACTTTTCTCGATTATCTATGGCTTTTAAACTCCTTGGCAGAAATATTACTCTTCAAGGTCTCAACCCTACTGCATTATCACTAATGGAAGGTGAAGAATTTAGGAAAGCTACTAAGATTGATAAAAGCGGTATTGTGTTACAGTTTATTGAAGGTCCTGAATCTCATATTCATTCTATAGATCTTCAACCCCAAATACAAGCCCTAATGGATCAATTCAAATTCGTTTTTGAAACTCCCATTGGGTTACCACCCACTAGAACACAAAGACCACCATATTGAACTTTATGAAGGATCCAAATCAGTTTGTGTTAGACCTTTGGTCTGGATAACATCAAATACAAGTATTCCCTAGTGACATTCCTAAAACTGCCTTTCGTACTCATGACAGCCATTATGAATGTTTGGTCATGTCATTTTATCTCACAAATGCACCAGCCACATTTCAAAACTTAATGAATGATATCTTCCTTCCTTTCCTAAAAAAATTCTTGCTGGTTTTATTTGATGACATATTAATCTATAGTAAATCTATGGAGGACCATGTTCATCATCTTAAACTAGTGCTAGAAAATTTGCACAAACATCAATTATATGCAAGGCAATCTAAATGCAATTTTGCTTGTTCAGAAATTAGTTATCTTGGTCACTTAATCTCCTAAAAAGGGGTTAGGGCTGATCCTTCCAAAATAGAGTCCATGCTTAATTGGCCAATCCCAACTACTCTCAAGTCTCTTCGTGGGTTCTTAGGATTCACTGGATACTATAGAAAGTTCATAAAAAACATGGTTTAATTGCTTCACCTCTCACAACTTTACTCAGAAAAGACTCCTTCCATTGGTCTGAGGAATCTAAGTTGGCTTTTCAAGCCCTAAAACAAGTTGTAACATCTCCTCCAGTTTTAGCACTTCCTGACTTTATTAAAACCTTTACCATTCAGTGTGATGCATCAAGTTGTGGCATTGGGGCAGTTTTATTGCTGCTAGGAAGGCCTATTGCATTTATGAGTCAAGCTTTAAGGGGAAGGGCTCTTAATCTTTCCACTTATGAAAAGGAACTATTAGCATTGGTGTTAGCTTTGAGGAAATGGCGGGCTTATGTCTTGGACATAAATGTTTTGGTGCAAACTGACCAACAAAGCCTCAAACATTTGTTGGATCAACGTGTGGCTACTCCTGCCCAGCATAAGTGGCTTACAAAATTATTGGGATATGATTTTGAAGTTTAGTACAAAAGAGGAAAGGAGAATTGTGTTGCAAATGCCTTGTCAAGAAAAGTGAAGGGGAATTTTCAGCTCTAACTATACTAGTGGCAACTTGGCTAGATAAGTTGAGGACTAATTATGTCACATCACCAGAACTGATTTCCTTGCCGAAAAAACTCAAGGCAGGCCAACTAGATTAGTCTAAATATAGTGAGAAAGATGAAATTATTTTCTACAAAGTTTGGATTTATGTTGGGGCCACTACACCTCTTAAGGAATAGCTTATTCAACTATTTCATTGCAGTCCTTATAGGGCTAGATCTAAATTTTTTTGGAAGGATATGTGCAGAGACATTAGAACATTCATTAAAGAATGTGATAATTGTCAAAGGAATAAAAGTGAGGATATACATCCTCCTAGACTTCTTCAACCTCTTCCAATTCCCACTAAGGTATGGAGTGACATTTTCTATGGACTTTATTGAAGGGCTTCCAGTTTCTCAGGGGTTTAGTGTCATTATGGTTGTAGTTGATCGACTTACAAAATATGCCCACTTCATTCCCATTTTTCATCCTTATATAGCCTCTAAAATTGCTCATGTTTTTAAGGATAATATTTTCAAACTCCATGAAATACCCACTTTTATGGTCATTGACCATGACCCAACATTCACAAGCAATTTTTGAAAAGAATTATTCAGATTACAAGGAACCTCCTTCCAGCTCAATTCATCCTATCCTCCTCAGTTTGATGCCCAAACTGAGATAGCAATAAATGTGTTGAACAGTATTTGAGAAGTTTTACTAGGGACAAATCGCGTGATTGGGCTAAATGGATCTCTTTGGTTGAGTAGTGGTACAACACCAACTTACACTCTTCCACCAAACTTACATCATTTGAATAAGTCTACAGTTATCCATCCCCTAAATTATTGCCCTATTCCCTCGACACTATACAAGTTCAAGCAGTTGATAATGAGTAATGTCCAAGAGATGAACTCTCCAGTTACTTCAACACAACTTACAACTATCTCAAGGACGTATGAAAAAATTTACTGATTTGAAGAGAACAGAATTTAGTTTTGAAATTGGGGATTTCATGTACCTTTGATTGCAGCCCTATCCTCAACATTCAGTGGTATCTCAGAGTAAATTGAAGTTTTCCCCAAGGTTTTATGGGCTTTACAAAATTTTGGAACGAGTGGGTTCGGTGGCTTACTGATTCAAGCTTCTATCGAATTCTAAGGTTCACCAAACGTTCCATGTCTCGTGTTTGAATATGAAGTTGGGTAAGTACAACATATACTCATCTTACTTACCCCCACTTGCAAGGGACGGAACGTGTAAACCGAAGCCTGAGAAGATTCTGCAACATCTCATGGTGCAGCGGTGAAATCATGTGGGTGCTGAGATTTTGGTAAAGTTGAGAGGACTTCCAGATGATGAGGCCTCATGGGTTGACTATCACAAATTAGCGCTTCAATTTACTGACCTTGTGGGCAAGGTCCTGTAGGGGAAGGGATTTTTATGGGCCACAACCCATGGCTCACGTTAGTTGGCTTATAGGCATGTTAGTTTGAGTTGCTAAGAGCATTGGTTGTGGTTTATGCATCTTCATATACAAAATCACATCATATGAAGATAAACTCTCACATTGGATTATGTATTTTTGAATCAAATAATAATAAAATATTCATTATTTTATAATTTTTTTTCCTATAAATCTGGATGGTCTATTGTTAATCTAGATGGTCAAATTCAAGTCAAATTCCACTACCAAGTCCAATAAATTCAATAGACCATCAAACTCAAATAAATTCAACTCCAATTCCAATAAATTTCATCAAATTCACAACTTAATATAATGTAATTCCATACAAATTCAACTACCCAAATAAATTCCATACAAATTCAACTGCCCCAAAATAAATTCCATACACATTCAACTTCCAACCAAAAGAACACTCAAAACAGATTTAAATAAATCTCATGTATGAAAATCAACTTAATAGAAAATCCACAAAGTTGATTTTAATACAATTTTAGCTACATAAAGTTGGACTTGGCAGCTCCATAGTAGCAACCACCAGCTCCATAGCAACAGCTCCACAACAACCCAGCTCCACAACAGCTCCACAAAAAAATGATGAAATTCGGTGCAACCAGCAGTACAAAAATTACCCAAAATATGTCACCACAGTCAAAACAATTACAACCTACAACTATGTATGACATATTGCCTTATTTTTTTGTTCTTCAATGATCTCCATTTGAAGATTATGGAAATATTCTTGTTGCAAACCATTGATTGAATCAATATCCAAGTTCATAATTTCCAAATCAGTTTTTCTCTTTTTAAGAGCTACCAAGTCAGATCTCTCTCTTTCAGTCTTAATTTCCAACTCAAGTTTTCTCTTCTTAAGAAGTAGTAACTCAGATCTTTCATTCTCATACTTCAATTGTGATTCTCTTATCTCCATCATACAAGTCCTCCTATCATCTTTCATTTGGTTTAGAGCCTCATTAATTATTATATTTTGTCTTTCATTACATTTTCTTTCTTTCTCTCTTGCTTTTTCGACATTCTTTCCCTGAGGTCTCTCACAATCAACGGACACATTTTCCATATATTCCCCAAAAGGTATTGAGTTTGGAGTAATACTTGAAACTTGTCCCCCTTTTTTTTTTCTTTTAATGAGGTCCATGTGTGTTTGCCATTTCTGTTGGTGCCTCAATAGATTCTAACAATAATCCATGTTAAACTTATGTTTTTGGTTCTCTTGGTACAAGATTTTTGCCTTATCAATCTATAAAATAGTGGAACAAGATATAATTAATGTCATTGCAAATACGTAATAATTAGAACCACAAAACATAGAAAAAAGCATTATACCTTGTCTTGCTCGATCACACCGCTTGGATGCATTCCTTCAACTTGGGCTAAGCTACCACATAATTTATTGATGCATTTTTGAATGATTGACCACCGATTAGTCAAAGAGAGTATAGACCGTTCTTAACAATTAGGTTTTTTAAATGTGGAGTAGTAGTCATAAATTCTACTCCACATTTGTGTAGATGATTGGTTAGTCCCCCGTATGGAGTGCATACTAATGTTAAGCCAAACTAAAACGATGAGAGTATCTTCCTCTACAGTAAATGACTCACCTCGCTGGGATTTTTGTTTCCTTTATTCCCGTTGGGGTTGTGTCACTTGGACATCAACACTTGCACTACCCATAGGGGGTTGTTAATATCATCTTCACCACTTTCCAACAGTGTGGTGAAGAAATGATCCTCATCAATTAAATAGTTCATCCTTCAACAAAATATTGAAGGATAAAATATTACTAAAACAACACATAGAAAAAGTATGTATGCAACATGGAAAAAACAAAATACATGAAAAAAAACAGAGTATGTATGTAGTGCACATGGGAAAAACATAAATATGCCTTCGTTTTATTTGTGTGAATCTATCTAAAGGCATACATAAACATGTTGTGCATCTAGTCTAATGGCATACAAAAACATGATTGCATATCTGCTGACTTAAGGGTGACACTGGAGTAACATCCAGCAAAAATAAAAGTGCACATGATAGACACATTATAAGAACATGCAACCAAGCATCTTTCAAAACATATTGCTCAGTTAAATACAGAGTAGTTTTCTTTATTTTGGCAATAAAATGGCAGAAAACATAAGCAAACCATACCAATCAGTTTAGGTAATTAGTATACATTCTCATTTGCAAATCACAAGAAGCAAATACCAAATTTTTAGAGACAACATATACAACCCATGAGTTTTTTTCATGAGAAATAAGATTATTACAATGGTCGTTGAAGATCAAAACATAGGAAAAAAAACAAAAGAAATATCTTATGAATCTTCAAGAAGAAGATGCCAGAAATTTACTTTTCAAGATCGAGAAGTACAGAGGCATGTACAAGATCAAGAAGAAAATTAACAATCTAAGAGCACTCCCAATAGCTCTTGTAAAATAGAGTTTTCTTCAAAATATAAAGAAATGTTGTTAAAAGAGGACTCCATCAGATCTTGTATTTTATAAATATTTTACATTTTGATACAGTGATTCCTCTACATCTACAGAATCTTGTTCATGCTTGTAAACTTTTTTAATTAATTTATCTTTCCTCCTCGTCCTCGTTTCCACATTCCTCTATATTTCTTTTATTCTCTGAAATATTTCTTTTATTCTCATTTCAGACCCTCTCTCTCTTTCCCACGCTTTCTCCGTTGCTTGGCGCCAAAGACAGAAGCAAAGCCTTCTTCCTCGACTACGCTCGCTGCTTCCATCACCGATCATCCAGCTTCAAGCTCTGCTTTCATTGTTGAGGTAAACATTGGAATCTGTCTCTGTTTCTCACTCTCTTCAAAATGCATGAAAGCTTGAATTTTTTCTTCTTAGAATATGGTTGTAGGAGTTTGCGTGGGTACTATACCGATTCACAGAATATATGGGTGAAATCTGTTTGCTTTCTTGGAATCTCTCTCTCTCTCCCTCTCTCATCTCCAAAACGCAAGAAAGCAAAAATTTTTTCAGAGCAGTTTGTTCTCTCAACGATTTGGTTTCATTGCCTTTTCTCAAGGTATGAATCTTGCTATACGAGTTCGAGTACCACAAAAAAACTTCTTCAGATGAAAAAAAATTATTTCTTTCCCTTGCTATTAATATCATTGATTGTATCCTCAACATTTGATTGATTTTCTGCAATCTCACAACCCACTACCACCTCAAGAAATGAAAAGGAACAACTAGCTCTGCTTTTATGTATAAAAAAAAGATTCCATCTTGATCCCTAAAGTTCTAAACAGCTACTGACTTACACGATTGGAATAGACAAAATCTAATGAACTAAAAAGATACAAAATCTTAAATCAAAAGTAAATATGTCAGTTGATGTGGTTTTGAAAATGTTGTTTTACATGGAGAAAGGGGGCACCATTCTTATACAATATGATCATGACTGAGTCAATCGATTCTCTATATCGGTCGTATGTGCTTCAGAAAAACAATGAAAAGAGATAGAGAAGATTTCTAAGACTTAGCTTTTCTTCTCTCTAATTATTTACATTGACCTGGTATTTATAGCTTGATCATGTAATAAACCTCTGATCGTTCTAACTCTCATTAAGAAATATTTGGAAAATAATTTCTCAATTATTTTAAAGGAAATTAAAAGGAGAATTTAATAAAGTTCTAGAGTACTTTTGTATTGTTGTTCATGAGATAGATCGAGAAGCAGTACAAGAAACAGGAATTTGCAGAGCTTAACTCGATCTTTATAATTTTTTAATTCCATCATGTGCATTACACTATCTACAATGTTTGGTACAAATAGAATAGTTTGCTCTTCCCCTCCTATCTTTTGTGCTATTTTATTGATAGAAAATGTCTTCTAGTCATTGATGGTCAAAGTATACCCCATTGCCATTTCTCTAATGTTCTAAACAGCTACTGACTTGCACGATTGGAATAGACAAAATCAAATGATCTAAAAAGATACAAAATATTAAATCAAAAGTAAATATGTCAGTTGATGTGGTTTTGAAAAGGTTGTTTTATAATATATCTATGATATATATATTAAGTGTCATGTATGAATGTTGTGGAATGTGCATTTCTGATTTTTTCTGCTATATATATATATATTGTAGTAAATTTATTCCAAGTTCAGATTTCATATAGGGTGTCAAGCAACCTTTAAGAAAAATTTAAGATTTGCAATGATTTCTTTATGAATAAAAAGATGATCACTTTAATTGCTTTTGTTCCCCAAGACCACCTCCATTCAGGTATATCCACTGCACCCACAAGATGAGAGGTATGCAATCAAACAAAGCACTCGCTCCCTCTAGAAATTATGTGATCATGTTTGTGTGGCCCTCAAGAAGTGGCTAGCTCTGGTACAAATTTTCTACAGATTCTCCTAATTCCATCTGTATCATGTATATATATATACATACATACATATAGATATATATATATATATATATAGATAGATAGATAGATAGATAGAGGAAATCAAAGATAGATCAAGTTGAATATTTCATTTGGGTTTGCTGAGGACCATAAATTGCAGCCCCCTTTTGGGTTTGTTAAGGACCATAAATTGCTGCTAATTATGGATTATTTTCTGAAATTATTTTCTGTTGTTTAGCATGTTCATCTACTCTGTTGATTGTTAGTTTAGCCTACTATATGTTTTAGTTTAGTATGTTCATCTATTCTGAAATTTGTTTGAGTTTTTATCAAAACAAGTGGTACTTATCAAAATTTAGAATTTCACAAACATGAATATTGAGTTTGATTGAGTTCCATGATCCCTTTTTTTTTTTTCTTTTTCTTTTTTCCCTTTGAATGATGGATTCACAACTCCTTGGAATTCATTCCTTCACTACCTTCTTACAAGAGGGGGAAGAAAGCTACAATGACTACCTCCTCACATCTTTGAATGACTTAGAATCCCAAGTTACTCCACCCAACCCAAAACCAGGGACTGCTAGAAAAACTAAATCTAGACAAGGAAACTTTAGTCTAGAAGATGACAACTTACTAGTGTCAGCTTGGCTTAATACTAGTTTGGACCCAATCAATGGGGTTAATCAATCTAAACATTCATTTTGGGCTAGAGTTCATGAATATTATGAGAAAAACAAAAAACCAGCATCTTGTGAACGTAGTTTCAGCTCTCTCACAAATAGATGGTCTACCATCCAACATGCTTCAAATAAGTTTTATGGGGCCTTAGCTCAATTTGAAGGAAGGTCTCCAAGTGGGGTTACTGAGCAAGATAAGGTGCACAAACAATATCATTTTATTTCATCGTTTATAGAACATTGTATTAGATATATTTCAGATCTCATTTACTAATTTTTCAGATTGAGCAAGCAAAGGAGCTCTATCGAAGTAACCAGTCCGCAACATTCGACTTCCTTCATTGCTGGACTATTCTAAGGCACCATCCAAAATGGAAACAAACTGTGGCTGAGGGTAGCAGTGTGAAAACTAAGACAAGATCAGTAACCCCAGATGGTCATGTGCCAGCGTTTCCATTCCTAGATGAAGGCACCATATCTCCATCTATAGATATGAATCTAGAGAGACCCATTGGAAAGAAGGCTAAAAAGAAGCGAAAGAGGCAAGATAATACCTCTTCCAATCTTGTTGATTTGGTAACTGAAATGAGAGAGGAGAAGAAGAGAGCAAATGCTGAGAAGGGAAAAGATAGGAAAGAGCTTATCCGCCTTACAAAAGAGAGACTTGAATTGGATCAACGGAGAGAAGAGAATGAACTTATGAGGATGGATACCTCAAGTTTACCTCCAATGCAGCAAGAGTATTTCCGTAACCTCCAATTGGAAATACTTGAGAAAAAAAAGTCTAGAAAGCCATGACTGGGTGGTGTATGGGTTACTATTTTGGGTTTTTTGAAAGGTAACAATGCAGCAACTTTTGGGAATGCTCCTTTATTAGTTTTTTGTATAGAACATTGCACAAACCTCAAGCCACAAATTCAGCCACATTTGAAAGTTCTAATTTGATAGCTTTTTGTATAAAACTATGCACAAAACTAAAGCCACAATGTAGCCCAGTGGATAGTCCAGATTTTATTTTGTATAGAACACAACACAATTTCCACACTAAACTATCTTATTAGTCTAATGTGTTATTTGTTAGGGGAATTATGATGGTGGCACACTAAAGTGTTGTTGTGAATGGTTTGAGAGTATTATGTGAATGAATGAGCATGAATGAGTATTATGTGAATGAATATATTTGCTACAGAGTTTATTATATGAATGAGTATTGATGGTGGCACACTTTATTACAGATTTGAATGAGTATTATGTGAATGAATATAGTAGTGATGTGCTTGGCCCTTGCATTCTGAGTTTATCTATTTCCTTCTTGGTTTAAATACCTTTTTTTTCCTAATAAATGAAATATCGATACGAAAGGATGCCAGAAAAGGGGGCATCTTCCAGGTGCAAGAGGTACATCAAATGGAAGATGAACAGTTATTTACACTTTTCTGACCATTTGTAACTTATAAGTGGACTATGTGTAGAATTTTGGGCTTCATAATGAAGTGGAATGTAGCAATCTTACTTGTCGAAACAAACCAACCAAAAAAAAAAAGTATATAGCAGTCTTGAGTATGAGATTGAAACTCAGATTGAACTTTTGAATTCATCTTAATAAGGCTTTTTTTTGGGGGGGCGGGGGGAGGATTTTGCCATCACTATACTTTAGTTAAAAAGCTTTGCTTAATATGGCCTTTTTATTTTTATTTTTTATATATAGGTACTATGGCCTCTTTTTGTGATTTTGTAGTTAGAAATTCACTCAAAAATGTGTTATTTGCTTGTTCATGAAGGACCCATTTGACAAAAGGAGAATAATATATGATGAGAAGCTGAAAGAACTATTTGACGTTGACTCCTTTACTGGTTTCACAGTATCATAACTCATGGTTTCTCATTTCATCAAGACAGAACACTTTATTAGTACAGATTAGATTCAGGTGGGGGCTGGATTAATGTTTATCGGATGTCCCACTAGGATTAATGTTTGTCGGATGTTCTATATATATTTATAATTATATATATAATTTTTTAATTGGCTTTGACTACAAAACAAGACAAGAGACCCAAAAGTTCGACTTACAAAACAAGACAAGAATATAACATTAGGCTTAACATAGTGAAATTAAGGAAATTAAAGTTACATCTTGTACAAAACAAGAATATAACATTAGGCTAAACATAGTGAAATTAAGAAAATTAAGGTTATATCTTGTACAAAACAAGAATATAACATTAGACTAAACATAGTGAAATATAAAATACCAGTACTTAAGATTGACTATATATTTCCAATAAATGTTCGATAAGATCCGATTGGAGTTGAGAATGAAGTCCTAGATCTCGAATGTGATGATGACGTTGAATGAAGTTTACAAATTCATTTGTATGCTCATGGGACACTGGCTCTTGGGATATTTCATTGCTTTGTTCATAAACGAAGTCTTCTACTCGAAGATAAGTATGCTGCTCATCTTCTACCATCATATTATGCAAAATTATGCATGCCATCATAATCTCCTTGAGCGTTTGTCAATCATAAAATCATGCAGGTCCACGTACAATTGCAAATCGAGCTTGAAGCACTCCAAAAGCCCATTCTACATCTTTTCTTGCTGATTCTTGAGCTGCAGCAAAATGTTTTTTTTATGGCCATGTGGAGCATGAATTGTTTTGACAAACGTCGACCACAAATGATATATACCATCAGCAAGATAATATCCCATTGAGTAGTCATTTCTATTTATTGAGTAGTTGACCTTCGGAACACGTCCTTCAGTGAGCTCTAAAAGCAGAAGAGTGTTCTAGGACATTAATATCATTATGAGAGCCTGGTAATCCAAAAAATGCATGCCATATCCAGAGGTCATATGACGCTACGGCTTCTAAAATTATCGTTGGTTCATAAATGTGACCACAATACATTCCTTTCCATGCACTTGGACAATTTTTCTATTTCCAATGCATGCAATCAATACTTCCTAACATCCCAGGAAACCCACGACTTTCTCCAACTGTGAGTAATCTAGCCATATCGTTGTCGTTTGGTGATCTTAAGTGTTCGTTGGAGAATATGGTAATGACAGCCTTAACAAATTTCTTCAAACACTCGGTTGCTGTATTTTCTGCAATCCTTAAGTATTCGTCCACAAAATCACCAGATACTCCATAAGCTAATATTCTCATCGCATCAGTTATTTTTTGAAGGGAGGAATGCCCAAGTCTTCTAGCAGCATCTCTTCTTTGGATGAAGTATAGATCGTATGCTTCAACTTCAGCTTGAATAAGCAAAAAAAGATGACGTTGCATTCAGAACCTCCTACGGAATAGATTCGGAGGATATATGGGTGATTCAGCAAAATAATCTTGGAAAAGACGTTGGTGGCCTTCAAGCGAATTTCTTCGAATGAATATTCGGCACGGAATAGAATTACGACGAGATGTCGAGCCTCTTTCATTACCCAAACGTTCTGCTTCCATAGTAAGAGCTAAATTTAATTCGAACTCCTCGCCAGATGACGAAGGGTCAAATATCTCGTAGACGGGATCCATAAGAACTATATAGAAAGAAGAACAATAAGAATTTTGTAAAGAAATAGAAATGACGATGTTGGTGAAACTTTATGAAGAAATTGTGTTATTTATAGTTGAAGTTTTGAGAAAATCAAAAGAATATTCTTAGTATATACTAGAGAATATATTAAGAATATTATTTCACAATTATCGAAAATGAATATTCACAAAATATACCGAAGAATATCTTAGGAATATTCTTTCACAATTATCAAAAATGAATATTTACAGAATATTCTCCAAAATATCTTAAGAATATTTTTTTACAATTATCGAGAATGAATATTCTCATAATATACTTTGAGAATTATATAATCTCTTATTTTTATTTTTTGAATTAATTTATATTTTGGTTTAGCTTATAAATTTGGATTAATTTAAAATAGAACATAATTATATTGCATTGTATATGGAGAGATATTGCAAATATCAAAAGACATGAGGGTATTATTGATAGTTAGAGAAAATATTTGAAATGAATAAAAAATATTAAAAAATATAATATTTAAATGATATGAAGAAAAAATAGATAAGCTGATGTATGGCATATTGTAAAAGTCAGTATCTAAAATATAAAAAGTAGGTTTTGGTAATGTATTTTAAAGGATAGGATGAAGAAGCCATTGAGAGTGCTCTAACAAACCCAAGAATCAAACTCCACTGCTCTATGTATCCCTATTCTCGGTTCATTATCAGGGGAAATCACACAAAAAACCCTAAAAAACTCTAATCGGAGGAAATCACACATTCCATATGAGGGAAAATCACAAAAACAATTTGTGAAATCAAAACAAGTAGCTTGCACGAAATCACCCTCTCTAGGGTTTCCAAACAGCCGCTCGAAATCGAGTACCGGGCGAGAGAAGAGGTCGTCATTGATGAAGGAACAGCCAGGTGGTGCAGTTGACCTTTGCTTTGGGCAATGGTGTAGCAGAGCAGAGAGAAGGCTGAAATAATGTTGAGGAAAATGTTGGTGTCAAAGAGAAGAGAGTAGAGAGAGTAGAGAGAGCAATAGAGAGGAAGGAGGAAAACTTTGAGGAAATACGCGCGAGAAAGAAGAGTCGTTTGGATAGAGAGAGAAAAAAAACATTAAAAATAATGTTTGAAGAGTAAACAGTGCTTCTTCAAATTTGAAGAAGCACTGTTTATAGCTATGGAAAATAATGAAGATACATAAACCAATGTACTTCAAATTTAAAGATAAAGATAAAGATGGAGAAGCCACTACTAGTGCTCTTAGTTGTTAAGTTCAGTGTGTTGTTAATAAAGTGCACACGTTGTAGTCTCTGACCTTGTCAAAGTGAAGAGTCTGTTGTTGAGTTTGTTGTTTTGCTTGATTTTAGGGGTTGTTTGGGTTTTTTTTATTCCTGGTAATTAAGCAATATATTTTCAAATTTGATGGTCTTGTTCACTTTTAAATATTCATTCAGTTAATGAAATGGTAGAGAAATCTGCTACAAGTATTTGCTTGGAGACTAATCATCTCTAACAAGATCACTATCATTATGTGTTCCTTTCTATTCATTTCTACATCATTCATAACAGATAGATAGAAAGTGATATATGAACAGAGACAACAAAGAGACTTACGAGCGTCGGCGAGGGAAACTAGGGACAAAGGTGCTGGAAATGAAACCCACAAATAGAGGCTTCAACGTACGATGTATAGTGAAAAATAAACCTGAATGCATAGGATCAACCATGATAGATGGGGAAAATAAATTTGAGAGGGAGTGAAGTTCAAGAAGAAACAGACACAAAGGAGAAAGGGTGAACATAAATTCTGAGAGGGATAGCGAGAAGCTTACCGGCGTCGAACTCAAGCGATGGAACTCATTGGCAAAAAGAAGCCTAGAACTAGAGGCGGTGGCGAGCAACACCAAACCAAACGCAAGAATGAGAGAGAGATGAAGAAAGCAACTATTGAGAGAGAGCATTTGTGAGTGAAAAAAGAAACCATTGGGGAGAGGAGAAAAAGAGGGAAAAGAAGAGAAAATCTATTGACCAAAGCGACGCCATTCCTTCTAGCGAGTTGGGCTCCTCTACAGGCCTGAGCCAAGGCTTTGGCCTGGGTGTTATAGACAATATAAGTAGTCTTGTAGTGAAATTTTATCTAGAAGATTTTGTTGAACAAGAAAGCGCTCAACTAAAATCTATAAGAAAGCACATCATGATAAAGCATGATGTGCCTTATCATCCATATCTATAAGATTTGTTCACAATTTCTTATTTATGCTGGGTATTGAAAACTACTGAAAAGGCCAAGGTTTATTATCTAGTTGACAGATTGATTCGACTTGTCTTGACACTTCCAATTTCAACAACAACTACTGAACGAGTTTTTTCGACTACGAACATCATTAAGACAAGCTTAGAAACAAAATGAAGAATGACTTTTTAGGAGATTATTTGTTAGTCTATATTGAGAAGGAAATTACTAAAAGATTTAGCACAGATGCCATAATTGATGAATTTTATTCAATGCAAGAGCAACGAGTTTAATTAGCATAATTGATTACATTTTACTTTTTTATATGCATTCAAACTTGTATTTATATAACATGTATTTCTTTTATTATATACATGGGATTATGCCATAGTTTTTTAGACAAGTTTTTACATGTGCCTTGGCCCTCCTAAATTAGATTTTTAGCTTCATCTACGCTTGTTGGCTCCTGACAATGTTTTTAAAACCTTACCATGTACCTCACTTTTTTTAAGATGCCCACAAAATTAGGTCATTTGGCCCCCCAAGACAACTTTTACAACCTTTTTTATTCTTCTTCTTTGGTGCTGCCTATGCAAGTAAATACATTTTTAAAAAAAAAATTAGACTATCAGGAAAGTTTACAGTATCATTTCTTTAATTGTTTGAATTTTAAATTTATCTCAATTCATCTCAACTCATCATTACAATTTTTTTAAATTCTAACATAAAATATAATAAACAATTCAACTTTTTCAAATCTCAAAATAATAATAATATTAAAACATAATATTCTAACAATATTTTATCACCTCAACTCAACTTAGTTTATCATCCAAACGTAGCCGACTTTTCATTTCAAGTATTTCACTAGTTTATGACTATTCTTAATATATATTACATAGGCTTTATAACATTTAATCTCAACATTCAACAAAGAAATTTATTTTTTGTTCTCTTAATTTTTATCTTTACTTGCACATTGTGACGAATAAGACTGTTCATCCGGGCCGGATTCCGGTTACAGGTTTCGGCCCGAAATACACCCAGGCAGATACCCACTTTTTAAAACCCGGGCCCATCCGGCCCGGATGGGGTTTTTAACACCAGGATACCGGTTTTAAACCCGGTACCCGGGTTTAGGTATAAAACCATCGTAAATTATTTGGGTGAAACCCTACCGCGCCCCACCCCCCCTGGGAATCACACTCAACTCTCATCTGGTCTCTCTCTCCTCTGTGAAGTGCGATGCCCTATGCCTCCCTCCCCCTGATTCCTTTCTCTCATATGTTCACTCTCGCTCTGCTCTACGTCTGCGCTTGCATCTGCGATGCCCTAGCCCATCCATAAATCACTCTCTCTGCTATCTGCGATGTCGAACGGTGGAAGTGCTTAAGCTTGGGATCCAAGAGATTAGAACGGATTTTCGTTTGGGTATATTTTCTTTCTTCCCTCTGTTTTGTTCTCTCTTTGTTATTTTGGGTTTTTTTTTTTTTTTTTGAGAATGTTTGAATGTTTGACGAGTATTTTTATGGATTAGATCTGTTTGAATGTTAGAGGAGTATCTGTTTAGATATATTTAGCTGCAAAATGCTAGAGCCGTGGGTTATTATTATTTGGAAGATTTGTTTAGATCTGTTTAGATTTATTTCGATCTGTTATATCCAATAACATATATATATATATATATATATATAATGAAGATTTGTCATTATTTGGAAGAAATGGTTTTTAGAATGTTGTATCTTTGATTTTTCTAGATTTTTTTTTTTAAACTTAGTTGTGTTTCTGGGTGGAGTTTGGAAAAAAAAAATTTTGGCGCCTTTGGGTTCCAAAATATTTTTAGGAAAATCAAAGACTTTAGAGAGTTAAGACTTTAGATATTTTTCTTGTTAAATATCTAAAGCTTTTAAGTTTATGAATTGGAGTAGTCATCGTCTTTGCTAGAGAAACTATAAATACATTAATGTTGATGAGATTTGCATGGCCTTTCGATTTTATTTTCTTTTCTGTGGGAGCATGACCTGTTCACCTATGATTGGTCATTTCCTATATGACATGTGGTGGTGCTTTCTCCACTTTGAGGCCAACTTTGGGGATCAGCAACAATTTCATGTTTGGCTCCATATTAACGATTGGTGCAATGCTTGGTGCTATCACAAGTGGTAGGATTGCAGACTTCATCGGTCGAAAAGGGGTATGTTGAATTTAAAACTGTGATTTGGTAGTGCTCAACCTTGGTCATCTCTATTCTTACTAAACCATGTGTTTTAACATTTTGGAGTTTTAATGGAAGCAGGCAATGAGGATGTTAGCTGGTTTCTGCATTGCAGGATGGCTTGCTGTATGTTAACTAAATGCTTAAGTTTTGCTGTCCATACCTTCCTAAATGACTCATTTGAATCCTTCTTAATATGCATGATTCAGTGAGGTTTATAGCTAGGGTCATCTTTAATATTGGGTTGATCAAATAACCTTTAGGCCAAGTTGCGCCTTATTAGTTATTGTTGTAGGTTTGGAATTTTTCAAAGACTAGAACAGAGAAATCATCTTCCCCTTCTTTCTGTCTAGATCTCCTACCACTTCATTATCTGTTCTTGTAATGTATTTGTAGAACAATATTGACTTTTTTATTATTTGCTTCAAGTCTTTCAACATATCTTTGATAATGTATGCGTACTCATATGGAAGGAGACTTGAAGAACTTACATATTTTTATAATGATGAACATTTTGGGTTTCTAATTTTTTTTTTTTCAGTTTTCACATAGGTCTGTTGTTGGACTGATTTTGTGTCGATGTGTGCATAGCCAAGGTTTGTAATTTTGTATTAGCTGTTTATGAGAGAATATGTTCATCTTCAATGGAGGTAAGAGATTTGTGCATTCTTTTTTAATTTTGGAAATGGAGTAGTTTTTCTTGAACGATATCAAATAATTCTCATTTTTCAGGATCATATGCTATGCTTGTCATTTGTTTTCCTGATTGAATGTCTGTGTTGTTAGTATTACATTTGGGCATTAGTTCTTAATACATTCTGTAGCTGTTTATGATTTAATTAGTTTTCAATAGGCCAAGTTATCATTCAAATTATTTAGTTTTCAGTTTCCAAACTGCAAGTAGAAAATTACTTAAATCACTAAACTCCTTGTCCATTTCCTCTATTGCCTGTGTTCATTTACATCTCAGGTGCTACATGTGGTTCATATCATACTTAATTGATTGATTTCCCATTTGATATCTTGTTTTAAATTATAGCTGAATATCATATTTTGTTGTCCCTTGATCATGCATGCAGCACCTACTCAAGGTTGTCCTTGTGGTAGGCCTACTTGCTAGGAAAGGAGAATTCAGGCCTTCACTCAACACACAGATGAAGTTGATGCTATTTTCGATGTTCTTGTAATTTTTATATATTGTAATTTTGTGTTTTGTAATGTAATGTATAAATACCGAATAATGTAATATATAGTGAATTGCATTATGTGTTGCATGCATTTTACGTGATAAATATTAAATTTCTTTTTTTAGATGCATTTAGTTAAAAATGTAATTAGTTTTATATATAAAAGAAATATGCTTTTCAACATTTTTTCTTGAAAAAATTGTAATAGTATATAGGCTTTTAGATACAAAAAGAATTATGCTTATCATGATTACCTTTTTTGGGGGGAAAAAATTTAATAATATAGGCTTTCCGAATGTTTAAAAAAAAAAAAAAAAAAACGGTTACAGCCCAGAACCCAGATTTCCGGGTTGTAAAAATCCGGATTCGCCCGGGTCATAACCAGGTATACCCGGGCTGGAACCCAGCCCTGGTTTGAAATCCGGATTCCGGGCCGGGTATACCCAGATACCCGATCCGAAATCCAGATGAACACCCCTAATGACGGATTTGTGAAATATTGTTATGTTTTTTTTTATTATTAATTTGATCAAATTTGAATGAGTTCAATAATGATTTTTTACTTGATTTTTTTAATGTATATTTAGTAATGTGCATATACTCATATAAAGGGAGACCGCATGGATCTTCATGATCTTGGATTTACGTCGGTTGGCACTCCGAGAAAAAGTTCCTGGTTCTGACCCTATCTTGACGTATATATGCATATACATCATGTATATATAGGAGTCTATGACACCATTAATTAGTTTACCGACCAATCATTATATATAAATACATATATATATATATATATATATTATTCAATCGTATTCGTATAAAATCGATATGCGTTCCAGTCGACAGTATCCCTCTTATTTCGTTTCACATTTGAAATGTTTTGTTTGGGAGATTGAATGGCTTCATCTAATTCCATCACATTCCATGTCATTTTTTTAATTTATTTTTTAAATATTACATGAAACAAATACTTTTTAATTTGTAATCTTCAACATTTTTATCTAATCATTACAATTTTTCTAAACTTTCAAATAAAATATAAAAAATAATTTAAAATTTTAAAATTTTAAAATAAAAATTATATTAAATAATTATATTTTAACAATATTTTAACTTTATAATATTTTTATTCAACTTTTTCTTACTCATTTTTTAAAATCGAATAAAACATCATAACTTAAACGATCTCACTAATATTTATAAATTATTTTATTATTATTAACAGATTTCTCATCTCATCTCATTCTCTAAATATCTCCTAAAATAGAATCTCAAAATCTGCCAATCCTAAAAGTAAATAAGGCTGCAATGTCTATAAATTAGATTAAAAAAAAAAGGGTCGACGGTAGGAACTATTTATAAATTAGACAAATTCAAGTAAAAAAAAAAAAAACAAGTGATGATGTGCAATGTATGTCAAGAGAGCTTCAACTACCAATGCTTTTGTTGGGGGGAAAGATAGCATCTGTCCATGTGCAACTGAGAAAGAAACAGCCAAAAGGAAACAGAAAGGGACCCAGATCCCTCTTCTTCGTTCATCTTCTAAAAAATAACGTATAGAGAGACGTGCTCAATACAAATCTTAAATAAATAAGTTTTGGCAATGGAAGAAACACACTTATCTTCAAAGGTACATTCACTCATCCAATGGGAGTCATGGATCAAGCAAGACAGTTAATCAGGATGCAAATAAGGTAGTAAAGATCAAAGATCAAATGTTGATATCAGCACTTGAGTTCCTCCTTGGAATCATAGTTAGAGATCATGAAAGGCAAGTTGATATCAGCACTTGAAAGGTTTTTTAATGAAATGCTGAATCGTATGGTGTAGTACTTCATGCAGTGAGTTTTGCTTTGGAGATTGGTATTAGGAAGATCAGGTGATGCTCTGAATGTTATTATTAGGAGCATTGTACAACAACAGTTTTCTAATCACAACTCGAGAGTTCATATGAGACACAAAGCAGGTTCTTTCACAGTTTTAATATTGGGATGCATTAGCCAAAGATGTCTTAAGAATTTCAGAGGATATGGTTGATTTGGAAAGTTGTCCCTCCTTGTATTATTTTCCTCATTTGAGAAGATTATATGAATAGAGATCAATTGCTTTCTCTCAAAAATAAATAAATAAGTTTTGTACAAGTTTTTTGTTAAAAAGTAAATTTTAAAAAAAGTAATAGATTTTTTATACTTTTTAAAATTTGATACAATTTTTTTTTTCTTTTTTATAAAAAAGTTTACAAGATTTGTACTTACAAATTATTTCTCAGAAAGATAGGATTGTCTTTATCACACCTTGAAATGCACAAAACTGACAGGTCATGTATACCATAAGGAACAATGCTAGATGCATACTATTAGAGCACTCACGATGATTTATGTATTTTATTTTTTAAAATATATCATTAAAATTTATTTTTTTTCATTTTACAAATTAATTTTTACAATATATTATACATCAATTTATCTATTTTTTCTTTATATTATATTATTTAATAGTTTGTTAGAAAAAAAGTACAAAGAGAGAAATTATTGTGAGAGATAAAATACATGAAAAGACAATAAATAAATAAAATATTTTTACATTTGTGAAGAGTTTATTCTACATTTAGTTGAACAGTGTAGTAAAATGTAAAATACATTTGAAAATAAAGGATCCGTTGGAGGTAGTTTCAAGTTACTTTTCTTCAAATTTTACATAAAAATGAATTTTACAAAACCCATTGTGAGTGCTCTTAGTGTTACTTTCAAAGCGATCGTCAAAATTTGATAAAAATTTATAAATTCGAATTTTCTCTAACCATAACTTTGGATTGGATTAATTCAAAATAATAATCTAATATTATTTTTTTATTAATAAATTTTTAATTTTTTATATGTTAATTAATAATAATATTTTTTCTTTCATATATTTTAAAACTAAACACAAAAATAAAGTGAAAATACATTTGGGAGAAGTGAAAACTGTGAGAAATTAAAACTGAAAAGAAAAACAATTGAGGTAATTTTTATAATATAATATTACTTTTAAATATGAACGATACATCTTCAAATTAAATATATACTTAAAATTATTGTAGATTATAGATTATTTTATCTATATTTCTTCAAATTTTAAAAATGGATTAGCTTCTGAATGCCAGTGCTCTAATATGCACCCTAAATATGCAAACTAGTGCAAATAAGTTTTTATATTTTTACTTTTTCTTTAAACATTTTTTAAACATTTATAACCATTAAAAAAATTAAAATATATATATATATAGATTCACTAATAGTTATTTCTTAATTATTAAGAAAAAAAATAAAATAAAATAACATAAAAATATAATATTTAGAAGTAATACTATCATTTCCCATAAATAATAAAAAAAAAATGTTTCTTCCTTTTGTACAAAGCAGCGAGGTGCAAACTTTAGATTGGACCATTTCTGGAAGGTACCACGTCTACCGATATTGTTCCGATTCCCGTTCCGTTACGGGTAATTTTTTTTATATATTTTTTTAATCTCTTTAAACATTTAAAAAAATTACATAAATATTAAAAAAAATATTTTCTTAATCATTAAATAAAAACAAAAAATCAAAATATGAGAGTGGAGACCCATAACATTTTCCTTTCTGAGAAATTATAAATATGGGGATAATGTTTAACAATGATTTGATACTTCTTGCCCTTGTGTCGCTTGCTTGCAAGTGAGTTTTCTCTCTAAAGTAGAGTGAGTCTTTTGGGTTAGCCTATGCTGGCCAGAGAGAAAGGTGATCATGGAAGAAGAATTGTCGAAGCAATGGGAAAGACTAAGCCTCACAGAAAGAGAGAATGAGGGTTTGGACCTTCAACAGAAAACAACAGGGACACTTGTGGAACCAAAACACCTTTGTTTACTGGTTATGATTGTGGCAGAGAAAACAGTCAACAGGGAAGCTTTTAAGAGTGCCATGTCAAAAGTCTGGAAATGTGAGAGTTGGTTACATTTCACAGAAGTTGGAGCTAACAAGTTCCTCATTGAGTTCCATAGCAAGAAGGATCTGGAGAGGGTGATCTTAGGTAGGCCATGGTCCTTTGATAGATGGCTCCTTTGTTTCCAAACTTTTAGTGGCTTTACGTCTATAAATGAAGTGCAGTTCACGAAAGAGAAATTCTGGATACAAGCCTATAATTTGCCTTTTGATTGTATGAATCAGGAAGTGGGTTATCATATTGGAAGTAGCCTTGGAAAGTTTATTAAAGTCCACGTAGATGATAGAGGCATTGGTTGGGGAAAGTTTCTGAGAATAAGAGTTGAGATTGATATCACTAAAGCACTGCTGAGAGGCATGTTCATCACTGTGGAGGGGAAGAGATCTTGGGTTTATTTTAAGTATGAGAGGCTGCCCTCCCTTTGCTTTAAGCGTGGGATCATCAAACACTCCTTCTCCTTGTGTACTAATGGAAGGAATGGGGAGGGGCAGGACCAATATGGATCCTGGCTAAGAGCTCCCAATGTTAGGGAGAGTGAGTTGCAGCAGAAAAGGTATGGGGAAGGTTTTGTTTAGGAAGATCAAACTGAACCTCGTCCATGGAGGAAGAAAGGTGAGGACAATGAGGATACTGTTGCTAACAAAGAAGATGACAGGAAAAAGGGTCAGAAGCCTAAAAAGGATACTGATCTTCCCAAGACAAAAGTAGCTGGCATTGGAAAGGGGTCTGAGCTAGGGGAGGGGTTAGAGTCAAAACCAAAGCTAGAAGGGGTAGGCAAGGGAAGTCTGAATGAGACAGCAACTGTACCTTTGTTTCCTGCTGAGGAGGCAAGTGACATAGCTGGAGTGATGGGCACAGTATTTAGTGTTGGAAATACGAATGACATAGAGAACAGGTTTGACCCTGGACAAAACAACAAGATCCCAAAAGGAAATGAGAACTCGACTGATCTGGTCAACCAGATCCACTTTTTTGACTAGTTCATTTCAAACCAAGTTAAAGTCCTTGAACAAGCCAAGAGAACTGCAAGTTGGAAGAGGAGGGCCCGAGACATATGTTTTGAGAATTTCTGTTTGGGACTGGGAGGCAATTCAAGCATACCTACTAGTAACAAAAGAGAAAGAAACCATACCTTGGCTAATGAGAGGCTGATCCCTAGCAAGAAAATCAAACTTGAGGAGGATGGCACCATTGCCTCCTCTCAAGTTGTCATCCTCCACCAAACCAAATGAGTTGTCTAAGTTGGAACTGTCGGGGGCTTGGGAACCCCCAGACAGTTCATGATCTGCACCAAATGGTGATTAAAAAGCTCCCATCTTTTGTTTTCTTGATGGAAACAAAGAGTAGAAGAGAAAGGATTGAAGCTATCAAAAAACGTTTGGGTTTTGAAAACAATTTTGTCATTGACTGTATAGGAATGAGTGGTGCACACATTCACCAAAAATCATATTTCTCTTTTGGTGAAAGGGGTGGAGGATGGGAAGGAATGGTTGTTGACTGGGTTCTATGGACACCCCATCACCAATAAGAGGAAGGACAGTTGGCTATTACTACAAGCAATTAAACCATAAAGGTCAAAAGGATGGATGTGTGTTGGTGACTTTAATGAGATACTTAATTTTAGAGAGAAATGGGGAGGGGCCTTGAGATCAAGTGCTCAGATTGAGGCCTTTAGAACTGTTGTGGAAGGTTGTGAACTTTGTGATATGGGTTCCATAGGTAATAAATTTACCTAGACTAATGGGAGACAAGGAGGAGCCTTTACTAAAGAAAGGCTCGATAAAGCCCTTTGTAACTCTAAATGGGCTGATTCCTTTCCAATTTTGAAGGTTTACACCCTTCCTGCATTAAGCTCAGACCACTGCCCCTTGCTTGTCATTTGGGAGGAGAGCCAGGTTTTTGGAACTAGGAGGAAAAGACCTTTTAGGTTGGAAGCAAGCTGGTTTCAAAGGGAGAATTATCTTAATTTGGTGGAGGAAGTATGGTTTGGTACCAAGGAAGCTGAGAACAACCTGCAGAATATTAATATGGGCCTTAACTTGTGCAAACAGAAACTCATGCAATGGAATAAAAGAGTAGGAGGCAATTCCAAACAACAAATGGCCGAGCAGTTGGCCCTTTTGAATGAACTACAAAAAGACAACAAAGGCCACCTATCTGATCAAGTTAAGAATACTCAAAAGAAAATTAGCAGACTACTAGAGGAAGACAACCTTAGATGGCAGCAGAGAGCAAAGCAAAGATGGTTGAGAGAGGGTGACAGGAACACCAAATTTTTCCACCAATATGCCTCTCTTAGAAGGAAAAATAACTTGATAAAGATGCTAGTGAATGAAGATGGGTTGGAAGTGCATTTAAAAGAGGGTTTAAGTTCTCTTTTTCAAAACTATTTCAAAGAACTCTTCAACACCTCTTCTCCTAATAACATTTTTGGTTGCTTGGCTGCAATGAAACCCAAAGTAACAGAGGCACAGAATGCTGCTCTTTCAAGACCCTTTACCCATCAAGAAATAGAAGAGGCTTTGTTTCAAATGGAGGGCCTCAGCTCTCCTGGTCCAGATGGCTTCCCAGCAGCCTTTTATCAGAATCATTGGCCCCTCATTGGCAATCAAGTCAGTGAAGCCATATTACAGGTATTTAATTCGAATGTCAGTCTATCTGACATTAATGACACGTTTATTGCCATAATTCCCAAGAAAAAGAATCCCTCTAAAGTCACAGAATTCAGGCCCATATCTCTGTGCAATGCTATGTACAAGCTTATATCTAAAGTAGTGGCCAATAGATTTAAGATTGTACTGCCTTCTATCATTTCAAATTCACAGTTTGCTTTTGTTCCTAATAGACTCATATCTGATAATGTGATAGTTGCCTTTGAAGCTTTGCATACTATGAAGACTAAATTGACAGGTAATGAGGGTTACATAGCTCTGAAACTAGACATGAGCAAAGCCTATGATAAGCTAGAATGGAGCTTCATCAGAGCTGTATTAACCAAGATGGGTTTCTGAACTAAATGGATAGAATTGGTGATGAATTGCATTGAAACAGTTTCATATGCTATCCTGGTTAATGGATCCCCTCAAGAAGTTTTTCATCCAACTAGAGGGATTAGGCAAGGAGATCCCCTCTCACCCTATATCTTTTCATATGTGCTGAGGCACTTAGCAGCTTGATTAGTAAAGCAAAAAGTGAGAGTCTGATCCATGGTGTGCCTATTGCAAAAGACAAGCTCAGGATTTCACACTTATTCTTTGCTGATGATTGCCTCCTCTTTTGTAAAGCTAATGCCATTGAATGGGATAGACTGTTTGGGTTGTTAAGAGCTTATGAATCAGCATCGGGCCAAAGGCTTAACTTGGAGAAAACCTCTATTATTTTTAGCAAGAACACTGCAAGGGCCACACAGTAGTACATCCTCTCTATTGCTGGGATAACATTAGAGCTAAAGTCAGTAATCATAAAGTTAAAATGTTGTCACAAGCAGGAAATGAGATTTTTATCAAAGCTGTCATCCAAGCTTTGCCAACCTACACAATGTCTGTGTTTAAACTTCCTAATTCACTACTTCATGACATCAATAGGGTCATTAACAACTTTTGGTGGGGGCAGCAGAGTAGTGAAAACAGGATTCATTGGATTTCATGGAAAAGGTTGGGAAAGGCAAAAACTGAAGGGGGAATGGGTTTCAGGGATTTTGAAGCTTTTAACAAGGCTTTGCTGGCCAAACAATGCTGGAGGTTTATACAACACCCTGATTCCCTTGCTACTCAGGTGCTTAAAGCCAAGTATTATCCAAGTACCAACTTTCAAGAGGCAAAAGTAGGCTCCAAACCCTCTTATGTTTGGAGAAGTTTCTTAGCTGCTAGGCTATTAGTAGTGGCAGGATCCTATTGGAGAATAGGTAATGGTCATCAAGCTCAGGTGTGGAAGGACAAATGGATATTCTCTTCTAATCCTAGTAAGGCCCAAAGCTCTGTTAGTGTGCTGGCCAATAATGCAATAGTCTCATCTCTCATCGACACTACCACTAAGCAATGGAATTATGCACTGGTGCAGCAGATTTTCAGTCACAGAGAGGTAGAGTTCATTATCAAAACCCCTATAAGCTTCCTCAATAGCAGAGATAGACTGGTTTGGCAAGGTACAAAAGATGGTGAGTTCACAGTTAGAAGTGCATACCATAGGGAATTAGAGAGAAGTCTTCCAGCCTCTAATCAAGCATCTAGCAGTTCCTCCCTCAAAGGCCTTTGGCAGCAGCTTTGGTAGATAAAAGTGCAGCCTAGGGTAAAAATGTTCCTATGGAGGGCCTGTCAAGAGGCACTTCCAACCCAATCTAACATTTTCAAGAAGAAAGTAGTTAGTCACCCTCTTTGCCCTATTTGCAATTTGGAGAAGGAAGATGCTTATCATGCTACATGGGGGTGTGAGTCAGCCAAGGATGTGTGGAGTCTATGTTCTAAGAGCCTACAGAAATGTCACTTTCCACATATGTCTATGCTACAACTCCTCGAAGCCTTATTTCAGACCATGGAAAGCAAGGCTATTCAAGAATTTGCTGTGGTGGCCAGCAAGATTTGGTGGAGAAGGAACACTTTAGTCTTTAAAGGTGTTTTTGCTCACCCGAAAGTAATTGTGCAAGAGGCAAGAACCACTTTGGACGTGCTGGATGAGGAGATTTCAAACCAAGGTGATAGAGCCAACAAGATTTGCACTTCTGTTGAGGTTTGGCAGGCTCCTCCATTAGCCTGGATTAAGTTGAATTGGGATAGTGCTGTTGACAAAGCTAGAGGCTTAGTTGGTGTGGGAGTGGTAGTGAGGAACAGTTCAAGAAAAATCATAGCAACCTTGAGGACCAAGAAACACCTCTATCCTGATCCATTGCTAGTTGAGGCATTCGAAGCTCTTAAAATGGTGCAATTTGGTCTGGAGCTTGGGCTTACACAAATTATTATTGAAAGAGATTCCCTTCAAGTCATCAACAACCTTAGAAGGGACAAAGAAGGTTGTAACAGTACTAGTATGTATGTACATGAAGCAAAACAGCTCTTAGGTAATTTTGCTAAGTGGGAGGTTTCTCATGTTAGGAGAAATGGCAACTCTTTAGCTCACTTGTTAGCAAAAGATGCTCTATCTAGTTATGATCATATTGTAATGTTGGAGGATCTCCCTCCTTGTATTCAATTGGGTTGATTAATGGAATGAGCTTTTTCTTCAAAAAAAAAAAGATACTTCTTTCCCTTTGTACTTTCTTAGTTTGAGTTGCAACTAGTGGGCAAATCTTAACAAGATTTTGAGCAAATTATTAATTAATATTCAGCTAAGAAATTCAAACAACACTTGCATTGCCTAAACAAGAAAATTCGTCTTCTATCTCCCCCACAACAAGGACAAGATGCCATTGTCCGTGGATCTCAACTAGGCTTGATTTGTCATTTTTCTTGCAACATGCAACCTATACCAAAGTTTTGAATACCGTACCGGAAGCCGTACCGGTCAAGGCACTGGAATGAAATATTTCGGTATCGGTACCGTTTCGTGTACTGTTCCGGCATAATATTTCGGTCACGATACCGTTTCGGTACCGGTACCGTTTTGTATACCGTTTTGGAATAATTTAAACCTGGATAAATTATATATATACAAGCATTAACTGTATTCCAAAATAACAACAAAATAAGTCAAACTCAATATTCTCAATACAAGTCTTAAATTTTAAGTTACAACTAACATAAAGTTATAAATACCAATATTATCATGATAAAATCAGTAACTTCACTACGTCATCAAAGATGATCATCCTCATCAAAAAGACAATAAGGATCAGGATTCGACATGTTAATCAAAATATTTTCATCAACGTCATCTCCGTCATCAACATCAACACCAATATTATAATTGTCTTCCTCATTTAGTGAGGCCAATGGCTCCTCAATACTTGCCCAATCCAAATCTTCTCCATCAAGAAGCTCAGATTCTTCACCTACCAATTCTTCCATCAAATCAATGTTTTCAAGATTGATTGGATCTAAAGCATCTCTTCCCTTTTTTATGCTCCTGTCAAAATAAAATCAAACATAAATGAAAATGTTATATATTTTTCAACAGTGAAAACATTAGTATTAAAAAAATTTACCTCTCTCTCAGCTTCAAGTTATAACGAACAAATACTAAGTCATTCAAACGTTTATGCACTAATCTATTTCTCTTCTTCGAATGAATAAAATCAAATGTGCTCCAGTTTCTCTCACATCCAGTTGCACTACAACATTGACTTAGTACTCGAACAGCAAACCTTTGAAGCGTTGGAACCTCGCAACCAAATTGGGTCCACCATGCAACTATAACAATAATGCAATTATAAATTATTAATTAAATACAAGTAAAAATAAAATAAGATAAAATTTAAAGTACAAAGTCACACTATTTAACAAATGATATTGATAAATGATAATACCTGGATTAATCTTATCACGCTGGCGGATTACTAAAGAATGTTCAAACTCACCTATTGCATTCTTATACAAGTCAAGTTCTGCAATGATCTTGTCTTGATTATCGGGATCAATTTCCATTTTCATAACACAGCTGTTGAAGCCTCTTATAACATCATTTTTATTTTTAAAATTGGGGCTATAGTAAATTCCAGGGTTAAGAAAACAACCCGCCGCATGTAATGGACTATGAAGCTGCCTATCCCATCTGGAATCAATGATCCTGGTGAATGGACTGAATAAACTGACTTTGTTATTGCATCTTGCTTTTATGTTCTCTTTGGCTCTTTCCATTGCATCATACAAGTATCCCATTGCAAGCTTCTCATCCCCGTCAACAAGTCGTAGAACACGAACCAAAGGTTCACTAACTTTAACAATGAATTGACATTGAACCCAAAACTCTTTATCTTCTAAAACAATCTCAGCTATCTCTTTCCCTATGCTGCTCTTAGAATGACTTGATGCAATCCATTTATCACAAGTAAACATTTGTCTGAGTTCTTTCTTAAACAAGAGCAAACATTGGATACTTAAAAAATTTGTCGCAAACCTTGTAACTGCAGGACGACACAAATCATGACCTTTGGTAAAATCTTTTCTCATCAATGCCAAAACCCAGCCATGGTTATAGATGAATTTTGTTATCTTTTTTGCCTTTTTTATGGTATCATCAATAAGAGAAAAATATCTTGGATCAGAAAAATTCTCCAACATTAAATCTATGCAATGAGCTGCACATGGGGACCAGTAGAAAGAGCCATACTTCTGTTGTAATTTTTTTCCTGCAGCTTTATAACTTGCATCACTGTCCGTTATGAACTGCACAAGATTCTCAGCTCCAATTTCTTGAACAACCTCATCAAAGATATTAAACAATGTTTCAGCATCTTTTCTAAAACCAGATGTATCAACAGACTTCAAAAATATTGTACCTTTTGGACAATAAACAAGAAAGTTGATTATTGATTGTTGCTTCTGGTTTGTCCAACCATCTGCCATTAGTGAACAACCGGTCTCATTCCAAATCTTCTTAATTTGTTGCAAATAATCTTGAACCTCATTCACAGCCATTTTTAACAAATTTCCTCTCAACTCATATAAAGATTGGCCTTTGAATCCTGGCCCAATGGCAGTCATGGCATCGATAGCTGGTTAATAAAACTTAGATTGAGCAGCATTAAAAGGCAGATTAGCATTATACCACCAGCGTGCTACAACCATCTTTGCTTTTACAATCATCTCATTTGAACACATAGAACTCTTAATTGAAGGTTGGGCCCCAGGAGTTGTTCTTGGAGTAAAAAATCTACTCAATCCCCCCACTGACTCTCCAGTTCCAGATTATTTCGACTTCCCCTTACCTTTTGAAAGCTGAGACTGTCCCTCCATACTATTACGATCATCAATATCATCAGATATTAAATCTATATCGCATCCAATCTCTGACCTTATTGTCCTTCTCTTCTCTTTGCTTTTTTTCATTTCATTAAGCAACTCATTCATTTGCCATTTTACATCTTCAGGCACCTTTTTACATGCTTCTACATCGTCTAGAATTCCAGCTAGATGATGCTTCAACCGAGTGATCCCGCCACCTCTAATTATTTTATTACAATATAAACATTCAGTATTATTTCTTGCCCTTGGCACAGCACGTGCATGGCCCATGCTGGATCTTCTGATCTTACAGGAGCAAGTGTTGGAGTTGAAGTCATACCACCAGTTGATTGACAACTAGACATTTATAACTATTAAAGTATAAAAAAATTAACACTTATAAGTAAGTCATTAAGAAGAAACTCATCAAATCTAAACTACTTATGCAATATAATCAAAAACATTTATAAGAATAAAAATTAAAAACAAACATCTATAAAAATATAATCTAAAACATCATCTATAAGAATAAAAACAAACATCTATAAAAATATAATCTAAAACATCTATCAAAATATAATCTAAAACATCTATCAAAATAAAAACAAACATCTATAACAATATAATCTAAAATATTTATAAAAATATAATCTAAAACATCTATAAAAATACAAACAAACATCTATAAAAATATAATCTAAAATATCTATCAAAATATAATCTAAAACATATATCAAAATAAAAACAAACATCTATAAAAATATAATCTAAAACATCATCTATAAGAATAAAAACAAACATCTATAAAAATATAATAAAAAACATCTATCAAAATATAATCTAAAACATCTATAAAAATACAAACAAACATCTATAAAAATATAATCTAAAACATCTATCAAAATAAAAATAAACATCTATAACAATATAATCTAAAATATCTATAAAAATACAAACAAACACTATAACAATATAATCTAAAACATCTATCAAAATACAATTCTGATTTGTTTATCAAAAAAGTAACAAAAAAATAATTAAATTAAGTTATAAATATAAACAAAAAAAATAGTAAAAATAAAATACCAAGTTGAGGCCTGGTGGTGGTCGGCGACGTGCGGTGGACTGTTGGCCGCTGGCTGGTCTGGGACAGCTCGGGTGCGCTGCAGCTGCGTGAACTTGTGAGATGTTGGGAGCCGAAAATGAAGTTCGGCCGAATTGAGAGTTGAGATTGAGAATTCTGAAGGACCGAAACTAAGGCCAAAATAGGTTTTCATTTTGTGGTGAAATTCCAAACTTGCCCTTTAGAGTTTGCAAAAATTACAAAAATGCCATCAACCGAGCTATTGAAAAGCGTACCGGCCGAAATTTGTGTTTCGGCCGAAACATTAAATACTGGCCGGTACAGTCATGTACCGGCCGGTATAGCCGAAATTTCGGCCGAAACGAAACACTTATTTTACTGGTACCGGCCGATTGGCCAGTACGGCATATACCGGCCGTACCGGCCGGTACGGTACGGTACCAAAAACACTGACCTATACACAATATTAATATCCCACTCCCAAACCTACCCTAGGGGCACGGAATGAGATATAAAATTCTCATTTTATCTCATTTTATTTAATCTCATCTTATTTTCAAACATAATTCAAATAAAAATTTTTAAATTAATTATTACAACTTTTTCAAACTAATCATTATAAATTTTTCAATTTTTTAAATAAAAAATAAAAAATAATTCCAAGTTTTTCAAATTCCAAACAAAAATAATATTATAAAACTATATTTTTATAATATTTTAACTTCATGATATTTTTTATTCAAATTTTTTTATTTCATTTCTCAAAATTTTAAAAATACTCAACTCAAATTATCTCATAATTATTCATAAATTATCTTATAAATATTTACAAAATTTTGGTCTCACTCTCCAAAAAAATCCTAACACTACCCACCCAAAAGATTAGCGCACGTGACCTAACACATCCTTTGTCGTGTCTGAGGCATGAGCCTCGCGTGCCATCACTATTCAATACTTCCTATAGGTAAAAGTGCAACACCACTCTACTCCTTTGGCTCAAAATTCCAAGACTCGTCTCACCAAAACTGCCCTTTTATCATCAACAATATACAACTCGCTGTAGACAGAGCTGAGCTGATGGACACTAGCGTTCTAGCTTTCTTGAATGAGAATCTGAAGGCACAAGATGTGGAAATCGCCATCAAATGAAACAAGACCATCGACCAGAGTGCACCAACTTCAGCTGAAGCTCTAACCACAATTTGTTTGTCAACATGTTGGACGCTTCCTCCTTGGTTTTGCCATGAATCGAACGAGGGTCGTACTTTTGGTTCATTGTCTTTTTTATGCAGTAAATTAATTGTGTTGGGCATTTTTGTTTGGAACACCCCATTCCTTCTTCTGTTTCTAAGTTTTAATTCAAGAGAAATGCTTTGGATCCCAAATTTGAGTCTTGAATGGTTTTCTACTTAATGATTAAGGAAATGTTTTTCAATAATATTTTGAATTTTTTATTTTTTTTAAATTTTTATGATGATTAAAAAAATACATGAAAAAAAGAAAAGAAAAATAAAAAAATGAAATACACTACTCGGAATACTTCTTCGGACCACTTTTTCGGTAGCTATAGTGCTACTCTTAATTCAATGTACAGATAATTACAAAATATATAATAGAGTAATGTTATATACAAGTTGTAAGAAGGTTTTTCCCACTTCACAAGTCCATTGGATCTCAGCCCAATACCTGGCCTCAGGGTCTAAGCTTACTCATAAAGAAAGGCGCCTATAGGGAAGAGCAAACAGATGGCTGATAAGACAGACAGACTTGACATATCTCGGCCACACTTTGATAATGGGACTTGTATAGGCAAATGGGGAAAAGGCAGAGAACCCTTGATCCTCTGATGCGGGAGCATTGACGGATCACCGAAGACAAAGCAAATTAGGGAATCACGTCGACTTAATGACACCACTATCCGAGCTACATGCCACATTAATAACGTCGTAGCATAGTCACGCCGCATTAAAGGACTGATAAAAGGTACAGTACGAAGAATACAGACTCTATGGGAGCAGACACAATTTGTCCTCCTCCCAGGCTCCCGATATAAATAATAACTTCCAGGTACGAGTAACGCTATTTAATACCTAGACTCACTTACTTATTTACAAACTTCTAAGAGATTTTACCGACTTTGACATCGCATACTTTTCAATCCCAAGGCCACCCTCTCACAGTTATCTTCTTCTCTATTTTCGTAGGCTCAAGTTCTGAAAATGTGAGTTACTAGAATCTGACCCAAAAACTTACGAAATACGATGTTAACACAAGTCATAAGTGTTCAAGCCAAAGTCAATCCCCTTGTATGTAAAAAAAAAAAAAAAACTCACTCGAAAAAAAAAAAAAAGCAACTTTACTCACTGGGCTAGCGGGAGTTTTCAGTATTATTCATCTCTCATTCACATCATTACTAGCCATAGCAGCAATGACTACAATGCCATGTAGGTGGAGCTAGGGCTGCTCAAACTCTAAGTTGTTCCCACACAATTAGTTAGATGAATAGAGATTTTTTTACAATTTTCTGATTTACGTGAGAGAAGATGCAGTATGTGAACTCCACTGTATTAAATGCTGTCCATACTCTATAGTCAGTGTTAACTCTAATATTAAATATAGTTAAGTCTACATATCATATTTCCTATTTTCAAATTATTAAAAATGTTTGGATCAGAAAAGTTTCCAATAAGTAAGGGCTGTCCCTCTCCATTTATCAAATCACTAAGCCCACTAAAGTTATGCACATAAAGGGGTGTTGTTTTTAATGTGTAATGTGAAAGAGTAGTGTTGCATAAAGAGTTAGGCAGAGATGGGCCTCTTTGAGACATAATTGCCTCTACTTTTTTAAGCCACAAACGTACCTTAAAATTAGGAAAGTGCATGTGCATAGTACCCATGTGGCTTTTAATTGGATTGAATACACTGTAACACTGATTATGGGACCTTCCCCATCTTACCTACCCTTAACCTACTTCAAGGAAAGTAGCTGTTGTAGGAAATATATTGATGAGGACTCGTGGATCTAATTTTCCATATTTCAAACCTTAAAAGGTGGCTTATGGATCATGTTGAATACGATTATTTAATAAATAATTATTTTTTATTAATTACTATTCACTACTTCATATATTATAAGAAAAAATTATCAGACGTAGAATGTAAAGATGAATAATGACTGATGTATAACAAAACCCTTATTTAATATCCAAATCTCTTGTTTGGAATATATGTTGTTGGATGTTAACTAAACTTGAATCAGATCCAATAAGAGCTTAAATTCTGTTTATCGACAAGGAATTTCAATCATTCTAACAAATAGAATCAAGATGTTTGGAATAAGATGTTTTGAACCTCTTAATCGAAATTTGGAATTTAAACTCAAACCCGTTTATCCAAACACAACTTTAATTTCAATCATTCTAAGTTTCTAACAATTAGATTCTCACTTTCACCACTCTTTAGCAATTTTTTTTTTATTCTTTTATTTACATTTTTTAATTTTTTTAAATATTTTAAAAAAATAAAAAAAATACATCAATATATTTAAAATTATTTATTTAATCATTAAAAAAAACTAGAGAGAGACCAGCGGTCAAACATGGGCGAGAAAGAAGCTTTTCCCTTATATTTTATCTAACCAAACACAATACTATACTCAATCCACGTGCTGGCAACGTTATGGTGGTACATGGAACATTGTGCGTACAGTGTACTTTCGTAGATTAAAAAATTTCTCAGTCAGTAGAGTGGGCGCCACTTGTAAATCTAGCCGTTAACCACTTGTTCAAGAAAAACAAAAAAAAAATTATTTATTTACCGGATAATTTCTCAATTTTCACTGTACTAAAAACTCAACCCAACCCTACCAAAGGTACGGATACTATGCAATGCATACATAAATGAGTAAGGAAAATGCTTACTTAGACAATGAAATAGGGATATTAGTGAATTAATATATTTTTTTAATTTTTAAAAATATTTAAAGATGTATAAAAAATGATTAAAATATAAAAAAAAATGCATTTCCATTTTTCAACCCAAATTATCGATATCTTTTATCGGTAGATGTAACCGAACTCGATAAGTAAAGATATATGTATAAAAAAAAAATTAATAATTTTTTATTCCATCATGTTTTTTATTGAGGATATTACTACAAAATGATATTATTTTTATAAAAAGATCCCCATTTAAAATAACATTATGTAAAAGGTTGTAAAAATAGTTGTATGTGTATAATTTTCCTATTAAATTTTATAGCCTCTATGCTATATTATTTATGTGCATTTTTAGGAGTGAAAATGCTTGTATGACAGTCATTTTTAAATGATAACTTTCTAAATATGTGTTGCTAAATAAAAGAGTAATAATACCTATAATTTTTTTTATAACTACTTTACTTATTTCATGATCAATCAATGCAATTAAACTACTTAATTAAAAAATAAATCTTAATTTTACAAAACTACTCTCAATTTTACATAGAGTTGTAAAATAGATGTAAGTGAGTCGTAAGTGAATCATTCTCCAAAAACAAAAAATAAAGAGTTCATGCACAATAACCTAACAAATTGACTTCATTTTCTTGTTCAACAAGGAATCTTCCATGTTGTGTCACAAATTACAATTGGTATGAGAACTAATGATCTTTCTACTGAAATGCTTCACTACAATATTACATATTATTATTTTTCAATGTAGTATTAACCCAAACAAATAAACTCTTTTTGATTTTCTGGTTCAACAAACTATCTTGTTTATTGTATCATAAAATCAGGACAATCTTTCTATGAATCTTGCATTTTCTTTATAATGTAAATTGAAGATCAAGACGGATTCTTGATTTTTACAATTGTTGATATAAACCTAAAATATTGCAAAAAAATGAAAATACATTTATACAAGTAATATTATTATTATTGTTGTCGTCGTTATTATTATTGATGTTGTTGAAGTTTCGGTCATTATTAATTTATTATCATCCATTCTATGTATGATTATCATCTTTATAATTATTATTTTGGATAATTTCATGATTAGAAGATTGCTTAGCTAGGCTATACCATTTTCATTAGGATGTATGGATTTGAACCTCCCAATACATGTTCTTGTTTAGCTTGTTTGATTTTGGGTTTACTTATTGAGAAATTCTATGCATCGACTATTATTTATTTTCATATTTTATATTTATAATTCTTTTTTTTCTTAGAGTGTAGGGATTTTTTTATAAGACAGTGTGAATAATGAATAGTAGCTAAGAATAAATTTTCCTAATTCTTTTATTCAATCTCATTTTGGCTTTATTTGATTTGAGGATTTTTTGGTTTCTAATTCTGGCTCCATTTTTACTGTTCTTTTCTTATTGTGCGAGTGCGTGGTGTATATATATACAGTTTCCTGACCACTCTCACTACTCTTATGATCTTATCTCTGCGGGAAAACTCAGAAACATGGGCTCTATGGCCATGCTCTTGCTCGTTCCTCTTCTAGCTCTTCAACTACCGTGCTTCTCTGTGGCGTCCAAGCAAACTTACATAGTTCACACGAAGCACCATGACAAACCATCTGCCTTCGCCACCCACCATGACTGGTACTCCGCTCACCTCCAATCCCTCTCCTCCTCCACTACCTCTGAGTCTCTCCTCTACACCTACACTACCGCATATCATGGTTTCGCTGCCTCGCTCGATCCCGACCAAGCCGATTTACTCCGCAGATTCGATTCGGTCCTAGGTGTCTATGAAGATACGCTTTACACTCTCCACACTACCCGCACCCCCGAGTTCCTTGGCCTAGACTCGGAATCCGGCCTCTGGGCTGGTCATAATACTCAGGAACTCGACCAAGCCTCTCATGACGTTGTCGTTGGGGTCCTCGATACTGGGGTCTGGCCCGAGTCGAAGAGCTTCGAAGACTCTGGAATGCCAGAGATCCCGAGCCGGTGGCGGGGCGGATGCGAATCCGCACCGGATTTCAGCCCCTCGCTCTGTAACAAGAAGCTCATCGGGGCTCGCAGCTTCTCAAAGGGCTATCGAATGGCCTCTGGCGGTAGCTACCTGAACAAACCCAGGGAGACGATGTCGCCTCGGGACCGAGACGGCCACGGCACTCACACCGCGAGTACAGCAGCTGGATCCCACGTCACCAATGCCAGCCTCCTCGGCTATGCCAGCGGGAAGGCGCGTGGGATGGCCACCCATGCGCGCGTCGCCATATATAAGGTGTGCTGGAGCATTGGATGCTTCGGTACCGACATTCTGGCAGGAATTGATCGGGCCATTTTGGACGGCGTCGATGTGCTATCACTCTCTCTCGGTGGTGGGTCCGTCCCTTATTACCGCGACAACATCGCCATCGGAGCATTCGCGGCTATGGAAAGGGGTATTTTTGTCTCTTGCTCCGCCGGAAATAGCGGGCCCAACAGAGCCTCGTTGGCGAATGAGGCCCCCTGGATCATGACGGTTGGGGCCGGGACCTTGGACCGGGATTTCCCGGCTTACGCCATACTCGGGAACAAAAACCAGTTCATGGGAATGTCACTTTACAGTGGGCAAGGAATGGGAAATAAACCGGTAGGTTTGGTTTACAGCAAGGGGAGTACTAACTCGAACAACATGTGCTTGCCCGGTTCGCTCGACCCGGAGTTTGTACGTGGGAAAGTAGTGGTCTGTGACAGAGGGATAAACGCACGCGTGGAAAAAGGAGAGGTGGTACGCGACGCGGGTGGGGTTGGGATGATACTCGCGAACACATTGGTTAATGGCGAGGAATTGGTGGCCGACAGTCACCTGATACCAGCGGTGGCAGTTGGGCGGAAGGCCGGGGATCTGATTCGGGAGTACGTGCGGTCGGATCGGAATCCGACGGCTGAGCTGAGGTTTAGTGGGACCGTTTTGGACGTGCGGCCATCGCCAGTCGTGGCGGCGTTTAGTTCGAGAGGGCCCAATCTGGTGTCTCCACAGATCTTGAAGCCGGACGTGATTGGGCCAGGTGTCAACATCTTGGCCGCTTGGTCGGAAGCCATAGGGCCCACTGGGTTGGAGAAGGACACTAGGAAGACCCAATTCAACATCTTGTCAGGTTTGGCTTGATCGGATTCAGTTAGTTTGTATGCGACTGTTTCGTTTGGTGTTTTATATGTGCTTCGAAAATTGCAGGTACATCGATGTCTTGCCCCCATATCAGTGGGTTAGCAGCATTGCTCAAAGCAGCCCATCCGGAATGGAGTCCAAGCGCAATCAAATCCGCGCTGATGACTACTGCCTACACCAAAGACAACACCAACTCCCCGCTCCGGGATGCTGCTGGCGGTGGTGCATTTTCCGATCCTTGGTCTCACGGTGCAGGTCATGTTGACCCCCACAAGGCCCTCTCTCCGGGCCTCGTGTACGATCTCTCACCGGATGACTATGTTGCCTTCCTGTGCTCGTTGGACTACAGTACTGATCATGTCCAAACCATTGTCAAACGCCCCAATGTTACCTGCTCGAGGAAGTTTTCTGACCCCGGACAGCTCAATTACCCATCGTTCTCAGTTGTATTCCGAGACAAGAGGGTTGTTCGATACACTCGTGAACTGACGAATGTGGGGGCTGCAGGGTCGGTCTATGGCGTGACAATCAGTGCACCACAAATGGTGGCGGTGACAGTGACCCCCAAGAGGCTGGTTTTCAAAAATGAATGGGAGAAACAGGCGTACACGGTTACCTTTGTGGCCAGGAAAGGTATGCCTAAAGTGGCTAGGTCCGAGTTTGGTACAATCGTTTGGAGCAACGAAGAACACCAAGTGAAGAGCCCAGTTGCTTTTGCATGGACTCAGCTGGTGAGATCGTAAGCCGTTTTGGGGTTTGATTTTTGCCCCCAATGCAGTTGGGGCCAGTGCAGCAGTTTGGTAAGAAAAGAAAACAGCTAACAAGAGGCTGTTTTCAGCGTTTGGTTTTGCCAGGATGAAAGCCATACAGACTCTTCAGAGATGAGAGGAGAATTGACGACAGTTGAGAGACTCGTCAATTATTTATGCAGTTGGAGTTTACCACGAAGTTTGGAGGGAGAATGGCATACCAATATTAATATGGTTGGCTTTTAACGAATTGAATGTTATGGTTTCTTCATAAATAACTGGTGGAGGCATTGTTTGTTTACCCAAATGAGATAAAATAAGATAAAATAAGGTAATATTAAAATTAAAAATTAAATAAAATATTATTAGAATATATTTTTTAATGTTATTTTTGTTTTAGAATTTAAAAAAATTAAATTGATTATTTTATTTTATATAAAAATTTAAAAAAATTATAATAATTAAATGAGATGAGTTGATAGGACTTGTGAAAATAAACGAAGCCTAATAATATATACCGACTTTCTAACTTGGTCACAATTTGGTTTGAGTTTTGCAGCCTACCAAAGTATTGTAAGGTGTAATATTTTTACAGGGTATTAAACGAAAAACAAAGCAATAATTGATCGTATATTAAAAGTTCTCGTTTGTTGCTGAAATTGGATTCATGCAGTAGTTAAATAAAATATTATTAATGTATGCTCTCCTTTCAGACTGAAACTCCAATGACGATGCACACCCATATGGCTTTCTGCTAGCAGCTAGAGAACTGAGGTTTCACAGTTTTGCTGGTTAAAGAGAATCCGACAAACCCTAGAAGATCCAAAACGTGACCAGCCCACTTTCTTGTTATAGCATAGATCATTGGGCTTCTTGTCGGACCATTGATTTGAACTATGGTACACCAACCGAGTTATCAAAGGATCCACCTTGTAGACTCAAATTGACCGAACATGGTTACTTATGTTTGTGGGTGCTAAACTATAAAAATAATTTTCTTGATGCGTAGAAATGCTTCAACCACCAACTTGGTAGTAAGTTGATCAAACCATTAATGATCAAACCAGTCGTGATAACTAAAGACATATTTATCTATATCAAATATTTATAGAAAATGGCATTCAACAGTCATTTTATACATGAGTAATGTTACCCATCATCTATTTTACCATCATCCTCTCACAAGTATCCATGTTGAGAGGATGATGACAAATAGATTTATTCTTTATACATTGTTCTGGCTTTTAAGTTCCATGTGTTACAAAGAAAAATTGTTGATAATACAATCACAGAAGAATTTTAACACGTGTTTTGATCTGTTTAATAAGATTAGTATGAATTTCAATCAAAGGGCGAGAGTTGTTGTTGAGGAATAATCTCACATTGACTGTGGACAAGGTCTTGGGCATGTTTATAAGTAATGAGCAATCCTCTCTTGTACAACCGGTTTTATGAGATGAGTTAGGCCCATAAATTTCATCATGGTATCAGAGCCTGCCATAGGACGAATGTGGGCCTACACTACTTACCCCGTGACAAGGACCAGAAAAAATACTGGCCTGCACGTGAGGGAGGGTGTTGAGGAATAATCTCACATTGACTGTGGACAAGGTCTTGGGCATGTTTATAAGCAATGAGCAATCCTCTCTTATACAACCGGTTTTATGAGATGAGTTAGGCCCATGAATTTTATCATGGTATCAGAGCCAGCAACAGGACGAATGGGAGCCCACACTCCTTACCCCGTGACAAGGATCAGAAAAAATACTGGCCTGCACGTGAGGGAGAGTGTTGAGGAATAATCTCACATTGACTGTGGACAAGGTTTTGGGCATGTTTATAAGTAATGAGCAATCCTCTCTTGTACAACCGGTTTTATGAGATGAGTTAGGCCCATAAATTTCATCAGAATGTAGTCACTCAAAGAGTGGAAGACATTATTTTCTCATATCTTATCATAACCAAGAAATTTAATCTTGATTTGGAATAATTTGATTTTCTTAACAGAGACAACAAGTCCATTATATATATATATATATATATATATATATATATATATATAATCGAAAATTTGTGAAAACCAAAGCAACAATCTCAGAAGAAGCTGCTATCTCCCTCACAGATCAACCTATTGCCCATTTATATTGAACTTGAAGATACTATCTTAAAGCCATCCAAATATCCAAGTTTTATACTCAATTAAAAATAAACTTCCATGTTGAAGAACTGTGCTCCAGAATGGGATTGCACCAATATACTAGTAACACAGATAACAAGGGTTGCAACAGGTTTTTGTACAACAGCAACAAGGGCGTACCTTTGGACATTTGGGACGTGTACATCTCCAAATGCAGCAAGAGCAGTCAGGGCATGAAGGAGATGGGAAATTGCAACAACTTCTGCTGCACGAAACTTTTTTACAGCAATGTGATCTGGGACAAGCACAACAGCACCACTTCGGGAAATGACAACAGCTGACACAGGAACCACAGGTACATGGATTGCAGTCACAGCTGCTGCAGCAGCTGACACAGGAACCACACTTGCATGGATTGCTGTCACAGCAGCAGCGCGGCATCTCTAGATGAAGTGAGCACCCAGTAGAGCAGCAACAGCAGATCCAAGAGAGGTTAAAACAAGGCATTCCACTACAAACAAGCGCACTCTCCAGTTATTTTATACACAGTGGAAAATTCTGCTTCTAAGATGCAGACAAAAATAAATGCTGATTGTTCTAAATTGGTGGTTTCGCAACTTTGCATGAAATTGAAAGGAACCCGAGTTTTCTTAAGGGGTAAATAACAGAATAAAGTTTCCAGATGAGTTTTCTTGTCAATCCTATTCAGAGCATGGTATGCAGGAAACATGCATACCACTAGAAAGGAAATCAGTTTTTTCCATCCAGTACATTCCCTATTTCCTTAAATAGTAAAAACTATATATACTGCCTTACAGGATGAAACTACTTTCTAACATTAAATGTAAGTTATCTTTGTGAATTATAGAATATACTATGTATCTATTCTACATTGCATTTCAGAATCTCCGAGGTAAAGCAGCAAGTGTGTGGTTAGTTGCTACTTGGTCCAAAAATGTACAAAAACTTTTCCTCCTTAACAAATACAGATTACAGAGAATACAGCACTTATATTTTCACAACTACTTAGTCATTTTGACAGTAAATACAAAAAAAAAAAAAAAAATTAATTGGTTATAATGTCTAGATAATATGAATGCAATTGAGCCTGGTTGCAATATTGCTGTCATTGTGAAGATTATAATTGAGGATCCTAATAACATGTATGACTGCAAGAAAACAGAATGGCTATGTTCATGGTTAGTAATGGTGCATGCTATTGCTTCTTGTGCTCATCATATTCCAACCAATGAAAGAGTCTGTGACGCCCCAATGGAAGGCCCAAACCACATGGCCTATACTCCAAAAGGACTAATCAATAATATAATTGGAGCCACATTAGAACCTTATAAAAAGCAAGAACTTTTCCTTCTCAAATAATGTGGGATCTCATTCACCATCTACTCTTATCATATATCACAGAGTCTATATGGTAAAACATAGACAGTACAATTTCAGATGTATAGGCACACTACAAAATGATAATAGTACCAGAGCCATTTCCACAAGCGACAGGTCCGATGATTCTTTCGATTTCTGCTTAAAAGGGAAAATATAGGTGGATTGTTATCCCTTAAAGTTTGTAGAATACTAAACAAAAAAATGTTTGTAGAAGATTTTGACAACAGAATACTTACGTAGGTATAATAGGATCAGAGTTTTCCACCACATAATCAGCAATCCTGCAAAATGATCGTGTCTATATAATCCTTAGGATATGAAAAAAAAAAAAGGGAAAAATCTCGAAAGAAATTCGCAAGATTGAACACCATATAACTGATTTTGTAAACTAGATACTGAACAAGCAATTGGGAGTTAAACCTACTCTTTGCAGCATCTAGAAGCTGGTTGAAGGCTTTGAGCGGATTTTAATTCGTCCTGCTCACAGAAAAGTTATCAAAACTTTTGCCCACCCATGATAACTAAAAGAATATGGAAAGCTACTCATTTGAACAGTTATGTATAAACTTGTCTTTTTGCAAACTTATGATTATAAATTTAGAGGAACTGACTACATCAGTCGCATTCAGTTTCATTTCATGTCGTTCTGTTAGAATAAATCTAAACCTCAAGCACATCTCATCGCCGCCAATAATTCCAATTTGACCTCGGAAGTTAGACGAAACTACCAATAGATCAAAATTTTCCAATAAGTAAGCCTAAAGGAAAAGACACAGAACATCCATGCACAATCACTAGCATATCTCTGTTTACCACTTCTATTATAATGTAGATGAATCGTTAGCAGAACGCATGTATTGAAATTCATTCGTTAGGATGCTTATGCAATGAATGGTGGTGACTTGATGCTTGTGATGTTATTATTTATAAGTGTAATGATTGAGTTACAAAATAACTAGCCTATCAAGTATAATCATTCAGGTGGATAACGTGAGCTGGCTACTAATTAAGACCGAAACAACTGCCACTAACAATGACCAACTTCAGCTTTGACCACTTTCATTTGCGAGAATGTATATATTTGATGTATGCTACGCTAATTTTTCAACAAAAAAAAGGGCAAAAGCGATCCACCCTCAAAGATCTGTTTACCATTTTTTTATGAAATACTCTAAATGTGTCCTTTCGGGCCAATACATTCACCCGGTCTTGTTTGTTTTCACAACTCCTTTCAACTCATCTCATCTAATCATTATAATTTTTTTAAATTTCTACACAAAATAAAATAAAAAATTCAACTTTTTCAAATCTCAAAACAAAAATAATATTAAAAATATATATTATAACAATATATTATTTAACTTTTATCTCATCTCATCTGCGAAAACAAACGAGGCACAATTAGGGCAGGTTTGGGGCACAAACAAAACATAAAATTTTCATCTCATCTCATCTCATCATTACACCTTTTTCAAATCCCCATACAAAATATAATAAATAATTCAACTTTTTCAAATCCCAATACACATTTTTCAAATCTCAAAACAATAATAATATTAAAACATAATATTTTTAAACACTAAAACAAAATACAAAATTCTCATCTCACCTCTCAAACCTACCCTAGTCAGTGTCCACAACTATATAGGAACGGTCTTGTCTTTGATGGAAAACGAGAGTTGGTTAAAAGTCCCAAGGTTCCTAACTAGTTAAGGTCGAAACAACTGCCAGTAATGAAGACCAACTTCAGCTTTCACAGTTTTTATTTGCAAAAATGTATATATTGGCATGTATGCTAAGCTAATTTTTCAACCACAAAAACAAACAGGGCAAAAGCGATCCACCCTCTAATATTTGTTTACAATTTCTTAAGAAACTCTCCAAATGTGTCCTCCTTTAGCTGTATTTCGTAAACTTCAAATTCAGTGTCCACTATACATGAATATTCTCATCTTTGAACCCATAAAACTCACATCCTCCTCAGATTCACTAACAAAAATCTTTCCCCTATACATCAAATCACGCATTTTCCTTGCTTGTTTATAGTCAGACTGTCAAAAAAACCTGTGAATACTTAAAAAATTCAAGCAACAGAGAAAAAAATCTCGGATTTTTCTTTTCCTCTAAAAAATTTCTTCCCTTGAAGAATGTGTCAAATCCCAATATACTATGACAAAGTTAAGCATAATGGGTCCTTTCACTGCAAAATAATCAGAAGTAAAGAAAATATCACTCAACTCACCTCAAGAAAGCCAATCTCTCTTTCAAGCATCTGAACCTTGGCCACTTCACGGCGCTTCCCGTATAAATCTGGATAGTCCGGCGGCGACTTCGGACGCGGTGGCGGCAGCGAGGGAGAGAAACCCGACGGAGCAGCCATTTGGTCACAAACTTAATAAGTCCTTAAATCTCCGAATCGCTCAAACTTGAAAACCAGAGCGAAGAAATAGACCGAGCAAGAAGTGCCTGTACTTGAAGTATTAATAAGCAGTAATAGTTCCAGTACATGTAGCAGTTACAAGAAGAAGTAGCAGTAATAGGAAGTAAGAAAGAAGACGCTGCTAGCATACATATGATGCTAGGTGTAATGAAAGCTATACGAAAAGGTTTTGTGGAAATGGCAGTAATTAGGCTATCTGACAATGATAATGAATACCCATAAACAAGAAAAACCCAGAAAGAAAACAGTTTCTGCAGGAACAGTGGGGTACATAAATGCATGTATCACACTGCGGTTGCAGGGATTAAATGAGGCTCGAAGGGTAAGAGAAAGAGTAGTGATAATAAGGCTAAAAAGAGAGCCTATTATTGTCACAGTGATCTATGAGTGAAAAAGAAGAAGGAGATGATGGCCAGGAGTCTGAGGCTCTCTCTCAAGGCACATCTTATGTGCCTTGAGCTGGCTGATTGGAGTTGTAGAAATAATAATAATAGTAAAAACGGCTGTGATAAAAGCCTGCAGCTGCAAGTGTCTGTACGAACCCATTTGGCAAAGTTGAGGGATTTGATCGAAATCTGAGTGAGATTTTTGAGTTTGTATAAACAAAACTCAGAGAGACTGTTTGTATTTTTCTTTTTCTTTTCTTGTGTCTTCTCTCTGGCGAGGTTGCAGAGGAGGGAGCGAAAAGCACGATGGGAGGACATCAGATCAGACCCCACGTGACCGCTGCGTAGGAAAGAGAAGAGCACCGGATTGTGTGTTGTTTTGAGCCTTCAAGGATGCATCAGCTCTGACTTTGAGAAAACAAAAAATAAAAAAAAAAGAAGAGAGAGAGAGAAACACTGCCAAACCAATGTAATTTCATGTCAAATATTATTTGAGTTGCCTTTCATAAATGGAAGATGCAGCATTCCTTTCCTTTTCAGTCATGACAGGAGGCTTTTAACCTTGGAAATATGTATTGAAAGATGGAAGCATAAAGAAAGAGAGTAACGGCTTATCTCAATTTATTATTATAATTATTTTAAAATTTTAATATAAAATATAATAAATAATTTAATTTTTTTAAATTTTAAAATAATATTAATATTAAAAAATAATATTCTAATAATATTTTATCATTTCAATTCAATTCAATTCAACATCTAAATACAACCTAAATATTTTTATTCTTAGCTCTCAATTTTATTTCCTCACGTCTCAATACACCTACGCCAACCAGAAGAAGAAAGTTTTTTGAGATTCTTCCAAATAGATCATCACATGACAACATGCGAGGTCTTTGTAGCTTGAGTTTGGGGTGATATCCGCATGGTGTTAGGGGGACACCCCCTCCCGCCTCCAGCCTCCTTGCCCTGCACCATGCAGGGGAGGATTTCCTACCCCGCTCTGGTACCTGGGGTGAAACCACACCTTAATTTAATCCAATAACACATTGGATCTAAAAAAAAATTTGGATCTAAAATTTTTTTTTAGACTCAAATTATAATATAATTTAAATTATAAATTAAAATTTATACATTAAAAAAAATATAAACTCATTAGACTTGTATTTTGGATTGTCTTGACATCCTATTGATAATCCAAAAAAAAATTATATTATAATTTGGCCTCATGTAAAGTCTCACATTGCTTAAAGATGACTATTGTATTGTCTTAGCCTCCTATACAAATTATTATAATTTATATAATAATTTATATAAATTATATTTTGTACAAATTGTATATATTTATATAAATATTAAAAATTATAATTTTTTATATTAAAAATGGGAGTGATGCGGAGCGGGAGGGCCCCGCTGGAGTCAACCCAACAATCCATGAGGGGTAGCCCACCCGCCCATACGGGGGTGGAGCGGACCGGGGTGGGGTAGGGGGGTGGGCCCCCGCTGCCCAATCCTAGCTTGAGTTTTACAAGCATTTTTCTTTCTTTTAAATTTCAAAAATTAATAATTTTATAAAATAGTCTTATTTTTTAAATTCAAATCCATCAAAATTAAATAAAAATTAAAAAATATTATTATTATTAGACTAAAAATCTTGTTAAAAGTTGTAAGATAATTATGTCTATATCATATTGATTTAGATTTTATAAAATGATATAAACGCAATTATTTGTAGAATTTTATATATGATTTTTAATAAGATTTTATTATTTACTGAATTGATTTGAATGTTTCTTTTCTTATTTTGACGAGTTTGAAATAAAAAATAATATTTGATTGTAAAGTTGTGTCGAAGATGTAAAATAGGGATAAAGTTTAGCTCGAGTTGTGTTAGACCACTCACATGATCAACAAAAGTTTTCCCTAAAAATTATCTCTCTAAATGTTTTCCTAAACCTTACTCATCTTTCAAAAATTTCATACATATCATTCTCTATTTATTTTTTATTCTATTAAAATAATATTTTGCTATTCTTTATTTATTACTTTTCTACTCATTTATTTGTATATCTTTTAACTAATTTTTTTCTCTTTTGGGGAAACAACGAAATAAAAGTTTTCAACTTATTTATTTTTTACTTTTTCCACTCTCTCTCATAAAAAATTAAGGGCTCCAAATCTAATTTTCGCTGGAGGAGGAGGAGGTCTCGAATTCCTCCTTAGTCTCCCTCTCATTTCCCTCTTTCCTCCATCCACCCACCTTATCTATTAAGGTAGTTTTTTTTTACTTAGTTTTTTTTTTTTTTTAGTTCCTTCAAAGTCGAAAAAGATAGATTTATAATTTTTTAACAACTCTCAATAGACACGTGCAATATAAGTAGACTACCAAGCTGCAAGTCGTTCGAAGAAAAGTGAGGGTTTTGCAAAAATCACCGCGAGTGGCGCTCACGCGCTACCCCTTCCAGCAGCTCTTCTCGCCACACGTGTTAGATCACCGGACTCGCTATCACTAGATCTTTCATATTTGACCTTTGTGGTTTAAAAGAGACAAGTGTGTTACCTTGACGCACCGTCACATATTTCGAAATCTATCAAAGTTGGTCCAAACTTTTTTCTGTAGAGATTGAGTCATCTCCGTCGATGAAGGGTGAGGTTGGGTTGTCTCTTAGAAGTTTGTTTGTAAAAAGTATTAGCAGTAGTGAAGACTAGACCACTTACAAAAAGAAATATTATACTGGTGGAGCTCTAAATGCATTATTTTGGTTTATGATGTCATGTTTGATATGAGGACATCCCAAAATGTATCCACTCATGGATGTAAATTTCTTAATAAATGAATAATGACAGTTTTCCTTAAAAAAACTTATTTCTTTTTTCACATTTTCGTAATTATTTAATTATTTGTTGTACCCATGTTTTCGATTTTTCATCTGTAACGATTTTTTTTAACTACTTATCTCTCATGATAATATTTTTAAAATCAATGCTTTGGTAACAATAATATTTAAAAAAAAAAAATCATATTTTCACAAATGGTCAATTTTTTATTTTAAAAAATTAGATTATCTCAATGGTGACATTTTTTTTTTCAAATTTCAATAATAACAATAATGAGCATGAGAGAAAGTGTAGATAATTAGAAAAATAATTTTTTTTATTGGTTAGAATAAAATATTTATAAAAAATGATTTTAAAACTTTCTGAAATTCCTACAAAAAATATAATATAAAATTCCCACACAATTTTTTTTTTTTTTTTTGTGAAAGTGTTTTAAAAACCTTTTCCTAAAATAGGGAATCGGATGGAGATGAGTTTTTATCAAAAAGTTAAAAACTTTTACTAAATTTTAGGGAATGAGATGTTATACGTAAGAGTGCAAATCGGTCGGTTTGGTCCGGTCCGGTGATGGACTGAATATTTTCATCCATCATTTTCCTGGCTTGGACTGGTAACTATCGGTCTGGTCAGGTCCGGTCCGATTGGTCCGGCCTAATTATTTTTTATTTTTTTAAATCTATTAATAAAAAGATTATTTAAAATATTAGATTAAAATTAAGTGACTTATTAATGTGAATTATGTAACTAATTCAATAAAAAAAATATTTTATATGGTCAATGATAATAAATTAGATAAAAATTATATTATTAATTTATATAATTACTATATAATTAGCTAATTGATATTATATATTAGTTAATTGATAGAATATTAACAAGTGTTAATAATATATTTAAAATTTTATATTGTTAATAGTGATATGTTAGATGAAAATTACATAATAAATTGTACAATTACTATATAATTAATATACATAAAATTTATTTTTTATTTTTATTTTTCATTTGGTCCGGTTTGGGGTGGAAAAATCCTGGACCAGGACTGGATTGAAACTTTTTTGTCCTCTAAAACATGGACCAAGACTAATCGGTCTCAATCTCGGTCTGGTCTGATCCAGTCAGGATCGAAACCATTGGTTCGGTCGGTTTCTCCAGTCCGGACCGACCGTTGCACACCCCTAGTTATACACATCCGGATGCTAATGCTCTTAGATAGAAGACTGTTAAACTCGTAAAGTGGGTCCTATAATATTTATTTATATATATAAATATTTATATTAAATATATAACATAAATTAGCGGTGAAAGTTTCTAATAAAAGGAAATTCACATTACTCTAAACTCTATATAAATCAAGCTTGAACCTTCGTGGAAAGTGATCTAATGTTAATATTTTCCATACATGTTAATTAATTAAAAATCCCCATGCGAGCACTAAAACATCAAATTATCAAAAGATATAAGTAGGTAGGGCAGCAACGTCATTTATTATAGTAATCTTTGTTGGTGGGGGGAAGCAAACGCCAGAAAGCATCCAAACTCGACATCCAATTCCAGGGGTTTCAGATCAAAGCGAAGCGAAGTCGCTGTCATTTTGACAGAACTTGGGTGAACACAGATGATCAGAATATGGGCAATATTTAATCACTTTTCGTTCGATCGTGTTCAAGAACAAAGCATGCAGAAAGCCCGAAGTTTGGCTGTAATGAGTACTGCGCTTTGAATAATATTGAAACGCATATTTCCAGATCAGGGCTGTCTCACTCATGCATTCTCAACCTGCACATTTTCCCCACCGAAGAAGAAGAAGAAGATCAGATCCCTCCCAGTCTCCGAACTCCGAGGAGCAGAGAAGCCCACCACGTACGCACGCATGCAACACGGCCTGAAATCCACGCGCACTCGAATTGCGTGAGCACGCATCCCTAGATAGGCAACTGAGACCACCGACATGTCGTTGTCGTCCTCAGTCTGTGCGCTCCTTCCCAAAGTACCACGGCAAAAAGAGTGGTGAGGGGAGGTGTGGTGTCAACCCAGAAATCATTCTTTGCTCCTTCACAGAAGCCACTGTATTGTGTTTGGTCTTTTTCGAGTTTTATGTTCCTTTTCTTTTTTCTTATTTATTCATTTGCTGTGGCATTATGGGATTAATTATATTGGAAAATGATACAATGCCAATTATATCACAGCTAAGTTAGGCCTGCTACCCGCATGGTGCGGGGCGGGGGGTGCTCTTCCCCGCACCCCGCCCCGCATCATGCGGGGTTGGGGATTTTCTCCCCGCCCCCCGCCTCGGTGCCGGGGGGCGGGGGAAAAACCCCCATCCGCCTCGCCCCCAGCCATTATATTAAAAAAAAAATTTTTTTGGTCTAGAAATATTTTTTTAGACCAAAAAAATATTTTTTTAGATCAAAATTATAATATAATTTAAGTAATAAATTAAAATTTATAAATATAAAAAAATTTAAACTCATTAGAGTTAGATTTTGGATTGATTTGGCCTCCTAGGCCAAAACAATCCAATGACTTGAATATAATTTTAAGTCTTTTATAAATTGTGTATATCTATATACAATATATTTATTTAATATATATAAATAAAATTTTTTTTTAATGTGGGGCAAATCACATCATCCATATGCGGCGGGGGCGGGGCCCCGCGCCCACCCCTAAGCTAAGTTTTCTGTTTTCAGCTACTTATTGTCAGTATTTTTGAATTAAAGTGAAAAAATTATTATTATTATTATTTAAATAAAAGTTGTATTTAAGTTGTAATTATAAATTGGTTGTTCTTCTATCATCAAGGCTCGTTTGTTTTTAGAGATGAGATGAGATTAAAGTTAAAAAATTGAATAAAAAATTGTTAGAATATATTTTTTAATATTATTTTTATTTTGAGATTTGAAAAAATTGAATTATTTATTTTATTTTGTATTGAAAGTTGGAAAAATTATAATGATTAGATGAGATGAGATGTTTTCTGAAAACAAACAAGGCCAAAAAGACAGATCCATCATGTCCGATTTAGATAAAAGAAGTGTTTTATATAATCTCATCTTATTATCATAATTTTTTTAAATTTTTATAAAAAAATATAATAAACAATTCAATTTTTTCAAATTTTAAAATAAAAATAATAGAAATAATATTTTATTTAACTTTAAACTTTCATTTCAATTCACTCTCTTCATTATTAATTGAATAATGATACACTTACATTTTTTTTTTAAATTTTTATACAATCATGTGTTAAATTGTGGGCAATTATGTAAAGTGATGTTATTTTTATAAGTTGTTTTATAAAAAAAATCATTCATTTAACCCATGGTTATATAAAAATTATAAAAAATAAATTGTAATTGTATTATTTTCCTAATTAATTAGTTTTTAACTGATGTTGAACGCTCCCTCATTTACTTTGTATTCAAGGCTCGACAGTTTTTTGTGCAGTGCCTCCGATAAGCGACTAGTCGTGAGATGCTTTCAACAGACTGAGATACAGGGTGGATGTAGCATCATGTATTTATGCTTCAAAGTGTCACCAAATTTGAAGCTGAAATGCTGAATGATCGTATTTGATTTTCTCAAGTTTGGTTAATGCAGTCCAACGCTACCCAAACCGCTGTATATATAGATCTATCATCTCTTGTCAAACAGACTGGGTTCCATTTTTCTCTCTCTTTTGGCTTAACTGATAGCTCTTCTTTTGGCTTAACTGGGTGTTCCATGCCCATACATCTTGGTCAAGAGTTGCAGCTTGACCAATAGATTAGCTGCTGAAGCTTGGTCAGGAGTTACAGCTTCCATTGTCCATGTTAGCTGGTGGTAAATACTTGCTGTTGGAGCATCCCATTGTCAAGGTTTGTGGCTGCTTGTCTTTTGAAGCCTCATCTATTAGAGGAGATCATTTCCAGTGCAATGTGCGGTTTTTTTTTTTTGGGGAGTGCTAAGTGAAGAAGAGCTGAAAAGAGAAAGAGAGAGAGAGCAAGGGTGAGCACTGAGAAAAAGAAGAGAGTTGAGTTGAGTGGAGTATGATCATTTTCCTTTGTAATATTTTCTGTGTTCCACTATTTAATAGTGAAACTCTTTCTCTGTGGACGTAGGCAATTGCCGAACGACGTCAAATTCTTGGTGTCACTATGTGCGTGTGTGTCTTGAATTCTGTTATGCAAGTATCATATTTCTTTGATATCGCCTCTGGATCGTCACGATTTCTGCAACAAGTGGTATTGGAGCGAGTTGGGAGGAGTTTTTTTCTTTTCAGGAAACTCGATTCTGGTACGTTGCTTAGTTGAAAAAATCTAAGCATACTAGAGTGTTCGTCTCATTGAGACAAGAAAAACGATGATAACCATAGGCTAAATAGACCCCGAACGCGCTGCCATGCGTTGCCTGAAGGTCGGCGAGTAATCCCCCATACCGTGACGTGCACCACAGTGGCTGAAGCACATCAAATACACACGTCAACGCGCCCCCACGCGTACCAAAGGTTGATGCAAGTGAAGTACACGCTCCCACTTGTGCCCATGCGCCCTAGGGTTAGAAGGCGCGTTAGTTGCACGCGCCTACGCATTTTCACGCGTCCCACGCATTGCACGTGACAGATTCCATGTTTTGGGTTCTGTGCTCATACCTTGTGCTATTTGAGGCTGATTTTGACGAAACAAGACTCGTTTGTATCAAAATCAGCCGTTCTAGATACAACTGTGCTATCTGTTTTGCACGATTCCACCTCGAAGATTCTATACTTTCATTTTGAACTTAGAATCAGTCTAAGTCCATGGAGGATTCAGCATCAGGAGCCATGATAAAGCTTACTACGTTAAACTACAATCTTTGGAGACCTCGGATGAAGGATCTCCTGAACTGTAAAAATCTATCTGACCCCTTGGAGAATGAAGGGAAGAAGCCAGATGAAGTTACGGATCAGGTGTGGAAAAAGATGCACAAGAAGACTATCAGTTAGATCAGACAATAGATCAACCATAGTGTCTTCCATCACGTGGCCCAAGAGACGAATGCATATGCCCTATGGAAGAAGTTGGAAGATATGTATCAAGACAAGACTGTTTGAAACAAGGCCATCTTGATGAGACTGCTTGTTAACTCTAAGTTGAAGAGCGACACCTTTGTTGCCGAGCACATTTGTGAGTTTCAAAACCTAGTTAACCAGTTCGGGTCCTCAAGTTGAATCTTGGCGATGAGGAACAAGCCCTACTACTTTTCAGGTCATTATCAGAAAGTTGGGAGATGATGTAACACTCGGGCCAACCAAGCCACTTTAGAAAATTTTTGGGTTATAGTTATGAAAAATCGTTTGGGATTACGAGTAAAATTTTTAGAAGAGAGTTTGAGCCTAAGATATTTTTTGGCGGTATATAATTTTTTTTAATAGGTTTGATAATTAGGTTTTAAAGTCTTTAATAGATCAAGTGGATGTTCATCAGAAAAATTTATGGGACAAGTGTATTTATTTTAGGTTGAGTCGAGACCCAAAACCCATACAGTAACCCCATGCATGATCAAAGTCGTGGGCCAAGTCTATTTATTTATTTATTATTATTATTTTTATTTTACTTTTAGGCTAAAGAGCTCAGTCCCGTGGGAGTACCCAGAACACGTCGCACGGTTCCTTTTTCATGCATACCCTTTTCATCCCCTTCCTCTAGGTTTTCCCTTTACTATTTATATCTTCTATACATATTTAGATGTTAAACATCTCAACCCTAGTTTATGTACCGCTGCTCTCTCTTCACGCTCTCAGCCTTTCATACTTATCTGAGCCTCCACCCCCAACCTCAATGCAGACCACAACCATTCTCCATAAGACACCAAACTGAAGGGCTCGGTTTGCTTCTAGTAAACTACCACCCCAAAGCTAATCCGTGTGCCGCAATGCCGCCAAGCACCATCCACGTCAGTACCTCAGTCTCTCTTAGTTCACCATCCCAACCGTGCCCAGCCACAAGAAGCTGCCGCCCAGCGCCCTTGAAGCCTCTGTTTCAAGCCTTGTCTTCATCTATTTTTTATATCCAAAAAACAGAGTAGTTCAGCCACTATAAGCCGCTGCACTCACCCTCCACCAAGAGCTCCACCATGTTGTGATCTCACCTCACGAAAACAACCACGGTTAACACCACTGCGAGCCACCCCTCTCACGGAAAACCCAACAGTTTATTCCCCTGTTTTTAGCCACCCGAAACAGAGATCCACCCACTGAACCACTGCACTGCACCGCACCGCACCAGCCACTCCAAGCCGTCTCCACCCGCACGGAAGAGGATGCCAGACACCCACAGACCACCTCAGCCCGTAACAACCCCTCACGGTGAGCATCTGCTTCTTTCCGCCCTCTCTCTCGCTCACCTCTCCCTCTCTTTCTCTCGTGCTTAGTGCTGCTGGACGAAAGCTCCACCACGCTCCTACTCTTCTGCCGTGCCACCACAACTCCTCCAGCCATCCCTGCCGCCCCTTACCCCTCCACGCATGCCTCGGTTTTCCTTGGGTAAGCCCCTGCCGTTGCTTATTGGGTGTTATTCCCGTGTATTGTGTGTGCATCTAGTTTTATTCTTATAAGTGATATACGTACATAATATATATTATATAGATATATAAAGTGTTAACTTGATAGTTGAGTTCTATTACCAGTTTTACCCCTATACTTTCCAGAAATATGTTTTCGGATGAAAGATATTTATTTATTTTTTTGTTGTTATGTTAAAATGAGTTTTGGTTTTAAGTCTCATAAAACATTATATTTGTGTAGAAAATATTTTAAGAATATTGTTAACTAAAGGAAGTAAACCTATTTTTAAGAGAGGAGTTTTGCATGGCCTATTTTATAAGATTTTTAAAGCAGTCTAAATATTCTATTAATTTATAATATGTTGTTGGTATTTTAGATATTTTTAAATATTACTTTTTATTGAGTTCCGTAACTGTCTAAATACTTGTTCGATTAAATCTCTTATTCGGTACGAATTCGATTAAGTGGATATTGGTGGTTTTAGAAAATGGTGGTATTGTAGGAATTATGAGAATTTTAGGTTTTGAGGATTTAAAATAGGTTCTTTTGCCATTTTAGGTTTAAATATCGAAAGACGTGATTGATTGAAAATTTACAGAAATTACGTGATTTTTTTTATAGGTGACGATTAATATTTGTTCGGCTTTGTTGAAGAATTTTTGAAAGACTAAAGAATCTAGGTAAGCAGGGTTCCTATGCTAGACTTTGCATAAAAATAAATAAAATGGACTGAGGTTGCTTTTTAGAAAAATATGCATGTTTTGTTATGAAAAGAAATTTGAAATAACCTCAGTTATTCGTTCTGCATGACTCATGAGATTCTGTTTAAGAATAAAGTATTTTCTGGCATGACTAGTGTAGACATGAGCTATTTTGCATTTTGCTTCTGAATTGTGCAAAAGAGAACGAATATGAAAGTTTGTGCATAAAATTATGTTTTGTGATTTCTGAAAACTCTGTTCTAATCTAAAGATGTTCTGTACTCTGATATGATGTGATTTTTGAAAACTTTGTTCTGTTCTGAAGATGTTCTGTACTCTGATATGATGTGATTTCTGAAAACTTTTGGCATGACATTTTGAATCAGGATGTGGTTTGTGGATGGTGATCTATTTGACCTACCACGGGTGCTAATAGTGGCTTCTGTTTGGGTTGGTACCAACTATTCTGTTTCTGGTGCACCCACTTTGGAAACAAAGTAGTTTTTCTGGTGGTCTTTCCTGTGTGCACACTCGGGGCTCCAAGAATAAATAAGGGGAAGATTCACATTCTGTTTCTGCTCGGTTAGCTATCGAGGTTTGCACAACTCTACTACGGGGGTTAAACATGGCCTCTAATGTGATATGATGCTCTGGTACGATGGTGGTCAGTTATGCTATGCCAAAAGAATTTGAATAAGAATATTTTTGATAACATGTTCTGACTCTGCATTTGGAAAATAAAGTGTTTTGTTTTGCATTATGAAATCTGTAAATGCTCATGTTTGCATACTAGTATATGTTCTCTGCTTACTGAGTTGTTGATAACTCACCCCCCTCTTATCTCTAATATTTTCAGATGATTTTTGGATATTTCAGCTGAGGTTCAGGACTATGAAGAATTGAGTGAGATGGGTTAAGAATAGTAGATTAAGAATAGAAACTTTTCGATGAATATTGGTGATTTTTGATAATTATATTGTTGAAATGTGAGTTTAAGTGACATGTAGATAAGTTGGTAATTTTTGGGATTACTGTATTGAGGATTTTATATACGAGTATGTGTAGTTAATTAAATTTGAAGTGTTTACGTTTGATTTGAAGCTTTTGGAAGAGTTTTAGAAATGTTGGAATTGATTATCATGTATTATGAGTTAACTCTCCGGACCCTCGGGGACGGGATGTTACACTGGTGGTATCCCTGAGTAAGTCTACTCCAGGTGGAAAACTTACCATGACGATGGTCAAGGATGCCTTGTTCAATGAGAAGGCCAGATGGAAGGAAACGAGCACGAATCAGTCTCACGCCCTTGTCACCGAGAGTAGAGATAGGGCCCCAAGGTAATGGCAAATGCAAAAGTGGAGGTAGAAATAGAGGGAAATCTTAGACATGTGGAAGGTCCAGCGACAACAGGAACTAGTAGAAGGGAAACTTTAAGCATTACTTTTGTCGCAAAGAAGGCCACATAAGGAAGAATTTCTGCAAATTTCAAAGAGAGCAAGGCCAAAATAGTCAACTAAAGCAAGAAGATGGAGCAACTTTAGTCACCCTTTCGGGAGATGTAGCATAATCTCCATCAGTGATGAGACATGTCTGCACGTTGCAAGCCACGATGTTGAGTGGGTGGTAGACACAACAGCTTCATACCAGACCACTTTCCATAGTGACTTATTCACTATGTACACAGCTGGAGACTTTGGTATGGTAAAGATGGGGAACTCCAGTCCCTCAAAGATCGTGGGAGTTGGCAATGTGCAGATCAAAACCAACATTGGTTGCACCATGGTGTTGAAAGATGTTCAACATGTTCCTGACCTTTGACTCAATCTGATTTTTAGGACTGCCCTTAATCGGCAGTGCTATGACAGCTACTTCAACAATGGCATTTGGAAGCTGTCACAAGGTGCCATGGTTGTCGCTTGAGGACACATTTGCGGGGTATATTGTACAAAACCCATGTGAAGGTCGATTCTGATAGCCTCAACATAGTGGAAGTCGATGCATCATCGAGTCTGTGGCATAAGAGACTTGGACACATAGGCGAGAAAAGGGTTGGATAGGCTTGCGAAAAAGGCTCATTAAATTTTCCAAAGGCATTGCATTGAACCATTGTGATTATTGTTTGTTTGGAAAACAACATAGAGTCTCGTTTAATTCCTCTGCCAAGAGAAGGTCAGAGTTGCTGAGTCTGGTCCACTCTGATGTATGTGGTCTCATGGAAGAAGAGTCATTGGGAGGTAATAAATATTTTGTGACATTAATTGATGATGCTTCACGAAAGGTATGGGTGTATGTTTTAAAACAAATAACCAGGTCTTCGGGCACTTCAAGAGTTTCCACGCCTTGGTGGAAAGAGAGACGGGAAAGAAGTTGAAGTGCTTGCGAATAGACAATGGAGGAGAGTACATTTCCAAAGTGTTTGCTGCATAATGTGTTGATCACGGTATTCAACATGAGAAGAAGGTCCCATGTACCCCACAACACACTGGTGTAGCCGAAAGGATGAATCGTACCATCATGGAAAGAACAAGATGCATGTTCAGTATGGCCAAGTTACCAAAGCCATTCTAGGGTGAAGCTGTTTGTGCTACCGGTTACCTGATCAAAATATCACCTTTAGCACCACTAGAATTTGAAGTTCCTCAAAATGTCTGGTCTCGAAGAGATGTCCCTTACTCTCACCTGAGAGTGTGTGGGTGCAAAGCCTTTGCACATGTATCCAAGGAACTTAGACAGAAGCTTGATGTCAAGTAAACTCCATGTATCTTCGTTGGATATGGAGATGAAGAGTTCGGATACAAGTTATGGGATACTGTGACAAAGAGAATTGTCAGAAGTAGGGACGTTGTGTTCCATGAAAACCAGCACATAGGAGCTGAAGCTTCCTCAAAATCAAGAGAGCTTAGTTCTTATACTCCAGATCTTGCATCATTGCAGGTCGCCGCCACAGATAATGGGATATGCAGGATCGAGTCCCAAAAGAAGAAGAAGAAACTCAGGGTGTCGAGCAGAGGGAGCAAGAACCCTCTTCACCAAAATCTGGAGTACCACCACAAGGGTTAGGTGGTGAGGAATCTCCTTTGGTTGATGAAGCTCAACCAAGAAGATCAACAAGAGACCGCCCATTGATTCCATAGAGGAGGTATCTAGAATTAGACTATGTTTTGGTTATTGATGAGGGGGAGCTAGAGAGCTTCCAAGAAGTTTAAACTCATGCTGATAGAAGCCTATGGATACAGGCTATCCAAGAAGAGATTAGTTCTTTGTAGAAAAATCAGACTTATGAGTTGGTGAAGCTTCTTGAAGGAAAGAAAGCACTGAAGAACAAGCGGGTGTTCAAGCTAAAGAAAGATGGCTAGGGAAAGCTTGTGAAGCACAAGGCCAGATTGGTTGTCAAAGGGTTCCTATAGAACAAAGAAATCAACTATGAAAAAATATTTTCATCGGTGGTGAAGATGACCCTCAACTCAAGTCGTACTTGGATTGGTAGGCACCTCGAGTTTGGAACTCAAATAGATGGATGTGAAGACAACATTTCTCCATGGAGATTGGAGGAGGAAATCTACATGGAACAACTAGAAGGGTTTGAAGCTCCAGGGAAAGATCACTTAGTCTTCAAGTTGAAGAAGAGTCTCTATGGCCTCAAGCAAGTACCGAGGCAATGGTACAAGAAGTTCGACTCATTCATGGTGAGTCATGGTTACAAGATACTTGTTGCAGATCAGTGTGTCTATGTTCAAAGGTTCCCGAATGACTAGTTTGTTATACTCCTTTATGTTGATGATATGTTAATCATTGGTGAGTTTAGGTCTATGATTAACAAGTTAAAGAAGGAACTATCCAAGTCCTTTGACATGAAGGACTTAGGCCCAGCGCAATAAATTTCTGGCATGAAGATTGTTTATGATAGGAAAGCCAAGAGGTTGTGGCTAGCACAACATAATATGTTGAATGGGTAATCAAACGTTTCAACATGGGAGATGCCAAGCTAGTCAATACTCCATTAGCTAACCACTTCAAGTTGAGCAAGAACTCCTGTCCCTTTTGAAATAATGAGATTGAAGAGATGAAAGCAGTCCCTTACCCGTTCGCTGTAGGAAGCTTGATGTCCGCAATGACTTGTATAAGACCAAACATTGCTCCTGCTGTAGGCATGGTGAGTAGTTTCATTTCAAATCCAGGAGAGTCTCATTGGGAAGCGGTCAAGTGGATTCTCAGGCACCTGAAGGGTACGTTGAAGTTATGCTTGTATTTTGGGAGAGCTAAACAAGTTTTGGAGGGTTATAATGCTTCAAATATGGCAGGAGACTTGGATAGTAGGAAATCTACCTCAGGATTTCTCTTCACTTTTGCAGTAGGAGCTGTCTCGCAGCAGTCCAAATTACAGAAGTGTGTTACTTTATCTACAACAGAGGTTGAATACATTGTTGCAATAGAAGCTGGGAAGGAGATATTGTGGATGAAGCGCTTTCTCCACGAACTGGGGGTTAGTTAAGAAAAATACAAGTACATTGTGATAGTTAGAGTGCTCTAGACTTGAGCAAGAACTCAATGTACCATTCCCGCACCAAGCATATTGATATCCGCTATCATTAGATACGTGAAGCGATGGAACAACAACTGTTAAAACTTGTGAAAATCTATTCAAAAGAGAACCCAACGGACATGCTGACGAAGGTGGTTACAAGTGAGAAGCTCGGGCTATGCAAAGACATAGCCGGATGCCAACTCGAGGAAATCAGATTGCATTCTTCTCTGTTGGGCATGGAGGGGGAGAATTGCTGGGTGTTCCATGCCCATACATCTTGGTCAAGAGTTGCAGCTTGACCAATAGATTAGCTGTTGAAGCTTGGTCAAGGGTTGCAACTTCCACCATCCATGCTAGCTTTTGGTAAATACTTGCTGCTGGAGCATCCTATTGTCAAGATTTGTGGCTGCTTGTTGTTGTGTTGAAAATATCTACAAGTGTACAGAATCGTAATAAGTAGAAAAATATTTTTAAAGAAAACGAATATCGAACCCACAGAGATTAATTATGCTATTGAGTATTGAAATTTATTAAATTAATTACTATTTGAAAAACCGAAAACTGAAATTTTAATAATAGATTATCTAAATTAAATTGAAGAAAATAACATTAAAATTAAGATTTTAAAGATAATAAGAATAGATTTAGAGCATTTGATTTCACCTAACAAATCCCATACAACTTATTCTTCTTTGTTATAGAATTACAATTATCCCAAGTTGATGATAAAAATCCTTTAACTATTCAATATTTTCTCTAAAAAAATACTAAAAATATCTCCAATTAATAACTCCATATCTCTATGTGAATTTAACTATTTGGAGACTCATTAAGGTCTTTGAATTTTTCTTGAAAATCATACTAATCATTGTAAAATATCTCTACTATCGCTCAACTAATGATATTTAGTCCTAGAGCTTTAATCACAAATCATCTTTAGGTCTCATTGCGATTCAATAGATTGAACAATAATTAGCTAGAAAATTGCAAGCATTAAGAACAAGAAATAGACACTCAATCATAGAAATATTGAAAATACGATAACTTAGAATATAAATTATGTGTTCAATGCTAGACTACATCAAAACTCTAGAAAATAAAATTAGTTCATAATAAAATTGAAAACAAAAAGAATAAAACTAGTGATCTTCGTTGGAGTCGGTTGATGAAGCATGCGGCTCTCGCCTCTATTCCCTAGATCTACCTCCTTGAAAGAAACTTAAAGAATAAACTTTGGAATATTTTTAATCTAAAAAACTCTGACTCTGATCTTGCCACAAGCTGGGATTAAATAGATGTCAAAACTTCAAATACGGAAATAAGATAAATGTAGCTATAATCTAGCCTAAAAATCTAGAAAAAAAATAGTTTATAAAGATAAATATTAACATAAAAGAAGATTATTCCAAGAATAACGGGATTATCTAAAATGAAATATTTAGTGATATGCAGCTTGAATTGCAGAGGTCGGAAAAATTTAGGGGTCAGCAGATTGATTGCGGAGCTCGAAAGAGTCAGCCGTGTAGATGTCGTGTGCGTTGAATATAAATGGTCTCCTCGGCCATTGGCCGAGATGTAAGGTTCCTGACCGAGATGAAAGACCTCTCTCACCAACATACCGAATGGTAAAGCTGCTCGCCTTTACTAGTTGTTGCTCACGATGTCGTTTAGTTTGGTTGCTCAAGTTAGTCTTTTAGACTGGTTGCCCAATCTAGTCACCCGGAGCCTTGTCTCCAAGTCTTCTCACCCATGAGGTAAAATATCTCACTCGTAGCCTAACTCTTGTCGCCAATTCTGATCGCCATTGAGTCTCCTCGCCTAAATCTCCTCTGCTCTTTTCAGATCTTGTTACCTCTCGTCGATATGGATTCGTAGTCTCTTCTTTTGTATTAAAATACCCTCCTTTATCACTAAATCTTTTCATTCCTTCAAATCCAAGAAAATAAAGAAAAATATGTAGAAATAAAATAAAATCAAAAGTATTTGAAAGAAAACTGATACTTTTCATAAATAAAAGTGTAATAAAAATCACACTTATCACTTGTCCTCTGAAGCCTCACATATAAAAGGAGATCATTTCCAATTCAATGTGCTGCGGGTCTGCCGAGGGTCTGCCAGTCTTCTACTTCCTGACACATTGTCCACCATTCTAGAGGGAATGGTAGTTAAGGCTACCATAGTGAGATTTATAAAATCACAATAAGTAACGCTCTTAAGCTACCAATAGTATAAATAGGTATGAATGACAGTAATATGACATGTATGCTTCGTGATATAGACTTGCACATGCGTGACATGACTTAAAAATAATTTAGCTTGATATGGAAATAACTTGACTTGACATGAACATAACATGACTTGATATGACATGCTTGCGTAAATATGAGACCTTGTTACAAATACATGTTTTTATAGATTTACTCGGACATAGCAAATTGCCTACGCCCTTTTGTTTCGTTAGGAAAATTCAAACAAAGCAGATTGCCTCCACTTGAAGTATTTCATTAAAGATACTTAGACAGAGCGAAATTGCCAATGCCATGAGTGTTTTATTAGAGGTACTCAGACAAATCAAAATGCCTCCGCCATAAACACTTTATCCAAGTTTTATTAGGGATACTCTAACAAGGAGAATGCTTTCACCATGAGTATCCTATACATGCTTGATTTAAAAAATATTTCATGATGGGTCATGATAAAATAAAAGACTCATGCATGACTTAGAAATATTTCTTGACATACTCAATGCTTACGACATCATGGCATTCATGGAATGTAACTGATAATCATGTAACATAAATGATGATGTGGCATTCATGGCATGTAATAAATTATCATGTGACATAAATGATGATGTGGCATTCATGGCATGCTATAGATAATCATGTGACATAAATGGTGATGTGACATTCATGGCATGTAATAGATAATCATGTAACAAAAATGACGATGTGACATTCATGGCATGCAAAAGATAATCTTGTAACAATAATGGATGACATGACATAGTATTTTATAAACAATCATAATAAGCATAAATGAACAGGAAATGTTGTGAAGGTCCTACCCAATGCAAAAGGGACAAACCATTCGTGGAGTTGAAGGGAAGGCAGAGACGAGAAGCACTCTAGTGGTCTTAAGAACCAGTTACAGGAGACACCGAGTGCAGCTAGTCCAACATCTGGGTGAACTGGCACTACATGGAAATTCAACTGATATGTCCTAGAGCGAGGTAGAATTGAGGAACTCAGCCACAACATATGAGCTAGAGAATTCGTCTCTCGTGAGGAAGAGAATAAGAAATTAGAGGGACAGAGAGCTTGGGCGAGTAATGCACTAACCACCCAAGGCGAGAAAGAGTTACTTGACAAAGAGGAACTGCGAAGGCACGACAAGTCATGTCAACTGAACTCACAAACATGGCCCAATGCGACGCGGAGAACCTTTGTTCAATAAAGGGATGGAGCAGTTGTCAAACCGTATTGGTGTGCAGACCATACCTTGGTTACCTGTCTCTATCATCCTACAATATGACAAGACAAGGATGAAAGACTCCTATCTAAGCATATCTAGGGTCAAAGACATGTCAAAAAGGACATCTGACGTTGACTCTCTATTTAAAGGATTTGGATGTGGGGACAAGATCTCACTTTTGAGACCTTATTCACAGAAAGAGCTTGAGAAGGAGACTGCTATTGAAAAGTGAGAAGCAATGTGAAAACTTGGAGACTTTTGACGTAGGAAGGTTAGCTTTTGAGAAATTTCTGGATAATGAGGGGTGAATGTTGTGTATAAGAGACATTGCATTATCTTTGTAATCTTATTTTCCTATTTCTACAAGCATAAAGAAATATCTCTAGCATTATGTTTTTAGTTATATTTACTCACTGATTTCTGATACCATTTTTGGTGCTTTTAACCATTTTCTGCTATTGATGATGATAGCTTGTGGGAGCTTGGATACCTCTATGTGTGTGTGTGTCTGTGGAGTCAGGGAGAGTCTATCATCATGGTATGGCACAGAGAATTCCTAGGGACCATTTCACGAAGTGTTACCATATGCATCACACGAAAAGGAGAATGTCTCATGGGGAGTGGGGTGGAACAATGCCGTACTTGGCCTTACCTGATAGTTGGGATATGGGATCCCCCGATGTATCACGTGTTGGTGTCTTCAAGTTGGGCATGGCCAGGTAGAGTAGCATCTCTAGGATAACATGTTTAAACGTGTGCCCATGAACAATAATGTGCCTATAAGCAATTTTGTGCCAATGAGCAACTGTGTACCTATGAGAAAATGTGTACCTATGAGCAATGGTGGAAATGCCTACGAGCACAGAACGATACTTGATCTATTACTGGTTTTATATGTTTTCTATTACATGGAGATGGGTAACTTCTCACCATAATAATATTATTGTCTTTTCATCTATTTTGCATAAAGAGAAGGCTACATCCCAAGAGGTAATTCCTCGTCGTGCCTATATATAGATATGTTTTTGCTGAGGAGATCATTCCTCATTAGGTATTCTGAGGATACACGAATCTATAAGAGAGAGGGTGATACTTCCCCATGCACTTATGCATAATTCCAACATTTACATGAAATATTTTTATTGCATCTCCGATAGCATCTTCTTTCATTAACGATCTTGTCATACCTGCCTAACAAGCCTATGGTTTCATCTCGGTACCATAGGCTTTGATGCAGGTTCAGACCCTGGTAAGAGGCTTGTGGAAGATGAATCAATCCCACCTGAATTTTAACCAAGGAGACTAGGACCATCTTAGCACCAGTATTCACCATAGCTACTTCATACCCTTTGTAGGATATTCAAAACCGAGCTGAGTGCTCATTTGTAACTTAGTTGGCTGCCTGATGCAACTAACCCTATGTATTCTTGAACAATGTAATGTTTTGAGAATGTGAAGGGCAAGAAGCCCCTTTTTATGACTTCTAGATTTTGGTACATACTTACTTGATCATGTTGATAACCCAACATGTCCCATTTATATTTCCGTTGTGATTGAACCAATTCTATACATGTGTACTTTCCTCTAGAATGCTACATGTCTGACCATTCTTCTAGTGTTGACCAGACGGCAAGCATCCTTGGCACCATGATGCTCACCTAGTCTTTCATTAGGTATGGGACACCACAAATATGAATCATGCAATCATTCCACCGTACATACGTAAAAATTTCGAGAGTAAGTTAGAAGCTAACTTACAGAATATAGCGTAATATGTATGCGTAGTGTAAAAAGAACGTAAGCTGAAATGAGATACGTTCTTGGGTTATAATATCTAACGTAATCCTCATGAGAACGTAAGCTAAACATCATGTTAATGTTGCTACTTGGTCATTTAACACGCTAACATGCTTAAGCCAAATTTAGCACTCTAAAAGAATTCACATCCTTAGTTCTAAAATCATGTTAAAACACTAAATCACACATTCAACAAAATCTTGAACTCGTTTCATCAAAGAAAATGCCAAAACATCAAGATTAGGTCAAATAAAACGAAATCTTGATGTTCTTGCTTTAACACTTTCATATCAATTCCAAGGAATCCCAAAGTCTATAAATAACACTTCTAACATGTTCATCATTCAAACCTAAGGGATATCAGGCTTGACTAATAAACCAAAAATCATGAAACACAACATAGAACAATCGATTTGCATGAAAACCTAGAGACCAAACATGCATGCTTTTGGACTTGAAACAAAGTGACTAGATCTTTCATTTTCATGTAATAACTGTTGAAAGAATACAAACATATATCTCACATTCAAGTTCTAACGAGATCTAAACAGAAAATCTAGCATGTCATAGCAAATATTTCATTAACATACCCATCCCTAGAGCTTTAAGTTCATGCTTAAAATCAAACTCTTGCATATTCATCATTATTCTAGCAAAGATCTAATTCATAACTCTTTAAAAAATCATTCTTAATCCATAGATCTAACATTTAAAAATAAGATTTACAAAAATCATGGCCATAGAATCAACATCCTAAAGCTAAAATCACAACCTTAAGTAAAGAAAACTCACTTTGCTCCAATTAGTTTCTACCACTTCAAAGATCATGTAAAACTATTTCATAAACACCTAACATACTTTGAATAATACCATAAACTTGCATATAATCATGTTAACACTTCATCAAACAAAGATCTTCCCAAATTTCTTTAAAATTTCACAAAACTTCCGAAGTTCATCACAAACATAAAAAACCATCAACACCGAACCTTTCCACCATCAATACTAACTTTCATCCAACAAAACTCCAAGAAACATTTATCAACACACACCCAATTAAACTAGACTCATTACTAAACAAAATGGAAGAGATTTGAGCTAAGGAAAATACTTATAAAGGACTGGAATCAAGCAAGTAAAATTGTCCAAAAAAGTTTATCTCTGGCTCTCTCGGTTTGCACTTGGAAAGATGGACGAAAAAGTGTAAGTGTGGGGTGAGTTTTGCTTGTGAAAAGAGAAGAGAAGAAGCTATTGGGAGTGAGGCCTGAGTTGCTGCCGAGTGGGTGAGATGGATCTTGACCTTTGCTTGTTTAAGTGGCCATAAATGGCACTATTTGGGGCTGATTGTGAGGTGGCATGGCAACCCAAGGCATGGCCTTGTAAGGGTGGAGAAACATGTTGATGAAGCTTGGTTGGACTAAAATGGGGCTAACCAAATGTATCACTTTAGGGATTCATTTGGGGTGTCGGTTAGGGTGTGGTTCCATTCTAATTTTTTTTGATAAAATGCAATTACCAATATATAAGAGAGTAGATGAGAGTGTAAGAGTGTGTACTTGAGTGGTTGGTTGCTTGTGGAAGTGACTAAATCAAGTAAGTAAACACTTAGTTACAAACCAAGTATGTTTAGGGTTTCAGTTACCCAGAAGGGTTTGGGGTTTCAGTTGGCCTTCAAGGATTTGGGTTTCATTAGGGTTGATACCCTCTTTTGGTTGATCAAATAGTATTTGGTTTGATAGAATAATGATAAGCATAAGAGAATATGATGACACGTTTGATTCACACTCCATCTCTTACATTTTGTCCTTGTCTTGACAGGTGCCCTAAGGTTTCCAGGTAGATGGCTAGGATTATGTCATGTGTCAAAATAAAAATTTTCCTAGTGATCCTAATTGTATTTGGACATCCAACATGGTGATTTAATAGATATTTGAAACAGATGCCACATGGCGCTCTCCCGAATGGTTACTATTCACTTGAAAAACTTGAAACTTTTTATTGCACCACAAAATCCTAAATATTCATACGAGTATAATGGTGTAGCTCGTTTCATAAAATTATACTCCTATGTGGCTTAATTAAATAGAAAGTTAATTTCGTCTCCATAGTGGATCAGGATTTGAGTATGCTAACTGACTAAAACCTAATCGATCGCTTGATTCATGAAATATTTTCGAGGTTTGATGACGTTTATAAGGTCTAAAGAAATTCGTCTATCAAATTTATTTCGGGATGTTACACTAGGCGAGCAAGCACTGTGCTAATAGTATGAAAGCGAGAACGAAGAGTTGAAGAGCTGGTAGTTCTGGAAAAGGGCAGCACGTTGTACATGGATGAGCAACAGTCAAGGACAAGACTGATATGAACAAAGGGCTCTTCGAGATAATGAGTAGATATCCAGAAGGTGGCAAGTGTCGTACGTAGAGGCCCATACTTTAGAGTGAGCCAGCTAAGAAAAGATTATGTACTTGAAGGTCATATCGTCTAATCTCAGAGATATGGTCTAACACCACGTGGGAGACCCTTATTAGGGGAAAGATTGCAAGATTGGACCCAAGGCAACCTGCAGGAACATGCTTGCCTTGTTCTATTAGTAAAGTCCAGAGGACAAATGGTCAGCTGAGATCAAAGGGCACCTGTTCAAGCATATATGGGGTCAGAAGAATGTCAAGGACAAAGGAAAAAAATCTCAGTTTTAAGATCGTAAAGTGATTTATTTATTTTTTATTCAAAGTCTTCAAAAAAAGCAAGTGACTGCTAGGGAAGCGACGGGAGGAACAACGCCAACGTAGTATTTTAAATACTATTAAGGTAGATTAGCTTCTAAGATTGTACTGAAAACGTGTAGTGATCTCTTGTGGGTATGTTGTAAGGATAGGCTTGCATAATCTGTAATCCCTAATTTTCTACATGAAAAATAATATATATATTCTACATTATGTTTATGGATTATCCTTACACTGCTAGTTTTGAGATGATGAGTTTAAATGGTGTGGATTGGTGATGATTGTGATTTTTGGGTGCGTGAGTTTTACCATGTGTTGATCATCATGGATGGGTAGAGTGTTTATCGGGCCATTCCTAGGACACGTTGCCACAGTTTCATACAGATAGATGGAGCTCGCATGATGATCTAGGTGCAACGCTTTTACATGTTTTCCAAGCGTATCATGTGTCACAACCCTGCCTCGGGAAGGGCGAGGTCGCAACGTACATGCCTGTTCTTTCTCTTTCATTTTCATTTTCTTTCTTTCTTTTCTTTCTTTTTCTAGTAACATGCTATTGGCATGTTCACGACACACGTGCGCTCTAAATTTCTCATTTAATAATGGGAACACCTGATAGACATTCTATTCGAACATTCATCCATAAGAGACTCTCAGAGTCCATCCCAACATAAAAAGTCTATACAGACACATAACCCATCATCCGTAACATAACTGTTCTAGTTAGGGAAGGTCCTAAGCGTCTGCCTCTATCTCTGCAGTAATGCCTTGCTACCCAGCCTTTTCATCATTACCTGGACATTTAAAACATTTAAAACAAAAGTGAGTCGAATACTCAGTAAGTAGTACACCATGCAGTGAACATACTAGGCATCTATTCTTTTTCTTTTGAAAACATGCATACATAAACATTTGCTAATTCTTGACAATGCTTTTATGCAAAAATAGTTTAAGGAAAAGCCATACTTTCATGCATAAACATTCTAAAAAATAACTATGCTTCCGTGTATAACATTTTAAGAGATAACCATACTTTCATATTTCACTTTCTTTGGCCAGTACACACTATTACGCCCCGTGTGTTGGGGTTAGCGGTCTTCCTTTGGACCTGGATTCCACCCGTGGCCACAGGTTGGGAATCCCTTTTCAGTTAGGGGTCGTACTGGGTGCACTACCAGTACTACTTACCCGGCATTGCAATCTGCCCATTCCTTTGGTACACTTTTCATTCATATGACCGTTACGTATTTTCATACAATAAGGCATTCATTCATTCAGTCCTTTCTATCATTCATTTCAGTCATTTCAGTCATTTTCATCATTTAACAGTTCATTCATGGAAAACGTCATTTAAAAGTATGAACATAAACATCATCTTTTCATTTAACAGTGCATTTATGAAAAAAAGTCATTTTAAAAGCATGAGCTTAACATCATTTTCCATGGTATCTATAAAGTGTCAGTTCATAGGGACATCTTAAAACGTTTCCTTCGCGTCATTTAAAGTATAAGTTCATAGGGACATTTTAAAACACTTTATTCGCATCACTTAAAGTATGAGTTCATAGGGGCACTTTAAAACACTTTCTTCGCATCACTTAAAGCATAAGGCATGAGACATTCATTTACTTTCCTTTGCAATCAAAACTTTTTAATCATCTTTCTTACTTCAATGCACATGAAATTTTATGAATAAGATACATTTTCATGCTATACTACATATATGAATAATCAATAAGTTCTTTGAGAGCATGTATGGAAATTTCATGACTTAGAACCTATGTGCATGCATTACCTTATACACACACACAATGATAATCGATAGGGTGCTTATCAGGGGCTATCAAGAAATGGCTTGTACATACTATATTCATTTACTCATTTCTTTAGAAGAACATTTGCAGTAAGAGAGAGAGAGAGACATTCTTTCATAAAGAGAACTTGGTGTAAGAAGTATGGTCATAGCTACTTATTATCTCTATGCTCCTCAATGCTTCCATCATCAATATTCCTATTCCAATAAATAGCATAAGAGTGTTAATACTCGTACAATATTCTTTAGCCCTCCCTTTAAAAGAGAAAGCCATGATATTACAATCTAACGTCCCTTCTATGCTTAGCATTAATCCAGTGACTAATCCTCATCTCAACTTACAAGAGAAATAATTTAAGTATTAAGACATGCTAGCTGTCCATGGAAATGCTATTTTAAAAGCTTACATGAAAGGTAGTTAAGAATTCATAGGCTTCAAGCAAAGTTTCTTTGGTTCAGGCTCACTTTGGGTTATGGACATTAGGAGATAAAATTTGGAATTCTCGACAATGGGTCTTAAAATAGATTTAGGCATCTCAAGTAGGCTAAACAAGCTTAGGAAACATGCCCTTAAAATCAACTTGTGGTCCTTTATTATAAAAAGGTTAGCTCGTCAATATTTTGAACTCTTGGGTTAGGTAGAATTTAACCAAACAAGGGACAACATAAATGTGCTATTTTTTATGGCATGACATGGACTTAGGAATATTTGGACAACTTTGCATATCATAATACGTCATGCACAATTAATCCCTTATATCTAAACTAACTAAGCTATAACCTATTCACATAAGCAATATATTAAATAGTTTAGATAAAACTTCCCATTAAAATTAAAATAGAATAAAGTATAGCAAAGTTACACATTAAGAAACTTTAAAACCTTTAAACACTTAAACTTATGATTTACTCACTTAATACATTTAAAAGCAAGATATAAAATTATAGAACCAAGCAAAACCTACCAAACCTCTAGCATCCTAAAAGTAGATTACCAACTAAATCTCAACACAAGTCACATGATACCAACATATATAATTTAAAATTACTATAATCATTATCTATAATTAAACTAAGTTTAATAACAACATAGCATTTTTGAAATATAGGAAAATACATCGCAAAATAACTATAATACCATTCAGTTTGGGCCAAAAATAGGGCATACATATTTATTTGCAATATAAGAAATTAAACATATCAAGACACAAGCTAAAACAACTTAATGGGCTTCCAAAATTACATTAAAAATAAATAAGTCAAATTAGGATTTTTACCTTAAGCTCTTAGCCCCTTCCAAAACACAAGTGGATGACTAAATAGAGGGACGACCGTGTGGATGAAGAGCAACACAATATCACTGTTTTAAACCCCAAAACCAAAACATAAAAAATCATCAAAAGAAAATCCACTTGATCAACCATGGCTAAATTCGAAATACACAAATGAGAAGGATTAAGGGTACTTTTACCTTGCTACGGAGTCATAAGTTTGAAGATGGTGAGAGGAGTTGGTTTCTTGAAGAACAAAAGAGAGGAGAAGAAGAGAGGGTTGGCTTTAGCTTGCTTGGAAAGGGAGTGAAAACTCCTTTATTTTCTCTTGGGTGAGGGTCGACGGGCATGGGGGGAAGAAAATGCCTTAGGATAGTTTTTATTTTTTCTTTTATTTTCTCTTTTGTTGACTTGCCTTGGACGATAGGTGGGACGAAGGTGAAGTAAATGGCTTACTTGGGAAGCTTACGGGCTCAAGTTTAAGGAAAGAAAGAAAAAGAAAAAGAATTCGTTGACTTTTCTTTTTCTTTTTTGGTTGCTTCCTACGTAGGCTTGAAGGAGGGAAATGACATTTTAGTCTTTGTTTCCTCCTTCCAACACAAGCAACCAAATGGATGGTGGAGATCTATCCACCTCAAGGGTAGTTTTCACCTACCAATCCAATGGTAGAGAATAATTAGGCCATTTTCTAAATAAATAAAATTAAAGAACTTAAGGGAAAATATTTCAAAGTCTAAAAATAACATCCTTGATTAATTTTAATAAACCATATTTTAAAATAAAACATACTCATCTTAAAATAAAATAATTGGAAGTAATAAAAATATCTTTATCTCAAAATATTTAACTTAAATAATTGATAAAATGACGTAAGGACCTACGTAGTAATTGTATTCGAGTCGGTTGACCGGGTAGAGTGATTCTCCAAGTTGATCATGGGTGTTGTCTTCAAGTGTGTGGACCAAGTTGAGTGATTCCCCATTTCAGATGGTTTGAAACTAGTGGATTAACTTGCACACTAACTAGGTAGAGAGAGTTCCCTCGTTGAATTGTGGAGTGGTTCCTTGCTTGGCATTTATACTATGTGATATGATGAGCTTTATGTGTTTTGATAAGAATGTTGTTTCTTGCCTTCGTGATAACTATGTATACTTGAGATTTGCACAATGGGTGATTACTAGCCATGCATAAATATATTTGTTCACGGATCATTTACGTGAAACATTGCATGCATTTTCACTTGCATTGCTCTCATTAGTGGTATTATCATAGGCCTTGATGCAGATGTAGTTCGAGATGAGGTTCCTGAGGAGACCTGTCTCCTCTAATAGTTGTTGTACTTCTGAAAATGTACTATTCAGTTAGGCTACAAATTGTGTTCGGTATGTCTTACTTGGATGAGGATGATGAATAATTGGTGCATTATAATGTTATTCGGAAAGTGACTATGATTGGTGGATATTATTATTTTTATTAATTGAACCCTTTATCGGTTTTGACCTCTAGTAAAATTAGCAGTAGTCTTTGACTAAACCTTTATTTATTTCGCTGCAACTAATATCAGTTACCGTGTATTCGATCCATGATTATTTGCCTAGATCAGATGGAAACACCGTGGTACTACTAACCGGCTGGCAACCTTGGAATGGAGGAACAAAGCATCACAACTTGGAATTAGAGTGTTATACGGCTTTGGGCAAATCCACAATGTCATGCAGAGATAGTACCAGAGAAGTAGGGATTGATCTTAAGCATTGTAGACTTGAATTTTAGCATGATAGGAAGTGATATGCAATGGTTAGATGAGAGATAATTTAGAAAGTAATAGAGTTGGGTTATAATGACTTGAAAAAATTTCGACAGATAAATTTCTTTAGACCTTAGATTTGTCATGAAATCTCGAAAGGATTTCAAGAATTGAGCAATCGATTAGGTTTTCGTCTGTCAGCATAGTTGGATCCCAATCCTCTATGGTAACGAAGTTTCTTTTCTATTTAATTAAGGCACTTCGGACTATAAATTCATGAAACGAATTTCACCATTAGATTTTTTTGAATATTTAGGATTTATTGGTGCATTAATAAGTTTCAAGTTTCTGGATGAATAGTAGTTAGGAGTGTATTTCTATTTAATTAAAGGACTTAGTAGCAAAATTTAACGAAACAAATTGCACCACTATTGTAGGAATATTGGATTTTATGGTGCAATAAAAAGTTTTGAGATTTTTTAGATGAATGGTAACACTAGGAAGAGCACCACATGGCAATCAGTTCAAATAGTTGTCAAATCACTAGGGGTGTAACCAGTCCGGTTTGGTTCGATGTTGGACATATTTTAGAGCTGAATTGGTTTACACTAGTTTTCAAATTTGAAGAACTGATACCGCACCAGTTATACCTCTAAACCGGCTCTTTCGATTTTATCGTTTTCATTCCGGTTTAAGTATAGTATTAATGGATTATATAGTTAGTATAACTATACTATAGTGATATAGTGATGTATAGTGGATTACTAGTAGTATTAGTATTAGTATTAGTACATATATATATATATATATATTTATATAATAGTATCATATAGTGATATATTATTTGATTATGTATGTTAATTATAATATGCTAGTGATAATATGTTAGTGTCTAACTTATTTATATATTTGATTATATATGTTAGTGATAATATGATGGTTACATATAATTTTTATATGAGTGTATATGATCAAATGTATAGAAATATATTTATCAAAACTAATATATATTATAATTTATTATGCTATAAAATGTATTTAACCTTGATATATCTAGTTTATATTAATAACATATAATTAAATGTTCATTTTTAAGATTAAAATTTTATGTTATATTAATTTTATGTTATAAAATTAAAACTTTTAATGATAATGTTATAAATTAGGGGTGCTACCTGCCTCCTATGGGTCAGGTATCCCCCTTCCTGCCCCCTGCATGTGTGGGGGTGGGGTTTTGCACCTCGACACCCGCCCCTGGTGTGCGGGGTCGGGGTACCTCGTCTGGTACCAGGGTGTAGGGGCGGACACCCCAACCGTCCGCCCCCATGAATGGGCCACGGGCCCAATAAAGATTCTGGGCCATTTTGGGTCTCGAATTTAAGTAAAAAAAAAAAAAATACATAATTTAATAATGAAAATAACAAAAAAAATTTATAATAATAAAAATAATTAATTATATATTACTAAGTTGCAACTATTAACTAATAATAATAATAATGAAGCTATTAGTATATTACAATGATATTAAGAGAAAACTACTACAAAATTAAATTACAAATTCATCTAAAAATATTACAAATTGTACTATTGTAGCAATATTATAATTCACTAAATGAACAAAAGAGTAATATTTCGTTCTTCAATGGAATTTGGGGTGGCCATGGTGGTAGAAAAGTGAGTTGTGCTGACTGCTGTGAGATTGTGAGAATCGAAATCATAAAATTTGAAATATTAATAATTTAAAAGAAAAAAAATAGATTCATAAACATGAAACAAAAAGTAAAAAGTAAAAATAAAAATATATATTAGAAATATAAAAATCACAAACATTAAAAGTACTAACCAAGATGAGATTGGGATCAAGATGAGAGTAATCATTGGGTCCTTGGGAAGCTAGGATTAGGATTTGGCATATGACATTGAGATTATAAAAGCTAAAAAAAATACAAGCAAAATAATTAGATACAAAAAATTATATAAAATATAAATGCGAAAAATAATTAGGGGACAAATTGTGCAAACCAATGACGGATGGCAATGATAAGTCCAGTACACATAAACTCATACTGCATTGGGTCGTCTCATGTATCACTACAACAATTAAATTTGAAATTAATACCGATTAAATGAATATAAATAAATTAAATAATAAAATAAAATTCACGATTATCGGATGGACCATATCCAGGCTGATCACCACTCTCCTCATCATCAGCGTCTTGAAACTCGTGAACATCTGGAATATGAATTGGGATCCTCTTGATCCAATTCTGCGTGCAAAACAATACCTCCACAATGGTAGCAGATAATGAACTCCGGAATGGATCTAATATGCGACCTTCGGTATTAAAGGCCTACTCTGAGGCTACAGTGCTAATAGGAATGACCAAAATACTGCTGGCTATCTCTACAAGGACGGGATACTTTATTGCATGACTCTTCCACCAAACTAATATATCAAAGTCTCGTGCAAATAGTTGAAGCTCCATTGCAAGTACCTGTTTGCCTCTGACTGAGCCTTTATAGAGTGACAGACTATGAGTTTGTGCTGCAACCTCTCACCCTAGTCCAACCTACGCTTTTTTTCAACCCTGACTTCTGGAGGAGGTAGGGGTAGGTGTACGTGTCGGAATATTACCATTCCTGAAGATAGTAAACTCATCAAACAATCTAGCAAGAGGCTCTTTCGTTTATGCATTCCCGTGCACAATTCCCAACTCGTATACTATGCCATCAATCTTAAATTAAGGATCAAGAACAACAATCGCATAAAACAAAATATTACACACACTAGAATCTCCCCAATGCTTGTCATACTTCACCCTCATCATCAATGTCATCTCTCGCATACTAATATGGTCACTCGCATACATGTCATCCAATTCTTCTCTTACCTTACATATTTGCTGACAGAAATGAGGGGATGTAAGGTACAAAGAACCAGATAGCTTCGTTGTGACCCATATAAATACATATACTTAAAATTTTAGATTGATGTCCAAGTATCGGTGGTGAGGTAAATCATTTGACCCGCCAATTGACCCCTCAACAACTCTTTCTCTAACATATACTATTTCTTTATATCCTTTGCCACTCTGTGGTAAGAATGAAGATTAAACCTAGGTTCCAAGTACTTAGAATATGCTTGAAATCCTTTCCCTTCCGCAAACTGAAAATGTAACTTGTCCATGATGACCATACGAGTTAGGTGTCTCCTACCCTCATCAGGATCATACTTTGTATACCCCTTCAACGTTGCAACCCCACTACTCTCATCCGCCATTTTTTTAAGTCTAATCTCTAGTCTAAATTGATTATTCTCCTGTAAAGATTTTAATATTGGACTTTTCTTGCATTGTTTTTCTAAGTGCACCTTTAATTGGGATGTACCATATCTCCTATAGTGACATCCATACACTTTACCACAATAGTTACACTTAGCTTGGGGTTATTGGGGTCACTACCCTCTAATTTAGTAAAGTGGGTCCATACTATAGAAACATGTTTCTTGCTTTGTGGAGGCAAGGGGCAGGCTTTGCAGTCGTAAGGCAAGAGTCCATAGGGATATGTGTTGGGGTAGGGGTAGGGAAGCTAGCAATAAATATGACGAATTTTCCATTCTCCAAAACTGACAAAAATCTGAAATTAAGCAACATCACACCAAGTTCCAACAATTAAAACCATGCAACATGATGATGATGGAAGGCCAAAAGATAATCAAAGAAATTGATTCTTGCAATGAGAGAGCAAACATTAAACATAGATCAATGATTGATTTGAAATAAGTTGAGGTGATCTTGACATCTAAACATAGCCTAACATTAAACATAGATCAAAGTAAAAATATGAAGGGGCCTCAAGTTAAAAAAGGAAATGATGGAATTTTTTTTAGCATATTCGTGTGCATATAGCTTTTTAATTAACTCAGACTTTAAAAAAATCAACTTTTATGACATGTGGGGGTCATATATATAATTCTACACCAGCTGTACGTGTTTTGCTGAACTAAAACTGGAAAGAATTTGGACTTTTGGCTATTGTTATTTAGCTTGTTACACTTTATTTACCTATACTTTAATATTTTCTCCAAATAAGACCACGTGCATTTCGATCATGCATGATTATAGTTCATGAGGTTAATATATATAGTACTGCGCCTACTTTACTTCCCTTATAGATAGAGACAAAGTCAAGATTTTTCTTCAGGTTGGCATATTAAATGATCAACTTTAATTTTGTAAATTACATCAACTTTGCTTTTACGTCGTTTGAGTATATGCAGTCTATTTAGACCATACACACACACCCACACACACAAATATTTCTGAAATTCAACTCCCAAAAGTATATAATTAATAACATCTCAAAATTTTTTCATCCATACAAATTTTCATTGATCTACCTATTCATATGCAAAATTTTATGCAAAACAGTCTAAAAATTTTAAAAATAGTTTAAAATGCAATATAATCACATAACAATTTAAGCAATCTATTAATTTGAAGATTGAAACCTTTAAATTAATTTGGGTTTTAAATTAATTTGGGTTTCAGATTGGAACCATAAACTAATTTAGGATTCCAATCTGAAATGCTAAAGGATTGAAACTCCTAATTATCACAGTTCCCCATATGCATTAAGAGTATTTGCTGGTAATCGTAATACAACTCATGTTGAACTACGTTGTCTGCAGATTCATTTTCAATGCATTGGTAACATCATTATCATCATAACATCATAATATCATAACATCATAACATATACACCCATCTCCCTTAGGTGTCATAACATTTGATTTCTCTCTGGCGTTCTTTAAAAAGAACCCATTCGAAATGTGTTGACTATCTTCGTCAGCTTAGGGGTTTTCACTCAATTTTTTTACTTACTCCAGAGTGGACAAAGGAGTTACACTAGAATAATTCCCCATCCTAACTTTTCGGGTTGTGACAAAAATTTCTTGTCATGCAATTCTTTAAAAATGTTTTTCATGACATGTGTTTGTAAGTATGGTTATTGTGAAAATGACAATTTTGTATAACATGCTCAAATGATGAAAAATTACACATGTAATGTAAGCAAGTAATCATGTACTTAATGTAACATATAACATGACGTTTCATACTTAAAATGACAATTATAACATGAATGTGATATTTATCAATAAATCATAAACAATTTAATAAGATGTAAGTTAGAGGTCAACTTACGACTATTTGAGTTTGAAAAAATCATAATGGCTGTAAACAAGGTTATACTAAGTTAGGATTTGAGATTCTAAGGAAGAGGTTCATAGTCACAAGGGTTCAAATATGGGTATTTACAAAACTACCCCTAAACTTTCAAAAATTGCCATTAAGGCCCTAAATTTTTACTATTTGTAAATAAGTCCCAAATTTAACCAAACTTCATAAACCTCATATTTTTCATATTATAAAATCATCTATGTGCTTATAATTCTAAAAATCAAATTGCACCTATGCTAATCACACCCAACCTGTGGCATGTATTCCAATGATGCCTAAGTGTGATTTCAACTAATTAACCCTCATGGATGCATGTGTACTATATTCATCAAGTTTCATTAATAAGTAAAACCTTAATGATAAATTAAAAACTTAGGCTCAAGTTCTACAAGTTCATGTCAACACATAAACATGCATGATAGTTCTAGCTTACACACCAAGAGATGTTCCAAAATTAAACCTTTGAAAATCATTCTAAGACATTTATGTATTACATAAAATCATATCAAGTCATGCCATGACTAAAAAGTTAATCCAAAATAATTTATTTCATCAAAATTTTTAAATCTAACCCGATTAGACATTAGCATGCTAAATCTTAATTAAACTCAAGCAAATTCCATTCTCATGCCATAAAATAAAGCCTAACATGTCATTCTAAAATTTAAAAAAAGAGAGGGCAATATTACTTACAGAAATTCGTGGCCCTTAGAGCTCTCAAACATGCTTCACTCAAGAACACTCACATAACTCAGTCGGTTTAACTCTAAAGCTTGCTAAGGGAGGAGAAGCTCTCAAGAACCCAAAAGAAGGCTTGGAGGAGAGGTGTGGAGGAAATGAGGGAGTGAAGGGGGGTATTTATAGAGTTCAAGAGGGGAGGGAACGTTGGCCTTGGCTGGGAGAGAGCTTGGTGATTGGTGGAGTTGGCGGTGGAGTGTGGTGGTGAGGATTCTAGCTTGTGTCATCACTTGTGTAAGTGAGTAGTGTCCTAAACCCTCATGATTTCTTCAATTCAGGTGCTGAAAGGTGTTATGTGGGTGCAGGTGCTGCCATGGTCTGAAAATAAAAAGAAAAGAAAAGAAAAGAAGGCATGAACTCATGCCCTAATGCCGTCGGTTGTAGTATGAAAATCTGGACAGATTTTCACCTCTTGCTTGCATAACTTTTTGTTTTATATCCATAGCTGATTTGTGCATGCATAAGGTCAATCTTAGAAGGCTTTTTTAGGTGGTGGATGGTGGAGGATTGGCTGCCAAGTGCTCAAGTGGGTGTAGCTCAAGGAAGAGGGTGGAGTGATGTTGCTGAGTGATGTTTAGTGCAAAAAGCCAATCGGTTTAGCTTCTCTTGTTGGGGTGGCTTGGGTCAATACTTCCCATGATAACTCTAGGGGTTCTTGGGGATTGGAGGAGAAAGGAGGTGGCATGTGGGAATGGCTCAACCAAGAGCTGAAAATTCAAACAAACACAATGCCACTCTGTTTGGCTTCAACTAGGCTTCTAATGGAACCATTTGGAATTTGGTTTGGTTTCTCGGAGATATTTTGTACATTGATAAAAAGAAACCATAAGTGATGTGGTGAGGGGCGATTGGTGCAATTTCCCTTGAGATAATGGTGGAAATGGCGTGGGCTAGGGGCTGCTTTGTTGCAATGCACAAGAAGGTGCATATGTGTGTTGATTGGTGGTGATTTGGGCATTGACATGTCTTTGCCTCTATTGATTTGTGTTTGATCAAGACTAAAATTCTAATTTAGTTTAATAATGATGCAAAACAATAATAAAATCAATAAATTTCAGATCTAAAATAAGGGGAATAATTAAAAGGAAATATTAAGCTTAACATATGGTTTAGAGGTCACTAATCATGTGTAAGTTGATTAATGCCTTTAACTCAAGTTAGAAGCTTAATCATGGTTAGGTGGGAACCCTAGGGGTGTGTGGAACATCTTGAGTGATGGGAATCAAAGTGGGCTTAGTCTTAAAGATCTTTTGGCAGTTCCAGATGGGCCAATCATAAGATCAAGAGCTAAGAAGATTAAGGATGCAATGCAAGGATTGGTGCAATCCACTTGGGATGAAACTTGCAAGAGCCCAACACTCAAGATGAGCTTGAAAGAAGGAGAACCAGTTTTGATCCACTTGATATAAGCTGTGAAAGACATGACTTAGAGTTATTGTTTGGGCCTATTGTTATTGAAGGTTTTCAATTTGTTAAAGGATTTATTTTCTTAGTTTAGAATAAGTGGGCTTGAGGATGCTTGGCCCATATATGTCTTATTTCTTATGAACTAGGGTTTTTGGGAAGGCCTTGTGTTTTGGTTATGGGCTTATTTGGAAAATTACTTTTTAGGAACTAGGGTTTCATGAATTTACTGTAGCGTTACTGTAGTCGCGACTACTGTAGCCGGACACTATTCATCCAGGGTCATTTTGGGTAAAAGGGACTTTATTTTGGCTAGGATTTTGATTAGGTTTGGGTTTAAATACTCTTTGTAGCCTCATTTGAAGGGTTAGACAATATTGAATTTTATTTGTGAGTTATGTTTACTCCTCTTGTTATTGATTGAACTTATCAAAGGTAAATCACAACCTTTGTGGCGTTCCTCCTTTGTAATCTGGGTTCTTGAGACGGATTCTTCAACGGGTCTAGATTTTAATATAATCTAGGTTTTTGAAACCAGTTCTCATCGGGTATAGATTTTCTATCCATTGACTTGATTTTGGCTTTCTTGGAGAGTTTTCAAATTGATTGTGGGTTCAAGGGATTTCATTCCTGCGGGTTCATATAATTGAGATTGAGGGAAACCAATGGTATGTTGTATGTGGGCTTCAATTAGAGGTGTAAGAAATGGAAGACAAGGCTTTTGGGCCTTGTTGGGCTTGTAGGGCTTTTTGTGTAAGTCTCTTGGATGTTGGCTTTTGGTGTGGCTTGAAGAATGGACCTTATGTCCAAATTTGATGACTCATCTAAGGCTTTAAAGGCCTACTAAGATTGGGTCCAAATCGCATGTCTATCTAGCATTGGGCCAAGGGCCTCTACTATCACATAGTGAGGCCCAAAGGCTTAAATGCCTTCTTCATGCTTGGGTCCAATTTCTAAGGCTTTTTAAGAAAGGCGTAAGCTTCTTAAATCCACATGGGTCTTGTGGCATTTATCCTTAGTCCATCACATCCATAGTGATTGAGGGCCCTAGTTAAAACACTATTGGGCTTACCTCTAAATCCATCCATACTTAGCCTTTTTGCATAGTGCACTAAGGATGCCAAGGGTCAATATCTATTGGTTTCTTGGAAATTATTAAAAAAATAAAAAAAATACTAAAATTATCCCACTAATTGTAACTAAACCCAAAGTGTGATTATCATGCTTAAAAAAATTAACTCTAAAATAAAAGTAACAATCCTATGCTAATTAGGATCATGGGTGCTAATGGCTAAATCTTAAAGAGCTTTTTAGGCGGGGTGTTACATCTTCACCCCTACAAATCACCATGTAGGGTGTCCAAATCCACCTAGAATTAGTAGGATTACTTAATGGTTGAACACATGGCATAATACTAGCCACTCATATCAATAGTGTTAGGACACTTGTCACATGGAGATTGAAGTTTAATGAATTGGAGTGTGTGCCAAGCCATGTGATCAGGCCTCTTACACCAAATACTATTCTACCCAACCAAATATTATTTGGTGAAACAAAAGAGGGTTTCTACTATAATGAAACACCAAACCATTGGAATCTAACCGAAACCCTAAATCCCATGTGATGGCTGAAACTCTAAACTTGGTTTCCAAACCCTAAACACTCGATTTTGATTAAGTGTTTTATCACTTGGTTAAATCATTTCGTCATGCAATTAGCCACTCAATTAGCCACTCATACAAGCCTCACCATTCTCTTACATCTTGGAAATTACATTTAACTAAGAAAATTTTGATTTGAATCAAAACTTAGCTGAACCCCAACTAAACCCTATCTATCCCAATTTGAGCCCACTCAGTTAAGCCTAACTTTGGCCCTCCAAAGACACCACCTAGTCCAAGATTCTTTAGCACAATTCTTCCTCCATCCAAGGCCACCCTATGGCTGACATGTACCTCCTGGCTAGCCTCAAATAGTGTCTTCATGGCAATCCACAAAGCCACAAAATCAGCCCTATCACTAGGCCAGATCTACAATAGGAAGTCAATCAGCTGCTATGCAGCCCCTTTCCTCCACCTTCTCACTTGCCACCCTCCCTTCTACCCACCATGTCAGCTCTTCCATAAGCCACACCCCTTGCATTTTATTTCCCAAACTTAACCATTTTCCCTACTTTTCTAGAGAGAAACCGAGAGAGAGTTGAGAGACAGTTTTTCAAGGCAATTCGATTATTGGATTCCAGCCCCTTTGGGAATATCTCTTATGGCTCAATCCTCTTGTATTTTGTTCTATATTGAGTATAGTTTATTTGGGTGTGTGTTGGTGAATTTGTCATGGAGTTTTGATGGGTGAAAGTTTGGTTTGATAATGAAAAGGTCTAGGTGTTGATAGTTTTGATGTTTTGGGTGAACTTTTGGCTAGATATTGTTATATGGAAGAATCAACATGTTTATTTGCAAGTTAGGATTGGATTAATAGCATGTTAATATTTTTATAAAAGAGTTTGGCACGAGTTCAAAGTGACAGAAACTGTATGGCTCAAAACAGTTTCTGTTTTGGAGTAGTTTGTGATTTTGGCTCTAGAAACTTGATCTAATGGCTTTTATCTTCATATATTTTGTTCTTGAGGCCTTGATATATGGATTGAGAGTTTAGTTTTGGAAAATATTGGTTTAGATATTTGATGGAATGCTATTAATCATGCAAAAGTTTGCTTGAGCTCAATCTAGAGGCTCTCGGGTATGATGATGTATTTGGATGAAATCTTTAACATCACATGGTAGATATAAAGCTCAAATCAAGTTAGAACTTGAATATGAGGTATATGACTTTATTATTTGAATATTTGTTTCATGAAAATCAAGGATCTAGTCACTTTGATTCAAGTCCAAAGGAGGCTATACACTATTTTGAAGTTTTCATGATAACTGATTGTGTTGGGTTGTATTTTTGTGATTTTGATTTTTTCATAAAGCATGCTATCGCTTAAGTTTGAAGTGAAAACATGTTAGGATAGTGTTTATGAACTTTCGGAGTCATTGGAGCCATTTGAAACATGTTGGACCAAAAACATCAAGGGTTGGTTCTATTTGACCTACTTAGTGTTTTGGCATTTTTTTAGATGTAGTGAGTTTAAGTTTTTATGAAATGTGTGTATTTATGTCTCAGCATGGTTTTAGAACTAAGGGTATGATTTTTGAGAGATGTTATTTTTGGTTTATGAATGTTAGTATGTTAAGAGATCAAGTTGAAGAAAAAATAAAGTTTTTACCTTAAGCTTGTTTTGGCCAAATGGTGTATGGCATAGTTGTGATTTGTTTTAATTTTTTCTGACTTGATATTTGGATTTAAGACAAAATACGAATGATTAATATAAATTTTGGTAAGTTTTAGAGTTCATATGCAAAATCCTTATTTCAAGAGTAAAATTATAATTTCCCACAAGAAGAAGGGTAACTTTGCAATTTTAGCCCTAAGTTAGTAAGTTCTAGTTTAATAAGAGTTTAGGGAGATATTCTAACCTTAGAATTCATCTTATTTCAGTTCACGACTTTTTACACTTTGCTTTACGTACGCTACATATTTGTAAGTTAGCTTCTAAGTTACTCTCAATATTTTTATGTATGTATGTTGGTAAAAACCACTGAGATTTATATTCAAGTCACTTATGCTCATTGTAATTGTTATAATGTACCATAACATGTCATCAATTACTTGTTAAATGTTTATATGTTACACGGATACCATATCATATGTAACACGTTTATATGTTACATGAATGCCTTGTTATTGTCACATGCCACAAATGCCATGTCACCTCTCACATGTTTATGTATCACAAGTCTTGAATGCCATGCTATCTGCAATATGCCACAAATGCCATGTCTTCATTTCTGTTATGTGATTATTTGTTACCTACCAAGAATTCCATGTCATAAGCATTTTGTATGTCATGAAATATTTCTAAGTCATGCATGAGCGTTTTATGTTATCACGATCCCAAGTGCATAAGAGTCTATCATGAAATAGTATGAGTCAAGCATGAAACATTTATCAAGTTAAATTGTATTATGGTAAAGGAAATACGATCTGCCGGGTACTATGGTGAAGGGCGTGCATCTGCCATAATATAAAGTGTACTTAGTGTGAAGGCATGCAAGCTACCTAAGTATTCCTAATCTCATTTATAATGCATAAACTCAGTTTACACGAGCAAACATGCTATGTTAATGTCAAGTCAAGTTATTTCTAGTCATGTCACATTCATGTCAAGTCATGCCATGTTCAAGTCATGTCATGTTCATGTATAGCCATGTAATTTCAATTCATGTCATGCATGTTCAAGTTCATGCCATGATGCATACATGTAATATTACTATCATACATGTCTATTCATACTATTGGTAGCTTAGGAGTTTTAGTTATTGAGATTTTATAAATCTCACTGTGGTGTCTAAACTAGGCCTGCACATTGGCCCGCCCAACCACATTTCTGGCCCGACCCGACTTGGCCCGCAACCATAGTCATGAAAAATAATGATTCGGATCGGGTAAAATTTATCGGGATTTATTTTATTTTTATTTTTTTAACATTCTTCTCCTTGTTGTCCTCGAGGATAACTATACGAGTGGGATATCTAGAAATCAATCTTCGGAGGAAACGATGTCGTCTGGACTCACATCAAGAACAAATGCGTCTTCTTTGTTGGCAGAGGAGACTCCACCTCTTGCTGCCTAACCAACTCCCTTTCTTCCTCGTCGGCGCACACGAACAGAAACCACATTCCCTTCTCGCTTTTAATTTCTTCACAGTCGACACAACCCTCTTTGGCCAAACTTAGATGGATGGGGTAGCCTTTGATTTTCTTGCTTGGATCTGAGATTTATAATAAGTTGGATTGAGGCTGGGAAAGTGAATCCTTGTATGGTGTCAAGAAACTATTTATAGAGTAGGCGTCATTACTTGGAAAGAATATTTCCAGGACAAAGTTCTAGGTTTTTCTTTCTTTTACAACCCACGATTTCAAAGTAAAATTCTATAAAAAATAAAAATTGGCCTACCCAAAAAAAATTCTGGTGTTTTAAGAAATCCAAGACCAAAAACAGGGGAATCTTCATCTACAGTAAAAGCATCCGGGTCGTTTGGAGCGTTTCCTCTTCGTCCGTGGCTCCACATATGACGCTCGATGTCGTCTTCATGGTTGAAAGGAGTGGCAGTGATCAAGGAGGAGGGAGAGACTCGGTTTCTTGCAAGCATGATCGAAGGCAGAGAGAAAAATAGAGTGGGAGAGGAGTGGGAGAGGAGAGCAAAGGCAGAGTGAAATGAATGGAAATGAATATTGATGCGTGGGGAAGAAGGGAGCTCAGGAGTATTATTGATGAGTGATGTTGATTGACGAGTGAGGTTGATGGGGTTTTGTCTTTTGCGTAGATTTTTCAAATTGTTTTAAATTTATGTACAACTATTGACCATTTCTATGGCTTTTATATTGCAAATTTAGGAATGGGTGCTAGTTTTCGGTGATTGGTTTCGACCGATAGTAGATGTAATAAATCTGACATTTTTTTAATCTGATGAACCTGCCTAAAGTTGGGTGGCCCCACATCAAATTTTCGGATTAATCGGGCGAGGCCTTTTTAGCACAGACCTAGTCTAAACCACCATTCCCCCCAGAATGATAGGAGCTATGCTAGGCCTCGATGGAGCACTGTGTCCCAAATTGGATGACATCAAGTTGATCGGGGACAAGCCCTAAAGAATTAATGGAGATAATATCTCAGTTTTTGAATGTGGTTTTGGCACTGATAAACAAGCTACATGAGTGGCTTGGTATAGAGGCTAGATATATATATATATATATATGTGTGTGTGTGTGTGTGTGTGTGTTAGTCTGTAACTAAGGAGTTCCGACACCAGCACAATGTCTATTTAGTTTGAAGACTGGTTGGACTAATGATGTGACTTTTGAGTATGCTTTATATGAATGAAGCATAAAGATCTTTTGGGATTAGTATTTTGGTACATTATATATTGCTCAAAGAAAAAATTATGCACTGCAAATACCTGATACTGTTAGATGTATGCTAGGTGCACTTCATCTTTTACTACCATGAATGAGGGTATGTGAAATTGTATTGCATGAACCGACGCTTCCTGTTCTGTCAAATCCCAAGTGGAGTTTGCAGGCATCACATGGGTTGTGTGACAGGATTTGATTATGGTGTGACCATGAGTTCCCAAAAATGGACGATCGATGGGTAACCACAAGGGTGTATAACCTCATGGCGAGGGAGATAGTGATGTGGTTCGGGCAATGCAGCTACAACAAGTTGCTTAGCCTAGGGAGGAACAATGAGGGTGTACGTACGAACAATTCTTGGCTTATTGTTAACCAGGATTCTTTGGTAATGAGGGACCGATGAAGGCACAAAGGTGGGTTACAAACATTGAGAGGACTTTTGAGGTTTGTAGTTGTATGTAGGGTTAGAAGGTGTTGTACGCGAGCTATTTGTTCCAAGGAGAAGCAGCAATATGGTGGGGGCACCAAGAGGCAACTGCTTGTCATGGAATTTGGATCTATGCATGCAATTTTGTAGAAAGATTTATAGAGTTTGACGATTGATACTTTCTCACCATTATAAGGCAACAAAAATCAAAGAAAGTCGTCAACTTGGTTTAGGGTAGCATGACGGTCGAGCAATATGCTGCCAAGTTTATGGAGCTAGGAAGGTTTGGCTCTCACCTTATCTCAATGGAAGAGATGTATACTGAGCGACTTCAGGAAGAACTACAGCTGTGTATACAGACACAAGTGGCTTGTCTCATGATACGAGATTTTCAAAGGATGGTGAACATGGCCTCCATCGTGGAGCATGAGCCTCACAGTTTAGCACCCGTTACGATAGGCCAAAAAAGTAGAACCTTCGTGGGAGAAGGCAGTAGTTCGGGTTGCCCTCATAAATTCATGATCGGGACATGGGTACACTGGCAATCTACTCTAAGAGTATGTATGGGAGGCAGAGCACTGATGTGCAAACATTGTCATAAGTCTCATGAGGGGGAGTGTCGTCAGGCCTCACCTTTATGCTTTAGTTGTTGAGGGACAAATCATTACGTTAAGGATTGCGCTTAGGCTATTTTAGTTTAGAGGATTGGCCCATTCGTCAGATGGGGAGACCAAAGGCAGGTAGTACAAGCAAGACCATATGCCCTAACACCGGGAGAAGTCTATGAGGATGCCCTAAAGGCTCAGGAAGCAAGCATTATCACAAGTACAGAACCTCGATCTTAGATTAACTAGTTGGTAACTTAGGAGCATAGTTGTAAGAGTGTAGTTTGTTTGGTCATTTCAGGGCGAGTTAGGATGATCGATTACTATGCGAGTACCTTGTTTGACTCTAGTGCATCCCAGTCATTCGTGTCTTTTATGTTTGCTAGAATAAGCGGTCTATGGATGGAGTCGATGCAACTTTAGGTCTCCATAGCGCTATCGAACATAGTAATAGTATCATGCGCCAAGATATTTTTGAATTGTTCCTTAGAAATAGGCGGAGTCATCATGAAGGCAAACTTGATATTGTTCAACTTATTAGGATAGGATATCATCCTAGGTATGGACTAAATATTTCGACATTTTGTAAGTACATTTGTTGAGAACAAACGATAATGTTTCAAGTTCTTGAGATGGAGAGTAGATTATTCCGGTGCAGTAAATTGCAGTCGATCTAAGAAATAATTATTTCACTACAGGTTAGTAAGGATTTGGCAGGTGGAGCCAAGGCATATTTGGTGCATTTTGTGCTTAACACTAAGGAGCCTAGGGAGGTACAAGAAATACCCGTAGTGGATGAGTTCCTAGAAGTGTTCAGAGAATTGCCAGGATTACCACCTCTTAGGAGAGTTGAATTTTCCATCAAAGTGGAACTTGGAACAATTCTGGTCTATAAGGCACCTTATAGAATGGCTTCATCATAATTGAAGGAACTAAAGGGTCAATTACAAGAATTGATGACGAAGGGTTTTTATCAGGCCAAGTGTAACAGCACGCTAGAAATTCAATGGTGGAATTTCAATAGGCTTAAGGAACCTCACGAAAAATCCGTAAGTTTTCATGAATCTACCAATTGCTTAGGTTTTAGTCTGTCAGCATAGTCAGTATTACAACTCAATATGGTGCTAGAAGCGTGATTTTATTTATTTAAGGTAGTTAGAAGTGTCAGGATGTGATATAGTCTGTGCCATTAGACTTAGAGGACTATTTAGAATTTCATGGCGCAATAAATCCATTTTCAGTTTTTGGACAAAACGCTTGTTCGAAAATGCATTTTGTTTATTTTGAGGCACTTCGAGGTTGAATTTCAATAAATGAATTGCACAGTTTGTTTAGTGTGCATGTTTAAGATTTTTTAGTGCAAAGTTTATTTCTCACTTTTCTGGAGTGAATAGCAACTTCAATAGTAGCACCTAGTGCAGTGTTTTCAAAATCAGATTGTGGAATGTCCAAATTAGGTTAGAGTAGTTTTATTTGGACACTTGGTAAGATCTTAGTCATACTTGCTAAATCGTATTGGATACTCGACACCAAGAGGAACCATGAGATGGATTGTGTAGGAAATTAAGGTGTAAGATCATGCTACCTAAGCAAAACCCTATCCCATGCAACCATCCAAATTGTGCCAAACCAAATAAGGTTTTAAACCTAGTGAAACCCTAAATGGTTAGAATCCAATTGAAATCCCAAAAGCTTGGTTGAAACCAAAACCCTAAACGGTTTCCCAAACCATAAAGTTGGCCTCCATACCCAATTTGATCCTTTTTCTTGCATTGTGTTTAATCACATGATTAAATCACTTTCACATGTTATTAAGTTTTTAAATTCATGTTATGACATCATTATGCAACCCTTTAAACCATGTAAATTTTATTGGGTTAAGAAAAATTGAATTTGGTGGGCTTGATAACATCTCAAACCCTAACCAAACCCTTTTTAAACCCTAAATGAAGTCCACTTGTTTAAGGCCCATAAACTTTGGCCACCTTGGGAAAGCTTCTTGAGGAAGTTTCCACCCAATCAAGGCTGACCATCAACTGCTCATGACAGCCCCAAAGTCACGAATGATGTGAAGGCCAAAGGCCACCTCACCACCACCCTTCTCTTGGAAGTTTCCTTGGCTGAAAACCACTCACTATTTGAAGATTTTTGTGACCTAATCACCATCCATCTAGGTGTCACTCAAGCCCATACTTCACTTTTCAGAAGTGTATCAGGCGTGCAAGTCATCCTTTCACTCACTTCACCCTTTTTCATTCATGTGCTTGGAGAGAACACTTAGAAGCTCTCTCTGGTAGTTTTCTGAGTCTTTTTGAGTGATGTTTTTGAAATTATTGCAAGTATTTTCTCACGATAATTCCTTCATGAAAGTTGTTCGTATTTGTGTGACGTTTTTGTTTGATTTCATTGTCATTTTATTGATCAAAATTTCTTTTAACGATGGAAAGGTCAATCTGGGCGATAATATGAAAAGTATGTTGTATTTTGGAGTTTTTGACCATGCTAATGGACTAACCTTGGTCCGAAAGTTTTTGGAGTGTTGTTAACATATTTATATGAATTGTGTTTTGGAGATTAGTTGCATGATAAAAACTTTTGATGAAAGATTTTCTCAGAAATAGAAACTTAGAAACTAGAAGGAGAAAAACAATTTATGTTTTAGGAAAGTTTGGACCTTTTATAGTTTAATCTTACTCCAATAGCTTTGATATATTTAATAGATGATACTAAGACTTTTTCTACATGTTAGGATGTTATTTTGAAGATTTTTGGCATTAGTTTCAAAGATATGAATTTTTTTACAAGTGAATACTCGATTGAGTCAAAAGTTTGATATTTTCGGCGAGATCCATGTTTTGGTCTATTTTTAGTCATATGATTTAAGTTTCATGCTTGTATCTACTTTAAGATACTTTTTTAAACCATATGATATTTTGGTTTGAAGATCTTATCATGGTATGCATTGGACCAAGTGTTTGATCAAAAGAAGTTAAGAAAAGAATTCTGTTTTGCCTAAGTGTTGGAGCCGAGTACTTCAAATGAGATTTTGTAATTTTTGGTTAGGTTTATGTGCTGATTCAAACCATGTTAGTTCTTAAGAATGTGTTATGAACATGTTAGAAGGAAGTTTTGAATTTTTGGCGTTCTTCAAGGTGTTTTGAAATAGGTCAAACCTTGAGATTCAAGAATTTGTATTTTAGTTAAAAATTTGGATATTTATAGTAAAAAGTTTTGTGTCTAGGAGAAGTATATTTTTGTTGGATGTTTTAAGCATATTTTTAAACTTAGGATATGGGGATCTTTGTTGCAATATTTTGGTTTGAGCATATGTTTGAAGTTGGATAAATTTGCAACAAAAATAAAAGAGAAATGGCCTTTGGAAGTTTTGGCCCTATATTTTTTTTCATAGTTGTGTTTGGTTTTAATTTTCTCTAAGTTCATATTTGAGTTTAAGACAATATTTACATGAGGAATGTAAATTTTGGTGAGTTTTGGAGTTAGGATGTGAAATCCTTAAGTTAGGGGTAACATGTTTATTTTCCCACATGTATAATTATAATTTTACTCTCAGTCAGCATTTTTCATGTTTATGATTGTTAGTGATAAAGTTTCTAATTTTTAGAATCTCTACTTACAGTTTCTTGTGTTTCATGCCTATTTCCCGTAATGCGATGATCATTGTAGGTTAGCTCTTAACATACTATCTGATTACTGTGTAACTGTGATGGGTGAGGAAACTACAGTTTATGTATATATATTATCATATATGCCATACTATGCCATGTCACTTCATGGTTATCTATTAGTCATAATATTCTGTCACGAAATATTTATCTATTCCATAATTTATTCTGTCATGTTTTGCTATATGTTACATGTTTATCATGTTATGTAATGCTATCTATTACACATATGTTATGTCATGTAATATTGTCTGTTATATGTGATGCCATCTTACGAAATGTTGTCTGTTACATGTTATGTTATGTTACAAATTTTTTTTCTATTTCATAGTATATCATGTATTTCGTCACACGTTCATGTCATGTTTCATTACTTTAGGGCTTCTATCCTTTCGTTTCATGTCACATTTTTTCTTGGTCACTCTCGAGTACAATTTGTGTATCTTGGAATTAACCTTTAAAGTCATGTCAATTTTGTTTACATCTATCATGATTCTAAGTGCTAAAATGAGGTAATATCCTAGTGGAACTCCTTTGTTCACGCTGGAGTGTCTAGTTAGGTTGACAAGGTAAAGATCAACGAGCTGCAAATGAGACCTAATTAACTGGTCGCTAGAGCATAGTAGACACTAACACCGATTGTGCCACCCACATTTTAATTTCATTTTATACGTACTCGTGCTGGTGCAAATACCTAACTCGGGATACAGACAGTACCTGTGTCCATAACAAGTGCATATACATGTGAACTGGCACGTACAGTATGTGTGTCCAAAGCAGGTGCAGATCCCTGTTAACTGGCATGTATGCTAACACATTCACAGATTGTGTAGATGTATTGTGATGAGATAACTGGTAGGGCAAAATGCCTTAAGGAGACTCGTGTAGCACCCATATGGTCACTTTTATATATCATGCTTATTGAACAAAACTCCAACTTCATGTATTTCAAGTTCACGTTAAGTCATGTTTCAGTTTCACATTCAATCATGTTTCAATTTCAAGTCCATTTCATGTCAAGAGTTAAGTTCAGTTCTTGCTTTAGTTCAAGTCATGTCAGATTTTGTCATGTTACATGTTAGGTTATTTTATGCTTACTTATGACTTTGGTTATGCATTCATGACTTTATTTTCATGCATGCATCATTAACTTATGAGGAAGTTCTCTGTTAACTTCTGAGATTTCTATTCAAATCTCACCATGATATTCCCAACTACCATTCCCCCTGGAATGGTAGCTCTTGTGCCAGGATCAGGAGGAGCTTTAGACGATGATTGATGGGAGACAATCGATTAAACAATGACAGCATGATGTGAAGCTCATCGTTTCGATGTTTCGATTTATAGATAGTAATATGGCATTCTTGACTCATTTGTCTGAACTACTCAATGGATTAGCTTAGTAGATACTTTAGTTTCAGCTTGTAATTATGGAGCTCGATCTCCCATGCTTTTGAGATTACAGTAATCTGAGATCCGTTCTATAATCGTGGATGTTTATCCTTTCAGTATGTATGGATCATGTTTTAAGTAATTGGGATATTATTAGTTTGGTGCATAGTATTGCTAAAAAAAAATTATCCGCTGCTAATATTGCATAATGCTAGATGCATGTTGGGAACATTGAATCTTTATTTGTTCTGAAAGGGGGGATGTAATCTTGTATTGCATGTCCCGACGCTTCAGATGTGCGTTCGATCCTAAGCTGAATCTAGGAGCGTCATAGGTGGTATTAGAGCAAATACGTCTCTAGGTTATAAATCCAGATGTCTTTAGGAAATGCACCAAATATTATGCTTGAAATTTTAGTTTTCATTAGGCTTGATAGTATGTGGTTGTGATACGTGTACTCGTGTGTTTCAGGAGAGTGGAGGTTTTAGAAATTGAAGACTCTGTGGAAAGATTCCTATTAGTATTTGAATTCTATAGGCTTAGTATATATGTTACTCATATATGAAGTTATGGGTCTACGACTTTAAGAAAATGGAGCTTAAATTGAATCTGCATTTTGAATGGGAGACATTAGGAGACAAAGCCTTACGAGAATTGAAGGTATCGAATTCGCAGACCTTCAATACAAGGTGATATCTTATTTGGAGTGCAAGTTAGGAAGATGAATCCAATCAAATTCGGAGCTATAGTTGGTGTGAACCTTGGAGGATTATTTTGCCCAATCAAGGGATAAGAGTACAACTAGCTTTAAGGAAAGACTTATTGATTTGGTGGTGTCAGATGTGATTAAGTTGGGCAAAGAGTATGCTTGGATAGACGTGAATAGATATTATTTATTGGTCGAGGTGGTTTCAGACCGTATGAGTGTAAGCCGCACTATGTAGAAAGCTTGGAAGACACGGTTCAGCACCTGACAACCAATGATGGTTCATCTGACAATAGGCAAAGAAAAGGCAACTGCATGGACAACGTGTTGCCAAACAAAGAGTAAGGCGAGCAACACGTTCTAGAAAGCCAGGCAGACACATCTCAACACCGGGTGATAAAAGACATTTCACCCTGTACTAGGCGAGCAAGCACTGTGCTAACTGCATGAAGGTGAGAACGAAGAGCTGCAGAGGCTGGTAGTTGTGGAAAAGGACGGCTTGCAGTAAAAGGGTGAGCAATAGATAAGGAAAAGACCGATAAGAATGTTGGGCTTTTCGAGATAATGAGGAGATGTCCAGAAGGCGGTAGGTGTCGTATGTGAAAGGCCGTACTCCACCTGAGATGTCACCTTTGGAGTGAGCTTGCGAAGAAAAGATTATGTATCTATCAGGGCATATCATCTGATCTCAGAGGTATGGTCCAGTGCCATGTGGGAGAGACTTATTCAGGAAAAAACTACTGGATTGGACCCAAGGCAAGCAGCAGGAACTTCCGTGCCTTGTGCCATCAGTCACTTGGTCTCTACAAATCTTCAAGTCTAGAGAACAATTGGATGACCAAGATCAAAGGGCACCTATTCTAGCATATCTGGAGTCAGAAGAATATCATAAGGACACATGATAGTCTCGCCTATAAAAGGCATTGGGCAAGGGACAAAATCACACTTTTTAGATCGTACAATGATTTATCTTCTTTGGAGTTGGAGTCTTCAAAGAAAGCAAGTGACTGCTAAGGAAGCTATGGGGGAGTAGTGTCAGTGCCAACACAAGCACAATATTTTAAATACAGTCCAAGCATGTTAGCTTCTGAAATTGCATTGGAAATGTGTGGTGAATTTTTGTGGATACGTTGTAAGGATAGGCTTACATAATTTATACCTTTGTTCCCTTTTCTACTTGAAAAATAATATATATATCTATCTTCTTCATTATGTTTATGGATTATTTTTACAATGCGATTTTGAGATGATGAGTTTTAACAATGTGGATTGGTGATGACTGTGATCTCAAGGTGCATGAGTCTTACAGTGTATGTCGATCGTCATGGAAGGTAGAGTGATTCCCCATGCCATTCCGATGACACGTTTCCACAAGTTTCATACGGATAGATGGAGTTTGCATGATGATCAGAGTGGAACGCTTTTGTGTTGGCCATGCTTGATAGACAGTTAGCGAGTTTCCCTTGGTGTATCATGTATGGTATTTTCAAGTCGATTGACCGAATAGAGTGATTCTCCAGATTGATCATGTATGTTGTCATCATGTGTGGACCAAGTTTAATGATTTCCCATATAGTTTGAAACTAGTGAATCATCTTGCACATTGACCAAGTAGAGAGATTCCCCACGTAGAACGATGGAGTGATTCCTTGCATGCCATTTATACGATGTGGTATGATCAAGTTTATGTGTTTTGATAAGAGGGTTGTTCCTTGTCTCGGTGATAACTATGTATACTTATGATTTGCATAGAGAGTGATTCCTCGTCATGCTTATATACTTGTGTTTTCCTTCAGAAGGTGGTTTCTCATGATAACTATGAATAAATGTGTTTCTGCCCAGAGGGTGGTTTCTCACGATAACTATGAATACATGTGTTTTTGCCCAGAGAGTGATTCCTCACCATGCATAAATAAAAGTGTTCACGAATCATTTACATGAAATGGTGCATGCATCTTAACTTGCATTGTCTCTTATTAGTGGTATTGTGAGAGATGTTTAACCTACCTATGGTTTCATTTTTTGGAACTGTAGGCCTCGATGTAGACGTACTCCAAGAGGAGGTTTCTAAGGAGGAAGGACCGACCCTACCTAAGTGATAGAGACGGAGGCCTGTACTAATAGTTGTTGTACTTGTGAAAATTTACTATTTAGTCAGGTGAAAAATCGTATTTGGTATGTCGTACCTAGATCAAGATGATGAACAATTGGTGTTGTATAATATTATTTGGGAAGTGACTATGACTTGTGGATATTATTATTGTTATTATTGGATGAACGTTTTATTGGTTTAGACCTTTGGTACAATTAGTAGTAGTCTTTGACTAAGCCTTTACTTATTCTGCAGAGACTTAAATCACTTACTGCGTATTTGATCTACGATTACACGCTAGATCTAATAGAAACATCGGGATGTTACCGACTATCTAGCATGCCTAACATCAGTGATTCTCACCGGGCTCTTTATTGAGTAAGAGTTCTACTACACAACCACCCACTCTTCACTCAACCTCCGCACTCTAGCCAACGTGTTTTTTTTTTTTGAAAATGAAAACGTGCGTTTTGGTTTATTTCAATTCCCTCCCCCCCCCGCCCCCTGCGCCTGCATTCTTCTTCACATCTCCTCCTTCAAAAATCCTTCCCCCGCATTCTCTCATCTCCTCCACTCCCCCAGCTCGTGTACTTTTGCCAGCAAACTCCCCTTTGCCCGCCTCGTGTGGCTCCATTACTCTGGAACCATGTAAGAAATATTCTCCCATGGGTTCACCATTTCCGTACGGCTTCTCCAGCTTCACCATTTCCGCACGGCTTCAGTCCTCCGCTGGTATTGTATTGTAGCTGCCGAGAGCCACCGTACGTCTTACAAGGGTAAGAAATTAAAGAAAAAGATTTTTATTTTTCTCTTTTCGTTTCATCTCTCCATTTCTAGCATTACTCATTTTGTGTGTTTATGCGTTTATAGATATGTGATTTGATGTTTGTTTGATCTGTGTTTTGTGGGGTTTTTTGGTTGTTGATGTTGTATGTATGCCACTAATTTTTTGGTTGTTGATAACATCTGAAATGAGCCAATTTGATGTTTGTTTGATTTGTGTTTTGTGGGGTTTTTTGGTTGTTGATGTTGTATGTGTGCCACTGATTTTTTGGTTGTTGATAACATCTGAAATGAGTGAGATTTATTGGCTGGGACTGGTTGGAAGGGGAAAACACTGAGGGAATATACCAAAAAGAGTTTCACAACCTTGATATACTGTAACAGCCCGCTAAAAATTCATTGGCGGAATTTCTATTGACTTTAGGAATCTCGTGAAAATCCCATAAGTTTTTACGAATCGACCTATTGCATAGGTTTTAGTCTGTCAACATAGTCAGTGTTATCACTCACTATGCTGCTAGAAATATGAGTTTTATTTATTTGAGGTGGTTAGAAGTGTCAGAATGCATTATGGTCTACGCCATTACACTCAGTGGATTATTTAGGATTTTATGGCACAATATCCTATTTTCATAATTCCGGACGAAACGTCTGTTGGAAATTGTGAAATTATTTTTAGGGGCACTTCGAGGTTAAATTTCGGTAAAATATTTTCACTATAAGTTAATATGAATATTTGGGAATTTTTAGTACTAAGTTTATGATACACTTTTTCGAAGTGAATAGTAACCTCGGTAAGAGCACCAATTGCAGTGTTTCGAAATCACAGTGTGGAATGTCCAAATTGGATTAGAGAAGTTTTATTTGGACACTTGGCACCATAAGGAACGTTTGTTGGATTTGAAGGAATGAAGGTGTGAGATCATGTCGCTTAAGCAAAACTTTGTTTCATCTGCTCAACCAAATTGTGCCAGATCAAAGAGGTTTTCAATCCTAGTGAAATTCTAAATGGTGGGAATCCAATCGAAAGCCCAAAAGCATGGTTGAAATCGAAACCCTAAACGGTTTCCCCAAAACCCTAAAGTTGGCCTCTAAATATTTTCTAATCCGATTTCTAGCATTGTGTTTAATCACTTGATTAAATCACTTCCACATGCTATTAATCCTTCAAATTTGTGTTAGAACATCATTATCCAATCTTGTTAACCTTGAAAAATTGATTGGGCCAAGTGATATTAGATTTGGGCTTGATAGCAACCCAAATCCTCTTTAAACCCCAAATTTTAGGCCCATTCGGTTTAGGCCCATTAAGGCCCACGAATTTGGTCACCATAGGATTGCTTCATGGCTAAGTTTTGTACCCCCACTTGGCTGGCCAGATCTGTACAAGAAGAGCCTAGAAGGTTCTTGAAAGACAAAGCAAAAGGGCCACCTCACTCTTTCACTCTCACACTCCACCTTGAGAAAAGATCTTGGTCTGATTTTTATGAGAAGAAAAGGCCAACACTCAACCATTCCTTCAGTCATATCACTTCCCATAGCTTGTGTAAGAAGCTCTTCAGTCCACTTCCCACGAAAAAGCAACTCTCCTTTACACTTTTCCTTCATAGAACACAAAAGACACTCTCGGACAGTTTTTCGTACCTCTTTTGAATGCCTGTTTCGAAGCTTTTGTAAGTGTTTCCTCGCAACGTTTCCTTCATGAAAGTTGTTTCTTTTGGAGTCTAGTTTACGTGGATATCTTATTTGTTCCATTTGGAGATCATTTGATTGGTAAAAAGTTGTTTAGACCCCAGAAAGGTCATTCTGGGCGATAAACTGGAGAGTGTGTTATATTTTGGAGTTTTTGACCAAGCTAATGAATAGATCTTGGTCCGAAATTTTTATGGAGTACTGTTAACATGTGTATATGATTATTGGTTGAGGATTTGTTGCATGATTAAAAGTTTTGGTGAAATATTTTCTTAGGTCTAGAAACTTAGAAACTGGAAGAGGAAAAACAGTTTCTGTTTTGAGAAAGTTTAAATCTTTTATGGTTTAATCTTATTCCAATGGCTTTGATATTTTTATTGGAAGATCCTAAGCATCTTATATACATGTTAGAATGTTATTTTGAAGATATTTGATGTTAGTTTCGAACATATGAAATTTTATGGAAGGAGATATTCGGTTAGGCCAAAGTGATGATGTTCTTGGCTAAATTTATGTTTTGGTTGATGTTTACCCATGTGATCTTGAGTTTGAAGCTTGGATCTGTTTTAGGACACCTTTTTGAACCATGTGATGTTTTGGTTTGAAGATCACTTCTTTATAAGTCATGGATCAAGAGGTTGATCAAAACAAGTTAGAAACAAAATTCTGTTTTGAACTTAGAAGAGAAACCAAAAAGTTCAAGTATGGTTTTAGTGATTTTGATGACTTTTGTTCATGATTCAAAACATGATTATTCTTAAGAATATGTTATGAGTGTAGTAGAAGAAAAATTTTGGTTTAATCATGAGTTTTGAGATTTGAAAGAATTACAACAAAAAGCAAAGGAAATAGCCTTTGTAAGTTTCGGCCATATAGAGTTTTGATGGTTGTGTTTAGTTTTAAATTTTTATGAATTGATATTTGAGTTTAGGACAAAATTTACATAAGGTATGTAAATTTTGGTGATTTTTGAAGTTATGATGCAAAATCCTTAAGTTAGGGGTAAAATGGTCATTTTCCCACATGTAGAGGGTAAAATGGTAATTTTACTCTAAGTTGATATTTTTCCATATTCCTAATTGTTAGTGATTAAGTTCTAATTTTTAGAAATCACTACTTTCAGTTTCCCGTGATCGCACTTGAGTTTTGTCTCGAAGCGCGAAGATCGAGGTAAGTTAGCTTTTAACTTACTATCAATTTAATGTGTATGTGTGATAAGTAAGGGAACTAAATTGTATGTATGCATGTTATCATATGTGCCATGCCAAGTCATTACATATTTATCTGTTACACAGAATTTATTCTGTCATGAATTATTCATCTGTTACACAAGATATTCTGTCACGTATTGCTATACATGCTATACATTGCAAGTATGTCATGTTAAGTTAAGTATGCCATCTGTTACATGTATTTCTTGTCATGTAATATTCATTGTCACATGTTACGCCACGTTAAGAAATGTTGTCTGTTATATGGTATGCCATGTTACGAAATGTTGCATGTTACATGTATGACATGTTATGAAATGTTCTCTGTTACATTTATGTCTCGAAGTATGTCATGTCTGTCGTCCTACGTTCATGTCACGTTATGTTACGTCAAGATTTCTGTCTTTTATGTCACGTTCATGTTACGTCACGTTACGAAATGTCATGTCTGCCAGTTAAGTCATTCATGTCAATCACGACCCTAAGCGCTAGGATGGGGTAATATCCTAGTGGAACTCCTTTGTTCACGCTGGAGTGTCTAAATAGGTGTGAAATTCCCTGGGTTGACGAAGTACAGTCAACAGGTTGCGAATGGGGCCTAATTAGCTGGTCACCGGAGCGCGCCAGGCACTAACGCCGATGGTGCCACACATTATGTTATGTGTGTCCACAGCAAGTGTGGCACAAACAGATAAGTCATGGGGCCACAACAACTGTGGAGCATGAAGTATGGGGCCACAACAACTGTGGAGCATACACTACGTGAGACACAGCAATTGTGACACGTAGAATACGTGGGGCCACAACAACTGTGGAGTACGTATTAACGCACTCACAGCTGGTATAGAAACCTGTGATGTGATGCGGTAATCGGCAGGGACACACGGCTCAAGGGGACCTGTGTAGCACCCATATGGTCATGTTAATGATTAAGTCTATTGAATAAGATTCCAAGTTCAAGTCATGTTTCACGTTATGTTATGTTCAAGTTTACGTTCACGCAATCATGGTAATCCCATGAGACAAGAATATGTTCCAAGTTCATGTTATGTTATGTTCACGTTTACGTTATGTTCCAAGTTCACATTTATGTTATGTCATGCTCAAGTTCAAGTTCAAATTATGCATGTTCACGTTCATGTTATGTTTCAAGTCCATGTTATGTTTCAAGTCACGTTCATGCTAAGCTTCAGTTTCAGTTTAAGTTATGCCAGTTATGTTATGTTGTATGTCAAGTTATGCTATGATTACTTACGATTTGATTATGCATTCATACTTTTACTGCCATGCATGCATCATTAACCTGTGTGGAAGTTTCCTGTTAACTTGCTGAGATTTGTAATCAAATCTCACTGTGGTAGTCCCAACTACCATTCCCCCCGAATGGTAGATTTTGTTACAGGATCTGAAGGAGAATCGGGAATCGACCAACTGGAAATGGTCGACTAAGCGACGATGCGATGTAGGTGTTAATACAGTAGTTACCTCAGATTACTACTTGTATTTGTAGAGTTCAATCTCCATCACTCTTTTGATCACAACCATATGGATTAATATTGTGATCTCAGTTGTTTAGTATGTCATTATGTATGAAGTATGTTTTAAGTATTTGGGATATTTCGGTTTGGTGCATAGTATTGCTAAAAAGAAAAATTATCCGCTGCGAATATTGCATAATGCTAGATGCATGTTAGGAATATTGCATCTTATATGTCATGAACGGGGGCAGGTAACCTTGTGTTGCATGTCTCGACGCTTCAAATGTCCGTCCGATCCCAAGCGGAATTTGCGGGCGTCACATATACAACATGATATAGGGTTCATAAGCAAGGTCTCAAATTCTTGAAGAACTAAAATTTATACCTTTTACTAGCTCCTTTAAACAGAACCATACTTCTAAGATAGCAAAAAGATCTAGAAGTGGCTTGACCCTGCTGTTTTTAGTGCCACCACACTAGCCATTTGTGACACCACACTAGCCATTCTTAGTGCCAAGCCATTCTTTGTGACCCTGCTCTTTTTTTGATTTGTTTTTCTTTTGGTATTGACTATATTCATGTGATTTTTTGTAGCTGTAGGACTTTGTAGTAATTGAGATTCAGATTGATCATTTACTAAATTATTTTTTTAGAGTTGTAGATAATATTTTTGTTGTGAATTATATGTATTGTTCTTGCTTTTAAGGTTTGTTCTAATCTTGGAAGTGGGTGAAAATGAATGCTTGGGATGCAAAAGGGGAAGCTACTTAACAATATAAGCCATCAAATAGAGGCTTAAAATGTATTCTTGAATTTTTTTTTTCAAGGTTTTCAATAACAGTTTCTTTTATCTGGGTGTCATTGTTAAACTATGGGTATGCTACCAAATAGTTTAGAGAGTTCAGTTGATAATAACGTCATAAAAGCATTTGCAGATTTTTTGGAATGCAAGTAAGGCTTTGCATCTTGTGGATGTTCAATGTGATGTTTACTTAACTAGGGGTCTGCTCCTCAACTAACGTTAAATTTGCCCCGATTGCATATAGCTCATATGCATTACCTTACTGACTTTTCCTCTACCAAGACTCTTAGAAAATGTGGATAGTTGACTGAATTTAGAATATTGGACTAGGGATTTTTTTTAACTGTTTAAAAAAACTTCGTTTGTCAACCTGTATTACGGTGGCACTTTGGTTTGATGATACGAACCTAATGGGTATTTACTTATATTTAGGCTACTTGTGCAGATTGTTCTCATTTGAAAAGGCATGTCATCTTAGGTCATACATTTCAACCTGTAATTTTAAAGAGTGATTAGGCAAATTCCTATTAGCTAGCACCTTCAAAGGCCCAGGAAAAAAAGTCCAAAAAGAAAAGATGAAGAATTGCCTAAAAGGGTGACTTTTAATACTCCATGCGGTTGTATGGTTTACAATTAGTTCAATATGTTTATCTTTATGCAGTGAAATAGCATGGACCCCCTACATGGAAAACAATTTCTGATACATTTGAGTGGGGTGAAGGATGGCTTCACATGTTTTTCTAACATGATGGACAGCTTGCATATCGGGAGTGAGCTTTTGCATTGCCATTATCTAGACTATATACAACTTGGTTTCTTATTTAGTAAAAAAGTGTATGAGAGTTTCTCAGTCAATGTAGTTTTGGCCTTAAGTTTCTAGGTTCTTTGTTTAAATCTGCATCGATCAGTGGTTGCTCACGTAATTCCTTATCTTCCGTTGCTAAAAATAACTAACATTTTTAGGACGGACCTTTTAACTTTTCCATTCATAAGCTAGGTGACTTCTTTGCTTACCTACCAGAAAATAAAGTTCATGTTGCATATGGAAGACATTTCATTCTTACTAAGAATGACAGTCTATTCATTATGCTCATCTTACAGGTTTTGGTCGCATTGGAAGGTTGGTATTGCGAATTGCAATCTCCAGGGATGACATTGATGTGGTAGCAGTCAATGATCCTTTTGTTGATGCTTAGTATATGGTATGTACATTTAATCTTTTTCTTGTAAATCACAACCATAAAGATCCCTGATCCATCGATCGAGTACTTGCATTCATGGCATACCTCCTTTTTGTTTTATTTTTTCATTATTACATGAGGTGGGGTCTTGGAGATAAGAATTATTTAAAGGAAATTAAAGTGATTGCTTCTGTACAATGATACCCATTATAATATGCAGCTTCCTCATAACATTTACTACTTTATTTCATTTTGGTTCTGCAAATATTCAATTATCATTGACATCTGCATCATGCATGCTGTTTTTCTTTGGGATAATTTAGTAAACATTTTAATAAAATACTATGAAAACTTTATGCTGTATTTCTTTATGCATCTTTTTGGTTTACAAGCATAAAGAATCTTTCGAGTTTTGATAATAATTTGAAGAGTTTAGCCTCTGTTTTGAAGCTTTACCGAGTAGTAATGTCGGGCTGGACTGTTTCATATCGTGACATATTTATTTTTCATTTCTAATTAAAAATTCTGCATTCAGTTCGCATCCCACTGTGCTTTAAATATTTGTGAATGCATTCTAAATATCTGAGTCTGGTTCATTATATTTGTGTAGAATATGTACATGTTTCTCTTTGCATTTACTATCTTGTTGATGATCTTGCAGAAGCAAATGGGTGATGTCGTCTGGTCCTTATCAACTCTTCTGGCATGTATATTTAAGTTTTGGCAAAATCAACCTATTGGAGGTTATGGCAGGGCATACAAAGTGGGAAACTTTCAGATTTTGGAGGTGATGAATGAAGTTGAAATGAATGGTCAATATAAAAAGCGCACAGATTATTTACAAAGGGAGAATGACTTTTGTAAAGATATTTGTATAACCACTTGATGAATTGTGAAGTTACAATAGATACAATCTTGCTAAATCTGTAAAGGGATTTGTATATGTAGAGCCTTTGGTTTGACAGTTTGTTAGTAGTGCTTTAATTAAGGTTGTGCTGCTAATGAAAATATTAAAGTTTGTTGTGGAAAAATATTTAGTACTAAAAATATAAGGATATACTAATAAAATAAATCTAGATTTGCGACCCAGGTATGCGATTTCCAGAACCTTAGAAGTGTAAAGAAGCATGAGCAATATGGATATAACCAAATTATAGATGTAAAGAACCTGTAATTTGAATAGACATTACCAAATTTGAATAGACATTGCAAGTTGAGACATAAAGCCAACTAAGTCCCAAAATATTGGCAACTCCAAAGGTCAATAAAAACTGTCATAGTTATATCCTTCTGGGCTGTCATAATTATATCCATATAAGCTGACATGCCAACAACACAAGCTGTCATGCCAACTAAAAATGCAGAACATTGAAGTTAATATCCATATAAGCTGTCATATGAGTATTCATAGATAATATATCATACATGTTAGGATCCGATCTATCATAATTAGATTTAAAACTAACATTATACATTTACATTCAGAACCAACCAAAAACTATTACAAGAGATACAATCCAATATAAACACAACAATATACGTACAACCATATTCTCTACTATCCTTCTTCGAAGTTTGTCCTCTTGCTTCTTCAGCGAATTCTCTCTATCTATTAGTTTGTCCTTTTCTTTTGAGGTTCGTACTCACGCAACAATAAAGCATCCTCCCTCTTCCGAATTTTATTCTCTCTTGTCAAGTTCTTCTCAAATACTACAGATTGATGTATATTTGACCAAATGAAGAATTGATATTTTGTTTCTCCCTGTGTCCCAAATAAGGAATGTTCAATCTTTATGTATGAATATATTTACCCATGCATTCAGAAGCAATAGAAAAAATGCAGAAACTCTGAGAGAGAGAGACGCAACATTGACACAAAGGTAGACATTTTAAACATTCTTGAAAGAAAAAACATACCTTTGACGAAGATTTCTTCTACTAAAGGGGGTGAGGCAGATGGTTCTTCAAAGGTTGTGGTGAATCAGTTGTCTCAAAAAAAAAATGCAAAAACTCCAAGAGAGAGAGACAGAGCAGTCAAACAGAAACCTTAATAGTAGTTTTCATCACCATAAACTTATGCCAGCAACAATAGCATAAATATGCAACAATTGCAGCAGGAATTCAAAATCAGATTCGCAGATGCTTGGATGACTACAAGTGCTTAACTTTTAAAACGAATTGGAAAAAAATACCTTTGACAAAGATTCCTTCTACTGAAGGGGGTGAGGGAGATGGGTCTTCAAAAGTTGTGGTGAATCGGTCCAGCGGCTCGTGGCTGAAGGGGTGAGAGAGAGAATGGCTTCGGGTTGTTGAATTTTTCTAGGGTTTGGGGCTGATTGGGGTGAGGGTGTCGGGGTGAGAAAGAAGGCGTGTGAGAGTTCACTCTGAGGTTCGAGAGGGAGAAGAGGGAGAGTTGAGAGGTCTGAGGGAGAACGAGGGTGAGAGGTTGAGGGAGAAGAGGGAGATGCATCGAGTGAGGCTCAGGGAGAATTGAGAAGGGTATGCGTCAAGTGAGATAGAGGGAGAAGAGGGAGATTGAAGCAGCTCGGGAGGGATATTCGATAAATCGTGACGTGGAATAGAACCGGGTTCGGCCACGTCAGGAGTGTGGCGTGCGGTTAGGAAACTTGGGGTTGGATAGAATATTTCATTGAAGAATGAGATGCCACAACGTAATATATAAAAAATTATATTATAAGAAGGCTCCTCGTTTGCAACATTACTAATAATACAGTATTATTACTTAAAAGCTGCCACTCTGTTTTTGGGAATTCTCCCAGCAATTTCATTCTGTATCATCATTTTGGTTGCATTTAACTTATTGTGCACCACTTCATTCCCTGAATGCCTGCCAAATAAGGCCGATGCACACAAATGGGTGCCTGAAATTTGACTAAGATCCATCCAATTACAGCAAAACCACCAAACATGGATTGTTGCAAGACGACTCAATTTATTCATTTCTTTCATTCCATTCATACTGCAAAGACAAAGAAAAACTAATTCAAAGCCATCTTTTGAGTAGCCCCACAATTTTCTGTGGCTCAGATATTTTGACACCCAAAGAACTAGAGCCATCTCGTTTTTCTTAGAGCAAAAGAACAGATACACCAACGAAACTCATGTATACTCAGAGAAAGATTCTACTTATCATCTCCTAAATCACACGTTAATATGTAAATATATATCTTTAAATAGAAAGTTAAAAATGATAAATTATATATTAATGTGTAGTGTAGTGATGATAAATAACATTTATCCTAAGGCCTTAGGATCCCTATCCTCTACAACATATTACGAGAGAAAAATAAAAAGGAAGAGTAAAAAGACAGCAAAAAAGGAAATTTAAAATTGCTCTGAGATATATATTATGTACAAAATGAAGGGTCCAGCAAAGTAAGAAATATTGAGAGAAATCAGCACCCATTTCCTAAATATCTTATCACTATTCACTTCGACATGGCTATTAATATTCTACCATTCCTAAATATCTTATTTCGACATGATAAATATCTTCGACATGTTATTCACTTCGACATGATAAATATCTTATCACTATTCCTAAATCCTTTGGACAGAGAGAGAAACAGAGTTCTGCACTTAATATTCTATGTAACCTCTTTCAATAACCCATTGACGGTACAGAGGAGACACAACTTTCGGACCGGAACAGATCCGAAGTCCGAACCCCATCGGCCGCATGCAAATCTGCAGTTGAACTGAATCGAAGCAGTCTCGGGGAGTCCAAGCTTCGCCTGAGAAGCCTGCCCATGGCGGAGATAGGGTGCTCTGCTTGTTTCAGAGAGCACGAGGATCTGAATTGCATGCAGAAAGTGATGTGTCGATCAAGTGCTTCTTCGGTGGAGATGAGCATGTCCGATCTTAGAACCTCGTCTTTCACAGCCTCGACACACAGCCCGCATATCCACCGGCCTTGGTACCTTTCCCGGACACGAAGAATGTATGCAGGGGTGCACTCCTCTGTGAACCCGCACGAGTCACATTTTACGGACAAGACGTCCATTACAGGAGGGACTTTGGCGGTGGTGGAGTGAGTCTCGGAACCTGTGATGGGAGAAGAGCACTGAACAGTTCTCTCTTATATTAATTTGCCGGGGGGGTGGGGGGACACACACTTACCATTTAAAACGTGTAAATTATTAAAGGAAACTTTTTTGACCGTATCCTTTCCGTAGAAGGCGAAATTTGTTAACATCCAAGATTTTGTGGCATGGGAAATTTTTTATTAGAGAAATAATATTTATTATCGTAAAATTTATAAATATCGTGTAATTATTTTTAAGAAGTGATAAAATACAAGACATACATGATAAAAAATTAATATTTTAATAGTTGATTCTACTATTTTTTAAAAATATTATGCAACGTTTACGCACTCAACAACTATATATAATATTATTTTTTGAAAAATATTTGTAACGGTCTAAAAGTTTGTTTATTGAAACTTGTGAGAAAATATTTTTATTCACTTGATAAGGCTAAATTATGAATATACATGATACGGCATAACTGAGAATACAAAAGAAAGTGTTTATCTTGTCATAACTAATTGTTATATCTATTTTATCCTAGTCTAAGCTCCGCTGAGAGAAATGTGGTACAGTGACTCTGATACTCCCCCTCAAGTTGGGTGGTGAATGTTTGAAGTGCCCAACTTGAAAAGCAACCCAGATAAATGAGCAGTTCCGAGAGGTTTTGTGGAAAGATCACCATATTTGGAGCTTCTCATGAACCACATGGCAATCGATGTCTATATGCTTTGTGCGTTTGTTGAAGACTAGATTTGCGGGAATGTGCAATGCTACCTTGTTGTCACAATGCAATAGAGCTGGTTGGGGATGCAAAATAGTTAAGTCATTCAAGAGGGAAACAAGCCAAGTGATCTCACAAATTGTAACAACTATTGCTCTGTCTTCTGCTTTGATAAATGAGCGATAGATTGTGTTTTGTTTCTTTGATTTCTAGGAGATAGGAGGACTACCAAGGCGGATACGATAACTTGTAACGAAACCTCTACTATCCATGCAACTAGCCCAATCAGAAACACAATAAGACCTTAAGATGGAGTTATGAGATGGGTTCCTTGGCTATAAGGGTGTTCATTCGGGTTTCAAACCCGGGCCGAAACCCGGGTAGATTGATCTGGATCAAACCCGGGCCGGAACCCGGGTGGATCTGGGTTTTTAAAACCTGGAATTTCGGGTTTCGGATTGTACTCGGATTTTTTTTTTCGAAAAGCTTTTATTTTATTACTTATTTTTTTTTAAGAAGTCAAGTTCATGAACCGCTTAATATTTGTGTCATAAAAGTTCAATTAAGCTCAATTAGCAAAACACAAAAAATTTCAAACCATAATTATTTTTTATAAAAAAGCCTTTATTTTTTTTAAAAAAGTTAAGTTGGAACGCATAATCTGTTCTAAATACTAAATGTATAAATTCATCTATGCATGCATCACAATGCAATCCATTACATATTTCATTATTTGTTATTTATACATTACATTACAATATACAAAATTACAATCTATGAATTGCAAAATCAGTAACATGTCCATCAATGATTTAATCTCCACACCAAATTGCAACTTCAAGTAATTGGACTGAGAGATCCTGCAAAATACACAAAGTTTTGAACAATGATTATATACAAGGATTATGACAAATCCCACTTAATAAATTAAAGATTAAGATGAGAATGGTTTCTTACTTTTTATTTTTCCAAATACACCCACACTAACAAATATTTTGTAGAGCTTTCATTCAAATAGATATCCCTAGACAAACAGCCACTTCAATTTATATTAAATATTTGAGAAATTTTTCATTATGAAGACCATAAGAAACTAAACAGAAAATTCATTAAAATTAACCATCTCCAACAATGAGGGAGGATCTAGGATAAAAAACAAGTTTATGCTTGTATACTAATTCTGTGACTCCAACAGACAGACAATTGGGATTAGTGCCAAAGATCCCTATTTCTTGTAGTGTATATACATATATATATATATATATATATATATATATATATATTGTGTTTGTTCCCCATCCATAGCAGGAAAAAAAACCTACAATAATCAAATCCTCTCTTGACGGATCCACCACAAATATTTGAAACTACACCCATATCTACATTTAGCTTGACAAAACCAGAGATGGACCGAGGAGTTTTGATACCTTTTGGTGTTTTGATACCTGAGAAGGTAATATGCCTAATTGATGCATAATGACAATATCATAATTACTAACTTTCTTACAAGAAGATAATTTCATCATTTGTTCAGTAAGCAGAAGTTTAGTCTTAAAACGACGTATCCGTGTGTTTGTCAGACTCATTTTTATCTTCCATGCAAACTATGCACGTAGTTGGGAGACAACATCAGACTCACTTTTATAGGTCTCTGTCATCTGATGCCAACAGCTTCTTCTTCCTTCTATTTTGATGTCCATTAACCTTGCACAATAATCCTATAACTCATAAGCAAATGGACTTAACCTTTCTCTCCATTTGCTTGAAAAACCTTGTGCTAGAAGCATTCCATATTGAATAGTCATTCCCTTCTCTGATCCATAATTAATCCTTTTTCACTATTTGGTTTATTAAACTCTCCCCCAATAGTTCTTCCATTTTATATTTATTCCATCCATCATTATTAAACAAACGAAAGAGCTAATGTCGCATAACCAGAAATAATTCAGAACTAATGTCATCAAGCAAAGCTCACAGAACAGATCTAACCCATAAAAATACTCCTCAAACATTCAAATATTCTCATCAAAACAAATTCAAAATCAACAAAGAGAGAACAAAACAAACAGAGAGAATAAAACATACCCAAGGATGAAGACGACAGCACAAGGATGAAGACGCCGCTTTGCGCAGCAAACCCAGACAGAGCACCTTGCAAATCTGGAAAATCTTTGCTGAAAGCTCGATGGCAAGACAGGTCGTGGTCACTGGGGGATTATCAACCCAAAAAACAACCCAGATATCAGAGCACATCAAGGATTCTAAGATCAACAAATAAAAGGAAAATATAATGCAAATTATGGGATCAGATATAAGAGTAGATCTAGAACAAAAAAGCGAAAACAACTCAAAGCCATGTCTTAGATCCAGGAGTGGATCTAAGAGTATTAGGGTTTCGGCACTCGGCAGAGGAAGGCTTGGGTTTTGGCACTTAACAGTCCAAAACTCAAACCGATGACAGAAAATATCGAAATTTCCCTCACCTGGTCATGAAATGAGACCCTGGCGATGCGAGAGAGAGAGAGAGAGAGAGAGAGAGAGAGAGAGAGAGAGATGGAGATGACAGACCAACGGAGGTGATGAAGGTAGAGGAGACTAGGGTTTCGACGTGAGAGTGAGAGAGGACATTGGCGCAAGTTGCAGAGAGAGAGAGATAGAGATCTGAAGGAGTAAGGAGTGATGAATTTTCTTTTGCATCGGGTGATACGTGGGTTTAAAAAAAAATCCGGGTACCGGGTTTAAATCCGGGTTTTAAATCCGGGTTCCAAATTTAAAATCCGGTACCTGGGTCGGATGAAACTGGTTTTAATCATGCGGGTACCTGCCCGGGTATTTCCCAGGCCGGAACCCGTACCCGGGGCCCTGTTATCCGGGTTTCGGACCGGGCCGGAAAAAAATCCGGCCTGGATGAACAGTCTTACTTGGCTAGGTGAGCTTTTGAATCTTTCATGCAACAAAGCAAACGATGGGCTGCATCCAAGTGTGGTTGCCAAGGAGTGGACATGTATTGGCTCATTGTCTGAATAGAGTATGTGAGGTTTGGGCGTTGTGCGTGTAATGGAGAGATAGACAAGTCGTCCAACGAGTTGACGATAAGTAAAAGGATTAGTAAACAGTGGTCCATATGAGTTGTTGAGTTTGAAATTTTGCTCCATTGGGAAGGAGAATTGCATGAGCAAGGAAAACCAGTATCTTAAAAGATTTCCAGTGCATATTAACGATGACATTTAGAGACACCTTGTTTTGATCCTGCAACCTCAAGACCAAGAAAGTATTTAAAATTGCCAAGGTCTTTGAGCTTGAAATTGGTGTTGAGATGATTTGTTAGCTCATCAATAGTCAAGAGATTGTTACTTGCAATGATTATATCATCAACATAGATGAGTAAAGCTATAAAAAATGAACCATGGTGTTGAGCTAAAATAGAGTAATCTGATTTGGAATGAGTGAAACCACAATAAAGTAATGCATATGAGAACTTGGAGAACCATTGTCTAAAAGTTTGTTTTAGATCATACCATTAGGAGAACCACATTGAGGCTAGAGGGGGCCATGGCCCTCAGCCTCCAAAAACAAATTAATCATTTAAATTTTAATTTAAATAAAATTTGACAAAAATAATATTGATCTTAAAAAAATATTAAAAAATTTTAAAAAATTTTAAAAATACAAGAATTTTCTTCTAATCCTATCTAAAACTCTTGCATCCAAAATATAAAAATGAGCATACATACACTAAAAAAAAAACCAAAAACGTATCATTGCAAATTTAAAAACTTGAGAATATGAGTTAAAAAAAATGTAGAAACCAAAAAATATTTCTTATAAATTGAAGGGATACGTTTATAATGTATTTTCTTATAATTATAAATAACAAAGTGTATAATATATACATATACATATACGTACACATAGGCATGTATGTATGTATCATTGTCATTGCATAGATCAATATGGGCCCCCCAAAATAGAATTTTTGGTTTCAACATTAGATCATACAAGGATTTGTTAAGGCAACAAACTGAGTGCTCCCCTTGTCGAGTGAACCCGGGAGGAAGAGTCATGTAGACGTCCTCATTGAGATGCCCATGCAAAAATGTGTTGTGAATGTCGAGTTGCCGAAGGTACCAATTTTGTGTAGCAGCAATGGTAAGCCCCTTTTGCTGAGTGTATTTGGTGGCCACTAATTGAGCTTTGTAACACTCAATGGTGCCATAAGCTTATATGCTTGATATGGTATACCCCACTTGCAGCCGTGGTTTGTTTGTGAAGTGGTAAAGGAGTGAGAGTCAATGTGTGATTGTCTTCAAATGCCTTAATCTCTGTAGCCATGGAATCTCGTTAGTGTTGGTGTGTCACAGCCTCACATAAAGTCTTTTGTTCAGTGTGATAGGAGAGTGCAATGGAAAAGTTACGGTACAAAGTAGATGAGTGATAATATGATATGAAGGAAGAAAGATAATAAGGTGTACTAGACGTTGTGGAACTATGCTGGCTGGAGGAGTTGGTTGGGTGTTACAGCATGGCCAATTGACAATGGTAGTCTTGAAGAAACCCTATTGGATGACGAGTATAGGTGGAACGATGTGAGGTGGACGTGCTAGTGCGAAGGAGACAGACAGAGAAGGCCGAGGGGTAGGCATTGCTGAGTATTGTGGAACTTGGCTCAGTTCGCTCGAACGGAGATGTTACACAGAGAGTTCGTGCGTGATTCGCTCGACACTCGCTAGACAGGCCGCTCGAGTGGAGTTCAAACAGAGAGTTTGCTCATGAGCCACTTGATAGATGGCTCAAGCATTTGGCCAGTAAATAGGTTCGCTCGATGCGTGCTCGACATGCCGCTCGAGCTAACATTGCTTATTTTGAGAAATTAGGTTTTTCTGTCGTGTACCATATATATATACATATTTTTGAGTTACTGTGGTTGTACAACAGAGCACATTAGTCGCCGAAAACACTGTACTTGTAATTCCTCAAGAAATAAAAGCTTTTGCAGCTTCGTGGATGTAGGCAAGTTGCCGAATCACGTAAATCTTGTGTTGTGTAATTGTTTTGATTATTCTTTTCGTGTTTACTTTCAATTTTTAATGATTTCAATTTGAAGTGACAGAAGGTACGTCTTTTGCACAGCATGAATGATTTCAATATTATCACAAATCAATTGTCGTCTGTTGAAATTGAGTTTAATGATAAGATATGTGAACTGATACTATTGGCTTCACTGCCAAATAGTTGGGAAGCCATGAGAATGATTGTCAGTAATTCTGCTGGTAAATCAAAGTTGAAACATGATGATATGCATGATTTGATTTTGGCTGAGGATATGCGTAGGAGGGATTCTGGTGAGACCTTGGGTTCGAGTTTAGCACTGAATGTTGATTCTTGGGGGGAGATCATAAGACATGAACTCAAAAAGGGTAGATCAAAATCAAAGAATAGGGGCAAGAGCAAGTCAAGGCCTGGGCAGCAGGTAACTTGCTGGAACTGTGGCAAGGTTGTCATATAAAGAAGAACTGTACAAATCCGAAGAAGACAGAGAATGATAGTGCTAATGTGGTAACTGAAAAAGTACAGAAGGCACTATTACTTGCAGCTCACAATCTAGTTGATGATTGGATACTGGATTTAGGGCTTACTTCCATACATCTTCTCATCGGAAGAGAATGCAGAACTATGTTGCTGGTGATTTTGGGAAGGTGTACCTGGCTGATGGAGAGGCATTGAATGTGGTGGGAATGAGAGATATTGATATTGCACTCTTGAACAAGAACAAGTGGATCTTACAAAAGGTCAGACACATTCCTGAGTTAAAGAAAAACCTCATCTCTATGGGATAACTTGATGATTGTGGTCATTCAGTAGTGTTCTCAAATAGTGGAAGGTTACTAAAGGGGCATTGGTACTAACTCAGGGTAAGAAAACTGGTACTCTGTATATGAAGATTGGTTTGAATAATACTATTGCTGCTACCATTGCAGAAAGCACCGTAGATTTGTGGTACTATAGGCTTGGCCATATGAGTTAGAAGGGCATGAAAGAACTGCTGTTTAGAGGCAAGTTACTAGAACTGAGGTTAGATGATCTCAGCATGTGTGAGAGTTGTATACTAGGGAAGCATAAAAAGGTCAGTTTCTTGAAGAATGGCAGAACACTAAAAACAGGAAAGTTAGAGCTTGTGCACACAGACGTGTGGGGGCCTTCTCATGTGTCATCTCTTAGTGGTTCTCGGTACTATGTCACATTCATTGAAGACCACAACATGAAGGTATGGGTTTATTTTTTGAAGCGTAAATCTGATGTATTTGATGCGTTCAAAAAGTGGAAAGCCATAGTTGAGACAGAGACAGACTTAAAGCTAAGATATTTGAGGTCTGACAATGGTGGTGAAGATATTGATGGAGGGTTCAAGGAGTACTGTGCAGCTCATAGTATCAGAATGGAGAAGACCATTCATAGGACACTACAATAAAATGGTGTTGCTGAATGTATGAGCGAAATCGTTAATGAGCATGCTAGAAGTATGAGGCTGCTTGCTGGGCTGCCACCTACAGTTTGGGCAGACGCAATCAGCACTACTGTCTACCTGATATATCGAGGGCCATCAGTTCCTTTAGATTGTGATTGAGGAGGCTTGGAGCGGAAAAGAGGTCAAATTTTCTCATCTTAAAACTTTTTATTGTCTTTCTTATGTTTATGTTGATTCTGATACTCGTAGTAAACTTGAGGCAAAATCAAAGAAATACTATTTCATTGCCTATGGAGACAAGGCATTTGGATATCGTTTCTGGGATGAGCAGTGTCAGATGATCATAAGAAGGAGGAATATGATATTCAATGAGAAGATTATGTACAAAGACAAGTCCAGTACAGTTGGTGAAACAGTTGCTCAGGAGTTCGAGTTTGTGAGTTTGGAGGATGTACCAGAGGTCATACTGCATTGCATGGATGTGAGTGACCGAGAGAGTGGGCCCAGTGCACCCATTCCTATTATTCCACAGTTAGATCCAGAGCCATCCACACTTGCAGTTGTAGTTCGCAGGTCAGTTAGGATTATTCGTCCCCCACATCGTTTCTCACCTACTTTGAATTATATTTTGTTGATAGATGGTGGAGAACATCAGAGCTATGAGGAAACTTTACAAGATGAAAATTCTAGTAAGTGGGAGTTGGTCATGAAGGATGAAATGAAGTCCTTGTTAGGGAGTTAGACATGGGAGTTGACAAAACTTCCATTAGGGAAGAAGGTATTGCCAAACAAGTGTGTGAACCAGGTGAAGACTGAGCATGACGGTAGTAAGAGGTACAAGGCAGACTTGTTGTAAAAGGCTTTCAGTATAAAAACGGTATTGACTACTCTGAGATATTTTCTCCTGTGGTGAGAGCTTGTATGGCCTAAAGCAAACTCTTAGACAATAGTACAAAAATTTTGATAATGGTACAAAAAGCAAGCTCAGATGTTAGGCAGATCACTGTTGCTATGTCAGGAACTTTGACAATTCTTACATTATTTTGCTATTGTATGTGGATAATATGCTTAACACAGGGTCTAGCATTGATGAGATCAATAATTTGAAGATGCAGATGTCAAAGCACTTTGCAATGACGGATTTAGGAGCTGCAAAACAAATCCTTAGCATTAGAATTGTTAGAGATAGAGTCAAGGGCACGTTGAGACTCTCATAGGCTAAGTATGTGAAAAAGGTACCTAGTAGGTTCAACATGGACAAGGCCAAACTAGTTGGCACACCCTTGGGTAGTCATTTCAGATTTAGGAAAGATTAGTCATAGAAGTCCAAAGAGGAACATGACAACATGAGTAAGGTTCCTTATGCCTCAGCTATTGGTTCACTTATGTATGCTATGGTTTGCATAAGAGCAAATATTGCCCATGTAGTGGGAGTTGTGAATAGATACATGAGTAACCTAGGAAGACAACATTGGAGAGAGTTTAGAGGTGCAGGGCTATGTTGATGCTGATTTGGCTAGAGACACTATTAGTAGAAAGAGTACCACATGCTTTGTTTATACTTTGGGTGGTATTACTATGTCTTGGGGTTCTAACTTGTAGAAAATAGTTTTTTTGTCTGCTACAAAAGCTGAGTATATTGCTTTGTTAGAAATATTAAAGGAGATGATTTGGCTACAAGGCTTCGTGGAGGAGTTGGGTAAGAAGAATCAGAAGGGCACTCTTTATAGTGATAGTTAGAGCGCCATATTCCTCACCAAGAACACGATATTTCATTCCATGACTAAGCACATTTAGATCAGGTATCATTTCATTTGATCACTACTTGATGATGGCCAGTTGATACTTGAAAAGATTTATGAAAGTAAGAACCCTGTTGATATGTTGACAAAGGGTGTTACACTTGAGAAATTGAAGTTGTGTGCAACTTCAGTTGGTCTTATAGCTTGGAGGCAAGGGCAATGCGTTGCAGAGGTGGAGGATATAATGTTTTTTAGAGTGGCTGTACCAATCTCCAAGTGGGAGAATTGTTGAGTATTGTGGAGCCTGGCTTGGTTCGCTCGAGCGGAGCTGTTACACAGAGAGTTCACGCATCATCTGCTTGACAAGCAGTTCAAACAGATGCAATACGGAAAATTCGCTCAACACTCGCTAGACAAGCCACTCAAGAGGAGTTCAAACAAAGAGTTTGCTCGTGAGCCGCTCGACACATGGCTCAACCAGTTGGCTAGTAAATAGGTTCGATCGACACGCCACTCGAGTAAACATCGCTTACTTTGAGAAATTAGAGTTTTCCGTCATGTACCCTATATATATATATATGCCTTTTTTAGTTATTGTGGCCGTACAACAGAGCATAGTGGTCGCCCCAAACACTGTACTTATAATTCCTCAAGAAATAAAATTCTCTGCATCTCCGTGGACGAAAGCAAGTTGCAGAACCACGTAAATCTTGTGTCGTATGATTTCTTTGATTATTCTTTTCGTGTTTACTTTCAAATTTTTCATCATTTTCACAACAGGCATATCAATGGAAACAATTGGACTTGGCAAGACAGGTGGAGTCTCATGCTCTGGTGGACTTGGAGTAGAAGCTGCAGAGGGAAAAATACTTTCGTGAAAAAAGACGTGCCTTGATACAAATGTGTCTAGTATGTAAATTAGGAAGCTTGTAGCTGTTCGTAACAAATGGATATCCAAGAAGGACACAAGCTCGAGTACATGAGTCAAACTTGGACCTGTTATGAGCAATGGTAGAGGCATTGTAGAGGCAACTAAATACTTGAAGATTGGAGTAGCTTTGCATGGAGTTAAAAAGAACCTTGTTGGGTGAACGACCAGAAAGTGGAGGTATGAGAACATGATTGATAAGGTAAGTTTTTGTGAGGATACAATCATCCCACAATTTTAGTGGTAAAGGAGATTGGAACCGAAGGGCACGGGCAACATTTAGGAGATGTTGATGCTTGCATTCAACAACATCATTTTGTTGTGCTGTAGTGATGTAGTTACGTTTGTGAATGATACCATTGTCAGCAAACAAAGATTACATATCAAATTCCATGCCATTGTCACTACGAACAATATGAACCTTGGAAGAGAATTGGGTGTTAATGAGTTTAAAGAAAGAAGATAATAAGGAATGAATTGTGGTTTATGACTCATGAGATATATCCATGTACAATGTGTAAAGCCATACCCATGTACAATGAATTGTGGTTTATAAATACTTTGAACTATCATGGGAAGCAAGGGGCATTGGTCCCTATACACAACAATTCAATAGTTCAAAAGGGAAAGCGGACGAAATCTTGCTAATTGGGAAAGAAAAGAAAGACATTGTTGTTTTGCTAAGGGGCAAATAATACATTGTTCATGTTTTGAAATTGGGACATTGAGTACATATGGAGCCAAATCATAGAAACCCATATCATATGAATTTATATTAGTTACTAATGTGCCCGAATGAGAGGCCTTTAGCCTTAGTTGTCGTTCTACATGATGATAGAGACAGGCTGACGGAACAAGGCACACACGTTTTTGTGGCTTGCCTTGCATCCAATTCGTAGTCCTTTTCCAAATACAAGCATTCCACGTGGAGTTAGATTATAGCTCTAGGTTTAGAAGATCTGGCTTGCAGAGCTGTAGCCTTTTTCCAGTAGACCCACTCCAGATGTAACCTTTTAGATGGAATGTGGGTTTCTGCGTATCAAAATGTCTTCCTCTGAGTGTTTTTGTGTTATCCCGAAAAGCTTGTACATATGTACGAGTCTTGTCCTTGATGGTTGCTCTCCTTAGGCTCATAGTTGGCCCTCACCAGGCTCTTCAGTTCTTCTATCTTGCCTTTCGCATCAACCTTTCTCGCCTTCGTGTTTGCTCGCCTGATAAAGGATGAAAAGTCCTTTGTTACACCCTGTGCTAAGATGTGTTTGCAAAGCTTTCTATGTGCTGCCACTTGCCCTTCTTTGCCTTCCCTTTGTCCTCGGAAGGTGATTTGCCCTGTTTTGTAGGCGTGATCCTCACATCCTCCTCTCCTTATGAGAAATTTCATCCTTGAAATTTGGTGTGGACCATCCCCGGATATGACATACCAAGAGATGCTTACGAGGTGGGATGTTCTTTGGCGTTCTCTGTGGACACCGCTTGAAGCATGTCCCTTCCCTCACCTTGATCCATCACTGAACCTTCACGATCCACTACTGGGACAAGAGACATTAATGGCATTTAAAGAGCCGTATTTGTCAAGTTCTAAAAGATTTTAAACTGGACGTGGTGTGCTGTGCTATGCTATGCGAGTAGCAAAGTTAAGGAACACATGCTGAGACTGAGAGAGAGAGAGAGAGAGAGAGAGAGAGAGAGAGAGAGAGAAACTTTGAGGGATACATCTTTGCTATTCTCAATTGTTCTTGAATGCATAACATATTTTCCTATGTATAGGGGACCGAGGATAGAGAAAGATTTGAAATACAATAAATCAATTATACTAGTTGATACTAACTGATTTACACAATAAACTAAATATGGTAGAGAATGAGTCATATTATCATATATACTAGAATATTATGAATATATTTTCCAATAAGTATGGTAATATTCTAACACTACCAACAATTGTGAGTGATATGAAACCGCGAGAATGAAATCCCTTGAACCCACAATCAATTTGAAAACTCCCCAAGAAAGCCAAAATCAAGTCAATGGATGGAGAACCTAGACCCGATGAGAACTCGTTTCTAGAACCTAGATTATATTAAAATATAGACCCGTTGAAGAACCCGTCTCAAGAACCCAGATTACAAAGGAGGAATGCCACAAAGGTTGTGATTTATCTTTGATAAGTTCAAAAGTTCATTCAAAAACAAAAGGAGTAAAACTCAACTCACAATGAATAAATTCATCAAATTTCATTAACTTCTTAAAATGAGTCTACAAAGCGTATTTAAAGTAAAACCTAATTAAACTCTAAGCAAAATAAAGCTCCTTTTACCCAAAATACCCCTGAATAAACAGTGTCGCGGCTACAGTAACGCTACAGTAAACTCTTGAAACCTCAGTTCCTAAAAAGTAACTTTCTAAATAAGCCCTTGGCCAAAATACAAGGCCTTCCCAAAAACCCTAGTTCATAAGAAATAATAACTTTCCCAACATGCCCTTGAATAGGTGCCCCCCTTAAGTCATGTTGTTGCCCTTTTTCCATAGCTTGTATCAAATGTATCAAAATTGGATCTTCATCCTTTAAGCGCATCTTGGATGTTGGGCTCTTGCTAAAGTCATCCCAAGTGGATTGCATCGCCTCATGGATCTTCTTGGCTCTTGATCTTGTGATTGACCCATCTGAAACTTGCAAAAGACCTTTAAGACTAGGCCCACTTTGGTTCCCATCAGTGAGTGTCCACATGTACGGGTGTTTTGCAAACATTTTTGTAGCATCTGATAGATTAGCGGCTATTGAGTCTTGTGGAATGGCACATGCCAATAGATTCTTGATGGAAGGCACTTGATCAAGCTTTATTCTTCCTACAAATTTTTGTGAAAAGATAGAAGATTTCATGGTGATGGCCAGTCTGATTTGGGTTTGATGAGAAGGAGACAAAGACGTCATAAGATGATTTTTAGTGGGCGTAGTTTTGTTAGGAGGGAAACTTTCCAGAGAAGTTGTGAAGGTGGCTTGATATGTAGGTTTAAAAAACGAGTACTGCTACATCTACAAAGGAATTACACAAAACAATCTCATAAACTGACGTGAGTTCATCTGATTTGTTAGATCTACTTTATAATAAAAGTAACTTTACAATCTGACGAATCACATGAAATTACATCAATTTGTGGGATTGCTTTTGTATAATTTTTTTGTGGTTAGAGTATTTCCTTTAAAAAAAAATGGTTGAATATAACTTTTTAAGACTAATTTTGTTTTGATATTTGTAAAAGTGATTTTGATTTTTGTGTTTAGATGATGATTGGGTAATTGTTAAACAAAAAGTTGAAATAATAATTTTCTGTAGATTTAAAGATATTTGGTTTGAGATTTATTGAAAACATAAGGAAAAAAAAAAACCAGAAATGGCCAAAATTTTCTGCTTATTTGTAAGCTTCATTTGAACTTCAGCCTTGTCTTAGGTCTCCATTTGTTGCTCTCCATTCACCCTCTAAAGTCATACACAATCCTCTTTCTTATGCTGATACAGATCAAAGGATCCTCCTTACATGATCTCCTCTAGGAATGAAAATGTATGATCCGTCATGAATGTTTATCACATCAATATCTATTCTATTTTTAAAAGTAATATATATTAATGCAATAGAAATTGAATATATTGATTTGAAAAGAACAATGCAAATTTTAAGAATGTACAAAATTAAATCATAATTCTAATTTAAAACCATGGGGAAAGAACTTAATCCTTAATTTCAAGGGTTCAGAAATTCAGTTCAGAAATTTTAAGATGGCATCGATCAAAGTTTCTTACTTTCACGTGTTAATGGGTTTAAATGATAAAGATAGTTATCGGAATCATTAATGATGACACGTTTTGTGAATTGGTTGGTTGTCCCATGCACCAAAGCCCCGAATCGCCGATGTATTTTGGATATATAATATATTAAAAACCAATTCATTCAGAAAATGGATCATACAACGTCTTCGGCCTGCTTTTTGCCATGTCCCGGATCTGGTTGACCGTATAAATAAAGGTAAGAAAAGATATTTATAATCGTAAAATGTATAATTGTTGCGTAATTATTTTAAAAAAATTAAATAAAATATGAGATTTATATTAAAAAAATTAATTTTTTAATAATAAACCTTACTATTTTTCAAAGTGATTATGCGACATTTATGTACTGTATAATTATATATAGAATTATTTAATAAAAATCTTCTAGTCATCATCGCCAGACTTAGAAAAGGAGCACTATAAGAACAAGATATCTGTGAGTGAATACCTTCTTTTCTTCTTTTACATGTGCCTTTGAGTGAATGATTTCTTGCTGAGATGCATAATCTAGCTTCCGAAATTGAAGGACACGAGAAAAAGGCTTTGGGATGATATACATGATGAGCCATGTGCAATCCATGCCATTTCTTCTAATGTGACGACACATTACACAACTGGGGGTTTAATTCTTGGTGAGCAAGTTGCATGCTCGCATCTACCCCACCTATGGAATGACAATATGTGACAAGGGTAATGAATCTTATACAAACACAATGCGAAATATTTGAATTGGAATTCGATATAAATGGATTTAGGTCAAAACGAGTTGATCTTATTTGTGAGGACGAGATCCCTTCCCATGGGCAAAATAATGGCGATAAGGACGTAGCCGGGAGAGCAACGTGCAACTGGTCAAGAAATAAGGCGAGTAGCAAGTCGTAGAGAGATTGACAAATCTGGGACAACATAGGGTGATAAAGAAAGGTTGATTAGATATCAGTCGATTAAAGGATGTACTAACCGTACAAGGTCAAAATCATTGGAGAGGTAGCCTTAATCGACGCTCTTGCATAACTTATCTTATCTTCAGTTGGGGGTTCAAACACCAACTTCTCTCTTGCTAAAATCTATCTTAGCATAGTGCTTAAATAGCCAGTCCATCTCCAAAATTAGGTCAAACTCCATCTGACCGAATACCAATAAGTCAACATTCAACGTCCTTCCTTCTAATTTAATGGGATAGTTCTTAACTAAACAGGTACAAGCTATTGTATTACCACCAGGAACCGTTACTACAACCTTATGAGGTAACAACTCAGTTTGCAAACTCCAAATCCATGCAAACGCTGTAGACACAAAAGACTGTGAAGTGCCGAAATTGAATAGCGCACAAGCTGTGAACCTTAACAGGTTGGCGTTTCCTAATATAAATATATAGTGATACTACTATCAATAGCAGTCCTATCATCTATTCAAAAATAAAGTACAAAAGTATTCTAGAAAGTACCATTGAAGATGTCAGCTTCCTTCGATTCTGACACACCAGTGTCAACATCACCTGGTTACAACATAAACTCGTGCTGGGATGTGGGGCCTTGGTTTGTTTTCACCATTGTAACCAACTCCATTGCTTTGTGCAGCTTTAGGACATTCTTTGATCATGAGCCCGAGTGTTCTGCATCTGAAGCATACACCATAACTGTAGCAGCACTCTCAGACGTGAAGCTTGCCACACTTTACGTACTGCAGGTTGAAAGACGACCTATGTTTCCTTGTTACTCGTCCTTTGCCTTTAACCGGACTTGAAAAGACCTCTTCTTCTCAACATTGCTGCTTGAAGTAAACAACATGGTCCTCTTCCGTTTAGAATTGATATGGACGGCCAGACCTCTCTGTTTAGCCTCCGCTATCGGAACCACGTTTACCAACTCTTGGTAATTCTCTATTATGAAACAAGCAACTTGGCTACGAATCCTCAGCTAAATTCCTCCCTGGAACTTTTGTGCTTGCATCCTCTTTGTAGAAATTAGGGCGCGAACCTCCCTAACGCCATAAACTTGGTAGCATACTGCTCCACAATCAGGCTATCTTGAGACAGAGGCTCAAACTCCCGCACTTTTTGTTGTTTGATAGAATCTGGAAAGAATCTGTTGTCAAACTACTCTTTAAATCTTCCCCAAATCAAAGCGGCTAGGGTTCCCAGCTACCTCACTGGAAGATGTCTCCGTGTATCCCACCAAATGCCACATTCTCCTTGGAAAATGTAACCAACATATAGAACCTTTTGGTCCTCAGTGCATCTGTAGATCTCGTACATCCTTTCGAGATCGATAATCGACTTTTTTGCCCTTAGGGGCCCTTCATTACAAAAAAAGTTTGGGTAACAATGAATCAGAAACTTCTCGTACGAACAACCCCTAACTTCGGGTCTAGGGATGTGCACTTGCTGGTGTTGCTTTTGTTTGAACATGTCTGTCAATAGGCAAAGGGCATTAGCTATCCCTTGTCCATCGTAGTGGATAATTGTTCTTTTCTTTAGCAATACTATGTACCATAAGTGACATATCTAAAAAACATAAACATACTTCATAAAATCTACATAACAGATGTTCAAAAGTTACAATGTATCTCCAAAGATTTGTAACATCATGAGTACTAGAGATAGCGCTCCTTAAGTACGTGTAAATACTACTACAATATACAATGCTAATCCTTTGAGTAGCTCGCACAACTCGGCCAAGGAAGTCAAGATACTATCGATGAAATAGAGCATTGAGGCTATAAGCTCCACGTCGTTGCGTTGATGCCTAATCGACCTCATCCAATTGATTGTCGGTCGTGTCTCCCAATCCTGGCACATAATCTACCATTCTTGGAGGAATGGTAGTTAGGACTACCAAGTGAAACTTGATTACAAGTCTCAGCATGTTAGCAAATAATTTTAACTAGCAATGTACAAATGCATGCATGATAGTAAAAACGTGAATGATGGCATGAACTTGAATAATGTGATGTGACTTGGCAAATACGTGACATGAGTTGACAATAAATGGAACAGACGTGAACTAAACTGACATGCTATGACAAGAACTTGGATTGTATGTAAAATAACGTGACATGAAAACTGAACATGACGTGGACTAAAGTTGAACTAAACTTGAAACTGAACATGAACTTGGAATCTTGTTCCCATATTAACTCCTTGATTAAACATGAGTTGTGGATGCTACACAAGTTCCCTTAAGCCATGTGGATGTTAACATACGCATTGCACCGTGGGTATCTTCACCAACTACAAGTACATAATATACACATCCTGTGATAGGTATCTGCACCTGCACGTGTGACCAACTGCTCATTTTTCTATTGATTGGTCACGAGTCTTGCCTTTGCGTTTTAAATCCCGAAGTTGTGTTTTAAATATTGTAGATGATTTTTAATTGGAGCATAGTGTTTTAAAGTCTTTGAATTATTTTAAACGTCCAAAATTTATTTTAAATGAGATATTTTTAGTATTATTAAACCAAGCCTAATTTTCAAGTAAACCTTAATTTAAATGATTTTAGTTCTTTAATAGTATTAATTAATATTCATTATTTCATTTTATGTTAAAAACTCTACTTATTTACATGATGTTATTTATCTTAAAAATATTTAGCAAACTTCATTATTTTATTTTATGATGAAAAATATTATTTTGGGACTAAGAAAATAAAGTGGAATTTTAAATTGAATCCCATTATATTTCTATTTTTATTTCCCTACTATTTAGTTAATCATTTTAAGTTATTAAATCTCCACCCTTAGATTAAATTAGGAACACTAGGCTATAGGGCTAAGATTAAATCCTCTCTCTCTCTCTCTCCTCCCAGCTATCACCCCTCTTCCCCATAGCCTTCCCTCTTCTACGTCGCGTCTCCGTCGCGGCCTAGCCCAAGCTGTTGACGCACGTCAACAACATCACCCCTCCATCGTCACCCATGCCGGAACCCCTACTCCTCCAAGCCAAGCCCAGCCCAAAGCCCTCTCTCTCTCTCTTTCTCTCTCGCTCAACCCTTTCTCTTCCTAGGGCTACCGCCAACACCACCATGAGCCCGCCACCGAGTCACCTTGACCACCCTACACCCACCATCGCAACCCAACCCCAGCCCTCTCAGATCCATGCCCCTCTCTCTCTCTCTGTCCTCTGTTTTCTCACTACCGCAGCCTCCTTGCCATAGTGAGCTGCCACTAGAAGCCTCCAGCTATAGCCTTAGCCCACCATGACCACCACTACCTCAACCACCTCACATTGCCCCAAACTTCACCACCATGTCCCACTACCCCTGTACGGGAAACCCTAACTGCAAGCCACCCAAAACAACCCATGTTTTAAGGTCATGGCAGTGAACACCATGCCTCAACCAGCCCCTCCTTGCACTTGCGTAGCCACCACCGTGGGACCATACTGGGTAACAAGCAATGCGAGCTTTTAGCCTCTTGCTATGGTATAATTCCTATCCCTTTTACATTAAGAATTATATTGTTGTGAAGTTTATATTGGAATGGTGTTGTGAATTTGTTGTGTTGTGATCCGTGAACGGAGTTGTTTGTGATGTGAGGTTGTGTTGTGGCTGTAAGTAGTATGAAGTGATGGGGATTAAATGAAGAGATGTGCTGTGTGATGTAGTTGGTGATATGGCAGTGTGTTGTGAAGTGATGGGATTGTGTAGCTGTGGAATGGCAGGATGCCACTGGAAGTGTTGGGATGAGCCATGTAGAGTAAGTGCTGTGTGAAGTGATTGGATGTGGCATAACCATGATCTGGTTGTACGTCATGTAGATTGAGTGAAGTGGCAGGATAAGCTATATTGTTGGGCGGATTGTATGAAGTCTCATGTTGGTTGGGTTTGAGTTGGACGTTAGTGTAGGTGTGACATAGTTGGTGTTATGGCAGTGTGCTATGAAGTGACGGGGGTTAAATGTAGAGTTGTGCTGTGAGAAGAATGGGGTGATTGGGTAGTTGTGCAGTGGCTGGATGCCATATGAAGTGATGGGATCACGATGTAGTTTGGAAGTGGTTGGAAATTGTGTAAAGTGGCATGATGTCAAGTGATGTGTTGGGATTCTGAAGGTTGTAGAAGACTGTGAAGCATGATGATTGTCTGTGTTTGAGTTGGATGTTAGTGTCGGTTGTATGAAGTTTGATTACACTAGTGGGCATTCAGTGGATTATATGTTGATCTTAAGTGATAAAGGGGTAGGGTACATGTGTAATTTGGTTGGAAGCATGTGCCGGATAGATTTACCATATGTAATGGATAATCTGTGTTAAGCATAAGTACACGATGTTTAAATCTCAAGGTTGGCTTAAAGTTGTGTATTATGCATGGTTAAGATTAGGGTGAACTGTTGGTTAGGTTATACTTGAATGAAGGAAGGGATGTATGTATTAACTAGGATTGAGTTGTATAACTTGGTTGGTCCAAATATGCTTCGGAATGGATGGTTTGGTTGGAAGAGTATGATAAAGGAGATTGTGTGTCTTAACCCTTAAAGTGAATAGGTTTCACTTAAAGGATAAGAACTTGAAGTAGAATGTTATGTGTTGGAAGGGTGACCACAAGTGGGTCCCAAACTATGAGTTTGAGAATTTAGGAAGCGTAATAAAGGAAAGCATAGAAGATGGACTTGGATGATAGAGTGCGTCTAAGTGAAGAGAAGTTTATGTCTTTTCTAAGTTTAGTCACATATGCACTTGAGGAAAAGAGAATAATGTTAAGGTTATGTATGCATGTAGATTGTCATCTTACACGCACATGAATGGACTGCATTAAATGAAAATAGCATGGAGTCGAGGTAAGCATTATGTTCATACTCTTTTAGAGCTTTCCCTATTTATGCACCCAAAGTAATAGTTGTATGCATGTGAATGGATGTTATACGTAGTAGCTATTGTCCTTATTTTCTTGCAATGAAATGTTTAGGTTTAAGCTTGATACTTTTAAATGATGTTTAAATGATGCGATATAAGTGTTTTTAAATGACGCTATGAACTGATATTTAAATGAGACTATCAAATGAGTTTTAAATGATACTATGAAATGATGTTTACTGATAATATTTAAGCTTATGATTTTAAATGATGTTTATGAAATGAAATGAACTGATGAATAAAATGAATGAAAAGGAAAGGATTGAAAGGACTGAATGGGCCATGACTGAATGAATGAATAATGGTACCAATTGACTGAGTAGATTGTAATGCCGGGTAAGTAGTACTGGTAGTGCACCTAGTGCTACCCTCTGATTGAAAGGGATTCCCAACTTGTGGCAACGGGCAGAATCCGTGTTCAAAAGACCGCTAACCCCAAACACACGGGACGTAACATTGTGTACCGGACAGAGGAAAAGTGAAAAAAGTTAAATTGAATGCATGATGTTTTAGTTTCTTTATGAATGAGTGTACAAGGTGTGAGAAACATTTTATAAAATAAAAATTCATTTAAAGAAAAATTCTACCTTGTAATGTTTTCAAATGAAATGAATGTTTTACGTAAAGTATGTAAATGAATGATGAATGTTTGAATGAAAACCTATGTTATTATATTTTTATAGTATAAAGTAATACTTACTGAGTATTCGACTCACTTTAGTTTTTATGTATCCCTCCTCCTCTCAAGGACAAAATGAGGAAGAAGTGTTAGGACAGACATGGCCCAAGGTAAGTATGGCAGAAGCTTAGACAGGTTTTTACGTAATGTATGAAGGTCATACTTTTGTGAAAGGCCTTTTAATTTAATTTAATGATTTCTGCTGCAAAACTCTCTCTTAGATTTATAAAGTATGTTTTAATTTAAAACATAGAATCTTTTCTATCCTGGGAAGGAAAGGAAAAAGTTTTAAAAGGGTCAATAATTCTCATCTCTCTTTCCAAAACTATTTTCTAAAGTCTCACCACAAGAACAGACGTTACAGCACCAGTTTGTATAACATGAACGTGAACTGTGGTTGGCACCATAGGTGTTGGCGCCTAACTTCGCTTCGGCAACTAGTTACTTAGGCCTCATTCGAAACCTGTTGACGATACTTTATCAACCTAAATATTTCCACACTAGTTTAGACACTCCAGCTTGAATAATGGAGTTTCACTAGGATATTTTCTCATCCTAACAATTGTAGTCTTGATAAACATAAAAGACTCAACTAACTTGAAAATATTATTTTCATGAAGACTCCAAACTTGTAACATGATGCACCGTGAAATGAAATGACAAATGACATAACTTGACATGACGTGATGTGTACATGAGACTAGTGAAATGACATAATAATGGTGCATAATAGATAAACATGGCATAGTTGTGACGTGTAACAGTTAAGCATGGTGTAACGTGGCATAACGTGCAACAAATATATGTGAAATGGAAATAAATCATGGCATGACATAACATAACTATACATAGGCATAAGTAACATAAATGATGGTTTCTCTTACGATCATATAAACATAAGTACGCTGAAAGTAAGTTAGAGACTAACTTACAGCAATTGAAGCATGATGAAAATTAAAAATGAATAATAAGGACTCTAAGGAAACATCTTTAAAGGTTAGAAACTCCTTACTAGTGAGCTTAGAAAAATAAAATTGCTGACTTAGAGTAAAGATGACCATTTTACTCCCTACTTGTGGGAAAATGAGTATTTTACTCCTAACTTAAGAATTTCAAATTCTAACACCAGAACTCATTCAAATTTACATTCATCATGTAAATTATGTCTTAAATCTAAATATCTAACTAGAAAAATTTAAATCATAACATAACTATAAGTACCAAACATGGGCTGAAACACACTAAGGTTAAAATCCTTGATTTTTGCTGCAATTCTTTTAAACTCCAACTTTCATGCTAAAACCGAATCATGCGATGGTACAAAATCATATCCCATTCTTTAAAAGCATGCTAGAAAAAACAGTTCTTCTAGGCACAGGCGGTTTTGGGCACCAACCACGTACCAAGTGATTAGGTGGACTGTTTTGTCAGATGTCATTAAAAAGAAATAATAATAATAAAAAGATCGAAAAACATAGAGAATAAAAATAAGAAGACGACTTCGGCGTCATCTTCCTTCCTCGACGCAACGCAGGCCACTCAATCTTCAGATCCCTTCATCTCCCCAAAATCCCACCCCAAATCTCTTCCTCTAACCTTTGGCCAAGACTCTATGGAGAACTATTGTTTATTATCAAATCAAACAATGAGTGAGAGAATGGCCGAAGAACTAACAGATTTGAACTGGATACTCATAGGCCTGACAATTTGAAAGCTACATATTACGGGTTAATATCTCATATGGGAAAAAAAAGTGGTTAAGAGCCTCTGATGGTTTGGAGTAAGAAAAAAATTACACACAATCCTGTTTATACGGGGATTTTAATGGTAAATCGTGCATCTATAATTACCTTCTCATTTATAGTGGACTTCTACTTTTTGTAACCATGTCTTGTATTTCTTTCCGATGGTAAAACACACAGTACATATAAATTGATGAAAAGGAAGGAATAGCTAGGGGAAGAAGCTGGGCAACAAAGTTGGGGATCTTGTCCATGTACTTGTCAGGCTTCCAGAGTGCAAGATCCTCGTATACCCACCCATCTCAGAGTTGGGACTGTCCTTAAATTTCTTGAACCAGTAGTACATGACCCTGCACTGTCAGATGTTGTAGACGGAGTCCAAGGTCGTGACCGCCATGTGGAACAGATGCCCGAGACTTTTTGAACCAGTCTCACCTCTTGATCTGTCCACCGGCATCTTGATGATGGGGTCGACGGATATTCTCGGTGAAGCATCAAAATAGCCCAGGGACTTCGAGCTTGAAAGGTTGATGCGCGAAACCGCCTTCAAGTTCAAGTACAATTTTCCCATAGAATTTCATGTCTTGCCTCTTCAACACACACCGTTTCGTTAATCCAGCTGCATTCCATGTCATCTTTCGTGTGTGGTTGGTACACGAAACCGCCTTCAAGTAGAGTTTTCCTAGAAAAAATACCAAACACTTATATCATAAAAGTCACAACTTCATTCATGTCAAAAGTTCAAAGTTTTTTTTACCACAAAGAACAACCCTTGATGCTATGCATTTTCAAAACAACCCCAAGAACTACAAAAATTCATAAAAATGCTCTAAATATTTTCATAAAAAATTCCTAAGGACTGTCATGCTTTAGAAAATTAAACCAAAATCACATAAGTCACAAACTTGCATTCAACACAATCGGTTTGTACCTATACTCCAAAATTGAGTATTATATGTTTTGGTTCTTGATCAAACCACTAGATTCTAATTTTGATGAAGTAAATCATCAAGGAACAACATCATATGCTTCATATTCAATTCCTAAAATAGATCTAAGCATCAAACCTACGATCACATGGCAAAAATTGCATAGAAACACAAATCCATCCTTGACCCTCAACTACAAGACCTAATTGAACCTTTGGAGGCATAAAAACTCATATCCTCGAGGGCAACACCATAAATTTTCAAAATAACATTTTAACACATAGATAAAAGTTTCAAGAGTGAAATTTGTGAATATGAAAGTCATAGGAGCATGCTTTCACAACAAAAGATCCAAGCTTTTTCCAAAACATAATCCATTTTCTTACTCCCAGTTTCCAACTTTCTAGATCTATGCAAAACTCTTATAAAAAACTTTTAACATGCAACTAATTTTCTTTTGAATTTCACATTAACACATTAACTCCAGACCATAAAAATATCGGATCAAGATCTTGTCAAGAATATCATCAAAAAATTGAAAGAATCACACACTGCCCAGTTTATCGCCCCATATGATCTTTGCATGCTTAAACAGATTTTTCACAAATCAAAACTCCATAAAAAATACAAAAATATACCAAATGAAACTAGGCTAAAAATGGAACAACTTAAGTGAATATATTTTCATGAGAATTTACTTATAAAAACTTTGAAAATTCAAGCAAGAAGGGTCAGAAAAGCTGTCAGCAACTTCTCCTAGAGTTATCTCCAAGAAAGCATTTCAAAAGTGATAAAAGACTAAATTAATGGCCATGGACGACACTTGTATTGCTGGAGGGGTTAAGAGGGGATGTGTTGGTGACTTTTTGATTATAGGTTGTTTTGTGCCTTGCTGCTGCCATGTTTGAGGTTTTGAGGTGGCTTTTTGCCTTCCCATCAACCTCCATTTGGGGTTGACATGGCTAGTGAAAGTACACTCATGGAAGTGGAGAAACATTTCCAAGAAGTCAAGCATAGGTGGTGCAATTTGGTGGATTGGGCCTCATTTGGGGTTTCAATAGGGTTTGGTTTGGGATTTCGGTTTCTAACAAGCCTAAATCTAATTTTTCTTGGTCCAATGGAAATACTATGGTATAAAATAATGAATAAGGGTGTAATGAAATGAATTTGAATGGTTAATAGTATGTGAAAGTTATTTAATCAAGTGATTAAATACTAAACTAAATCTGACTTCATTTAGGGTATTCGGCATCCACAAAACATTTGGGGCTTCAATTGGATTCCAAGTGTTTGGCACAAAAATGGATTGTTGGATGGAATAGTGTTTGAACATTTCATACTGTGATCTGAAAACAACTGGATTGCTTGCCACATGGCGCTAACACAAGAGTCACTATTCACTCCGAAAATGATGAAAATAACTTTGTACCATAAAATCCTTCCTATGAAACTAGTAGTGTACTTTGTTTCAAAATTTCAACTTCTAAGTACCTCGAACAAATAAAGAAGCATTTTTGAACAGCAATTGTTCAGAAAATGAAAATTGTGTTATTGCGCCGTAAAATCTTAAATTTTTATCTCAAAATAATGGCGCATACTTTTTCTCATTCTCACACTCATAAGTATCTCAAATAAATAAAATAGCATTTCTGACACCTAAGTGGGCCAGAAACTGACAATGTTGACATATTCAATCATACGCGATTGCCTGATCCATGAGATCTTTTCGGGGTTTTCACGACAATCCTAAAACTTAAAAGAAATGCATCCACTAAATATCTGGTGGGCTGTTACACTAGCATCACCCTATAGAGACACATATATACGTTGGAAACCAAAAATAGAAGCCCCAAACCAGACATTGTAGCCGAAACAGTAGCATAAACACAGCTGTTATTTCACCATTAGTTTCAAGCTTTAACCATTTTCAGTTGCTTTGATTCTCACTCTACCTTTAAAAGTCCATCACTCCACATTTATTCTTGGATACAATAGCTTGAAGAACTCGACCATAGGATCCTGAAAACAACAACTGCAGTAGAAGAAAGCATCAAATAACATATAGATAGGTTAGTAGTTTTTAGCTTCTAACCTCATTGTTTGCTTCAATTTCTATTCCTCATTCTGTAATAGCCCGCTAGAAATCCTGTAAAAATTTCAGATGATAACTCACCCCGTTAATCTTCATAATATTTCAGATGACATCGATAGTTCAGCTGAGGATCAGTATTAGAGTCTATGGAGAAGATTAACACTGATTTGTGGTTGGGTATCTCATGTTTTTAGTGTTGGTGTTGGAGGTTAATTATTTCTCTTAAGTTGCTTCAATGGATTTAGACGGTTTATGGAGATTTATGTTAATGTTTTATTATTTCTAGTTGTTATTTGGGACATGAAGAAGAGTTGATTTTATTTGGGTTGTTGGATTGAATATTGGATAAATGAGTTTATTTGATTATTTAATTGAAGTATTTACGTTCAATTTGAGGTTTGGGAAAATGGATATATTCTTGAATTTGGAAGTACTCTAGCCTTGTTAGAGCTGATTATCAGGTTTTATGAGTTAACTCTCCGGACCCTCGGGGTTGGGGCGTTACACTACCTCCCGATATGTTTGTCTGGTACATTAGAGCATTCCCATTTGGTGCTTTATTTCACTGTTATCTCCAAATTATGGGAAATAATTTTGGGAGGAGTTGAAAAAACCCTCCCATCTCATTACCTATTTTAGGGTTTTGATTTAGGGGAGCTACAGTGATTCCCTATTTATGGGGAACCACTGTAGATCCCCAAAAGGTTTCTCCCATCTTTTGGGCTATTGGTCCCACATGTTCCTTTCTCTCCACTCTGTGTTGCCCTCTTCGTCGTTTTCCTCTGTCGCACCGTAGCCACCATTGACGGTGGTTTCTCTTCATCGGCATGAATATATGTAAGTATTCCTCACTCTCCCACTTTGATTTTACTCACTAAAGCCCCTCTCCCATGGCTGGATTACGTCATCTCTGTCGCATGATTTTGCATCTCCCATGGCTGAATCCGATGCATATGATAACTGTGTTTTATTTCCTTACCTTTGGGTCTAACTTTGGCCACTGAAATCTTTGATTTTTGATCCCGTGTCCTTACGACAGTGCTCTAGGGTTTGGAATTTCGATTTGATCTATTTATAATGGATTTCGAAAGGCCATGGCTTATGATCTATGTTACTTTTCGACTTGTTGGAGCTATGCATCTTTTGGGGCTTTTCTTTTTGAATCTAAGTGCTTGGCATTTTGATTGATTGTTTATGATTCGAGAGAACATGTGATGTTTGAGGAATGTTGGGTTAGATATGATCTGCTGTGATGAATTTAGATAAATTGCTTGTTGGTGGTCTTCTTAAAACTGCTAAGGGGGGGCTTCTTGAGTAGATCTCCATAAGCATTTTATAGTTGTTTACTTGGCCTGATCTTGAGAGTTAGTCATTTGAAAGTTAAGCATTTTGAGTACATCTTTGGACAACAAGTTTAGTCATTTGAATGGTGGGGTTTTAATATCTTATTTGAACATGAATCACATGAAAACAAACTAACCATATATATATATATATATATATATATACATTTTAAATTGACATTTTGTTTTGGGAGGTTCGAAGTAGAGCATGCAATTGACATTTTAAATTGAAATTTTAATATGTTTACTGTTATTATTATTTTGTTTTTTGCAAGATTTGTCGTACTTCTCTATTAAAGTTGTACTTCTCTATTACTTGTGAGCTACTGGTTACTTGTTTGCTTGGTATGCACTTATTAACACTTGCTTTTGTGCATCAATTTGTTTATGATATCATTACTTGTCATTATTAATTATTATTCAACATCTCGCAAGTTGATTTGGTGGTATCGCTTCTATTGATACCATGGACTTACTTTTTATTGGTTTCAATTACCTAGTTTGGACTAAACAAGCTGTTGTTATAGTGATTTGCACCCAATGCCATTGTATGCATTCATACGTTGTTTGGTACTGATTTAGAACTATATAAGGCTGTGATGATGGTTCAAGTGACTCCATGGGATGGGGTTATTTCATAAGTGTTTTTAATGGGGCTCCATCGAAAGTGGCAGGGTAATCCAAACCCGGATCTCCACCAACCTTCTTGTGATCGTTTTCACCAAAGGCAATCGGGGTTTTTTGGTTTTGCAGCCATTATCTTAGTTGAGCTCATGTCTCACACATGATGAAAATTCTGTAAATCATTCTAAACCACATTTAAAACACACAAGTGTTTAGGGAAGCGGATGAGAATACTCTTATTTTCTATTTTGCAAACTGATTACTATTGGATTTGATCTCTAAGCCCTCGGTTATGATGATGAGAAATCCTCGCGAGGAGATTTGGCACTTTGGCACACACCTCATGGTATGGTAACCCAGATGGCGAATAAATAGTGGTAACCGGTTGTTGCAGCTATGGGAGGGAGGGTGCCAAGTGTGGTCATATGTTACCATAGGATTCTTGATACGGCTACCAAAATCACTTGCAAATAGTATTCGTAATTGTCTAACATGTGTACCAATTCTTCTGTGTCTACAATTTTTTAGAGATGGATTCACAAGACCATGGAAATATGTTCTTCACCAACCTCCTTACTCAAGAGCCTGAAATTGACCACATTTATGATGGTCAAAGTGAACAATCTAATGTGACTTGGATGACACTTCACCCCCACCCCAAATAGAGCCTCCCTCTCAAAGAAAATTAGCCAGGGCTGCAAACTTCACCCCTAAAAAAGACAAGTTACTTGTTTTTGTATGGCAGAATAGTAGCATTGATGTCATCCAAGGAACGGACCAAAAAATGCCCAACTTTGGAAAAAAATTAGTCAATACTTCAATGAGTATAAAGAAACTACAAATGAGCAGATTGTTGGGTCCTTAATACATCGGTGGTCTGCCATTCAAATGGGGACAAATAAACTTTGTGCTAAACTCGTCCAAGTTGAAGGGTTGAATCAAAGTGGCATAACTGAGCAAGACAAGGTATAAGCATCCACTTTTATATTATTGTTGCACTTAATTATAATATTTATGCATTATGTTTCCTTTATCTTTAATGGGTTGATAATTATTGATTTTATGCTTGAATTGAAAGTTTGACAAAGCGACGATCATGTACCAATCGCTTGAGAAAACATCCTTTTAGTTTGAGCATTGTTGCCAGCTGTTGAAGGACCAACCAACGGGAAGAAGCAAAGGTCGACGATTTCCCCGACATATTCGCGTACCTCAGGAGTTGCATTTGATTCACCTATTTCAGTTGGTGGTATAGAGGCCGAGAATGTTGTGAATAATGATGTCATCGAATTTGATAGTCCAATGGGAAGAAATGCTGAGAAAGGAAAACGTAAGGCCAAGGCAGGCCATCAGATGAGCTTGTGGAGCTGAGCAAGCATAAGTATACTCCCTTGGAGGAGTCATGTGCTCAAGAGAAAGAATGTTTTCAACTCAAGGCCAAGAAGATGGCATATGATTGAGAAAGAGAGGGAAATAAAAATAGACAAGAGAATGAGAGACTGAGGTTGGAGGTGTAGAAACTGGAAATCGCCCAGTGGGAGAGAGAGGAGAGAGTAATGTTGCTCGATGTGAGTATGTTGCCTTGAGTTCAATGGCCATATTTCTAGCAACATCAAAGGGAGATCTTGGCGAGACGAAATGCATCAGAAAATTGATTTTGACTTTTTTTGTAACTTATTTTTTATTCAGTATTCAGACATTTGTATAACCTGCTTGGCACATTAGTATAACTTGCTTAAGTGTTGAGATTGATGTTGAGGGTTAATCATAAGTATTTGGCACGTTTGTTGTATTTTATAATTTGTACATTAGAAAGTATTTATTGAGAAGATAGAAAAAAGTCGTCATTGAATTTGAGTCTAATTGGATAAATGTTGTTTGATTACAGATCGGCATTGCAAATGTTTAAATGATTACAATTAATGAAAATATTATAGTAACAATCAGCATGTTCTTGAAGAAAACATGTTTTTTGGAATGGAAATTGTGGAAACAGGATACATGGTCGCTACTAATGAAAAGATAGAGAATCCAACAGAACCTTCTATTCTATTGTTGGGAATAAATCTACCATTGATGTTCAATTAAATCTGCTTGTAGCTGATGATGTGCCAAGCTGTCTCTAATTTCATGATGGCGCTGAATGAAGTTGATAAATTCACTTGTTGGATTGCGCGACAGTTCTGGAATATCATTATCAACTTAATCATACTCTATGTTCGAATCCTGACTATTATCACACTTGTCCTCAATGATCAAGTTATGTAGAATAACACATGCTTTCATTATATTTGTTAGCTCATTGACTTTGAAAATTCGGGAATATGCATGAACGATTGCAAATCATTGTTGAAGTACCCTGAATGCATGCTCGACATCTTTTCTTATGGATTCTTGTGCTGCGGCAAAACTTTTCTTCTTATTCCCTTGGGGTGATGGAATCGTCCTCACAAACGTTGACCACTCCAAGATAGTACCCCATAGTGTAGTCATTGCCATTGATTGTGTAATTGACTGGAGGAGCACACCCTTGGACAAGTTCCATGAAAATAATCATAAGCGCCGAGGGTGGCCCAACACCTGTAATCCTGAGACCAGCAAGAGGCCCCAAGAGATTTGGGAGATCTCATCGATGCGGTGACACGCCTTATTGAGGCCTTTACTAGCAGGCAAACCGCGACACAAGGGTACTGAACTGGATGCTGACAACTAGTTAGAGCACCTAGAGAAAATCTTCAGTGTGTATAGAAGAGTAGAAAGTAGAATTTGCAGCATACAATCTGGCAGATGTAGCCATCGGGTGGTGGAAGACCACTCGTGGGCTTATTCAACAAGAGCTGGGTGAAGCCACTTCGATCTCCTGGAACAAGTTTAAAGAGGTTTTTAACAACCGGTTCTTCCCCCTATTGGTTTGAGAGGCTAAGGCTCGAGAGTTTGTAGACTTAAAGCAATGATCGATGACGGTGAGGCAGTATGCCTCTAAATTTGTGGAGTTATCAAGGTTCGCTCCGTATTTGGTCCATACCGAGTCACTAAAGGCCGAAACGTTTGAATGAGGCTTTAATCCCAGGATCATGGACTCCCTTCTTACATTAAAGATTAGAAAGTTTGCTGACCTTGAAGACTGTGCGGTAATCCTTGAGGATAATTTACGAGTCAAAGCGGGAGAGTTCAACAAGAGAAAGAGACAATTTCAAGCCCTTGATCAGAACAAAGGCAAAAGGCCAATGTACAACAATGCACCCAAGCCCCTCCAAATGATCAAGTCTCCTCAGGGTGCTACCGTGGCGTCTCGTCCCACATGCCAAACCTATGACAAGACTCATTTCGAGAAATGCTTGATGGGGACCAACACTTGCTTTAAGTGTGGTAAGGTGGGTCATATGGTACGGGAGTGCCCCATGCTTGTGGCTCCTAATGCTCAAGCGCCCAACCCAGGGCAGAAGAACCTAGTACCAGCTCGAGTATTCGCTCTTACAATGGACAATTGCTGATGCTTCTCCTGATGTAGTGATAGGTATTCTTCCCCTGTTCTCACATCGTGCATTAGTGCTATTCAATTTTGGTGCCACGCATTCATTTATGTCTCGTAAGTATGCTTGTTTAGTGATAAAGCACATGAACCCGTAGAGTCTGTGATGTCTGTTTCATCACCCCTTGGGAAATCCGTGAATTGTCAGTCTGTGTTAAAGGGCTACATGATAGAGGTACAAGGTCGACACCTCCTTGCCGATTTGATATTTGTTCGAAATGGATGAGTTCGACGTGATTTTGGGCATGGATTGGTTGTCTCGATACCATGCTAGTGTGGAGTGTTTCAAGAAGGAAGTGGTCTTTAGACCACCAGGCGAGTCAGAGTTTCATTTTTGTGTAGTGGGTAAGAGTCATATGCCGAAGGTGATCTTTGCAATAAGGGCCACCACTATGTTGAGGAAGGGTTGTGCATGATTTCTGGCTAGTTTGGTGATGCCACCACCAAACGAGCCTAAGCTGCAAAATATTGAGGTGGTGAAGGATTTTCCTAATGTCTTTCCGGATGAGCTGCCTGGCTTACCTCTGGATAGGGAGATTGAGGTCTTTATAGAGCTCGTTCCGGGAACAGGGCCCATTTCTAAAGCGCCATACCAGATGGCGCCTATAGAGGTCAAGGAGCTCAAGGATCAATTGCAAGAGTTGTTGGAGAAGGGCTTTATTCGCCCTAGTGTATCGCCATGGGGTGCACCAGTTCTCTTTGTAAAGAAGAAGGATGGTTCGTTGCGACTTTGCATCGACTATAGAGAACTGAATAGGGTAACTATTAAAAATCGGTATCCTTTATCACGGATCAATGATTTTTCGATCAACTTCAAGGATCCCAAGTATTTTCAAAGATTGATCTCCGCTCAGGGTACCATCAACTGAAGATTAGAGCAGAGGATGTCCCGAAAACCACTTTCAGAACGAGATAAGGGCATTATGAATTTCTAGTGATGTCCTTTGGATTAACCAACGCTCTAGTGGCTTTCATGGACTTGATGAACCGTACCTTCAAGGAATATGTTGATTAGTTTGTAGTCGTGTTTATTGATGACATTCTCATTTACTCGAGAACCCCGGAGGAGCGTGCAAAGCACTTAGGGGTTTGTCTTACAAGTGTTACGGGAGAGGAAGTTGTATGTAAAATTGAACAAGTGTGAGTTTTGGCTACAAAAGATTTCCTTCCTTGGCCATATAGTGTCAAAGGATGGTATCTCTGTAGATCCCGCAAAGGTGGAGGCCATAGTAGAGTGCCCTAGACCAATGATAGTCCCAAAAATCAGGAGTTTCAAGGAGAAACTTGTGACGGCACCTGTTCTCACTATACCTTCGGATGCTAGTGGATTCGTGATATACAACGATGCCTCACACAAGGTGCTGGGATGTGTTCTTATGAAGAATGGAAGAGTTGTAGCATACGCTTCGCGTCAACTTAAGGAGTATGAGCACAACTACCTAACCCATGATTTGGAATTAGCTGCCGCGGTGTTTGCCTTAAAGATATGGTGACATTACCTTTATGGGGAACGCTGCGAAATTTATATGGACCACAGGAGCCTAAAATATTTCTTCACTCAGAAGGAATTAAATATGAGTCAGCACAAGTGGTTGGAGCTATTGCAAGATTACGACTGCAGTATCAACTACCACGTCGGCAAAGCTAACGTAGTTGCAGATGCCTTTAGTCAAAAGTCTTCTTCTGGCACTCTTATGAGTATGTACACTCCCCAAAAATTAATTATTCTGGATATGGAAAAGCTAGGAGTGGAGATGGTGAATGAGGTGCAAGCAAGGCTGGGTAGCCTAGTTCTTGGCCCGACAATATTGGACCAAATTAAAGCTGCTTAGGGCGAAGAAATTGACCTCTAGAAGATCAAGACAGAGGTCTCGGAAGTGAAGCACCTCGACTTCGTGGTTTCTGATGATGGATCCCTATGGTTTAGAGGAAGATTGTGTGTGCCAGCTAAGGAGTTATGAGACCTAATACTGAGGGAGGCACATAGGTCTCTGTACATAGTGCATCCAGGTAGTACCAAAATGTACCGATATTTGCGACGACACTATTGGTGGAGTGGGATGAAACGAGATGTGGCCAACTTTGTAGCTCAATGCCTGACATGCCAGCAAGTTAAGGCCGAGCATCAGAGGCCCTCGGGAGCACTTCAACCATTGCCAATTCTGGTTTGGCCATGGGATGAAATCAACATGGATTTTGAAATGGGATTTCCTAAAGCCCAGGGAAGACAAGATTTGGCATGGGTGATTGTCGACAGATTATCGAAGTCAGCCCATTTTATACCAATTCAAATGACCTACTTGATGAGTAAGTTGGCAAAGTTATACGTCAAGGAGATAGTCAGGTTGCATGGAGTTTCATCCAAGATAATATCGGATAGGGACTCACGGTTTACATCAGCCTTTTGAAGGAGTGTGCAAAGGAACCTGGGAACAAAATTGACTTACAGCATTGCCTTCCACCCTCAGACAGACGACCAGTCTAAGAGAACAATTCTATTCTTGAGGACATGTTACGGGCATGTATCTTGGATTTTAAGGAGTGTTGGATAAAATACTTGCCACTAGTTGAGTTCGCCTACAATAACAGCCACACGAGGTTGGTGAGAAGAAGATGCTGGGCCTTGATTTAGTTTAGAATATGCAAGAAAAGGTGGCTATCATCAGAAAAAGGCTTGCTTTGGCTCAAGAGAGGCAAAAGAAATATGTCGATCCTAGAAGAAAGAAGCTACACTTTGAAGTAGGAGACAAGGTATTCCTATGGGTGGCTTCGATGAGGGGAGTTATGAGATTCAGCAAGAAGGGTAAGTTAACCCCAAGATATATTGGCCCATTCGAAATTCTTGAAAGGATTGGAACAGTAGCTTATCAGCTTGCACCACCTTCATAGTTTTCTGCCATGCATGATATCTTCCATGTCTCATTGCTTCGAAAAAATGTGCACGACCCTGCTCACATGCTGGATTATGCGCCTCTCCAAGTGCACAAGGATTTCTCATATGAGGAAGTGCCTGTTCGAATCTTGGATCGGGAGGTTCGAGTACTTCGCAACAAAACAATCCCAATGGTCAACATGCTATGGAACCACCACACGGAACAAGAGGCGACTTGGGAGCACGAGGACGACATGAGGGATAAATATCGCACCCTTTTTCCTTGAGGTACGTTCAATCTCGAGGACGAGATTATTTTAAGGGGGAGAGATTTTTAATACCTGAATCCTACTACGTAGGTTCTTACGTCATTTATTAATTCTTTAAGTTAAATATTTTGAGATAAAATTTTTTATTATTTTATTTTAAGATGGGTGTGCTTTTATTTTTATGTGGGTTATTAAAATAATTCAAGGTCATGATTTTTAAGACCTTACAATATTTTTCTCTCTCAAGCCCTCTAATTTTTACCTATTCAAGAAATGACCCAAACTCTCTCCACCATAGGATGGGTTGGTAAGGGAAATAACCTCCCCAAATTTAATCTCCACTGTCCACCTCCTTAGCTTATGGGATAAGCTTTGACTAAAGCAAAAAGTCCCTCTCACCCTTTGAATCCATCGGCTTCCAAGGCAAGGAACAAATTCCTTTTCTTTCTTATTGCACCCATCGGCTTCTATGGCAAGGAAAGGAAGAAAACTTCTCAAGCCCTCATCCGTGCGACTACAACCCGCTTCTCTCCCATTCCACTTCCAATCTCAAGCCAAGCATCCATTTTTCCTTCTTCTCAAGAGGAAAATAGCAAGGTTAGAGTACCCTCAACCTTCTCCCTTGTGTATTTCGAAACTTAGCCATGGATTAATCAAGTGGGTTCTTCTTTTGTTGACTGTTGATGCTTCGGTTTTGGACTTTCAGCCGAGGGATTCGTGTGCCCTTTGTTTCCCTAAGCCGAACCTACCTTTCTCTTCCTCATTTTTTTGTTTTGGGAAGGATTCACCAAAGGTAAAAACCCTAGCTTGACTCACTAGGTTTTAGTTGATTTTGGAGACCCATTGAGTTGTTTTAGCTTGTATCTTAATCTTAGTTATTGTCTATATTATTAATAAACATTAATGCTCTGTTTTTGGCCAAATTGAGTATGTTGAAGCTTTTTTTTATGTGTATTTACCCTATCATTCGAAAATGGTATTTTTTCTATTTAACTTGGTTGGTCATAAGTGATGTTAATTGTTCTTTGACACATATTATATATATATATATATGTGATGATGTCGTGTGTGTTATGCTCTGTTTGGTGTTTCAGTCGTGTTTTTGCAAGGCATCTTGTTGTAGTCCTTCCTTGTATTTTCTTGAGTTTAAGCCAAGTTTTAATTATGTTAAGTATTTCCTTTATGTGTTAAATTAATAGAGTTGAAGTTTATAATTTTAGACATACTTTCCTCATGGTTATGGCCTAAGTAAGCCACTAAGAATTTTAGTTCAACTAGTAAGCTTGTTTTAGGAATTCTGAGTTGCCTAGGTTGTACCCATTATTTATGCTATGTTTTTAGAAAAATGTGATGCTTTTCTTAAGTTTTCTACCACCCTAGTATTGTTTAATTATGTAGTTGAGATTTTGGTTAAGTGGGTATGTTTAAGAGCATGAATGTACGAGTATTAGGAGTGCCTCCCTTTCTCTAGAGGAAGTGTGAGGTTCGAGTGCTTTGGGTTTAATCTCAAAGGTCTACATCTCACTTCATGTGAGTACTGTGGTATCGGTTTGTGCTTGTGAGTTCGTAATGGAAACAGAGGATTTAGCATCGCAATGGGAGAAGCTACATCTTTCCAAGGAGGAAAGCTCTTTTTTTCATGTCAACCCAGAAACTCACATTGAGGAAGATGCACGGGGCAAATATTGTCTGGTGGGGAAGGCCTTAACTGAAAAGAGTGTTAACAGCGAGGGATTTAGGGTCACAATGTCTCAAATATGGAAGCTGGAGGGATGGGTTATTTTCAAGGAGTTGGGAGAACAATGTTTTCTGATAGAATTCCAAAAGCTGACAGATAAAGAGAGAGTCTTAAGTGGACGTCCATGGTTCTTCGATAGACACCTTCTAACCATGTCGGAAGTGGATGAAACAATATCCATTCATGCATTATAGTTTCGGTTTGAACCTTTTTGGGTGCAGTTGCATAACCTGCCGCTAGCAACCATGACAGAAGAGTTTGGTCAGCAGTTCGCAGAAGCAATTGGTCATGTTATCAGAGTTGAAGCCGAGGTTGATGGGCGAGCTTGGGGGAGATGCCTCAGAGTAAGGGTAGCGGTGGATATCCATCAACCGCTTCTGAGAGGGAAATGGCTGATGCTAGGTGAAAAACAACACTGGATTCCCTTTAAATACGAACGTTTACAAAGCTTTTGCTTCAAGTGTGGGGTGCTATTTCACAAAGGAAGGAGCTGCACAAGGCAGAGAGCTGAGCAACAAGGCGATGAACAAGTTTCATACCAATTTGGCCCCTGGTTACGAGGGCAACCCAGAAACACAAACATTTTTGACAGGCGTAGGTACGGTGGTGGTGGAGGTGGGAACCACCGCAAGGATGAACAACAAGGAGACAGGGATCGGGTTGCACGTGAAGAACCAAGGTGCAAGGGCAAAGCTCTCGAAGTGGAAGTTTTGGCGGGAAAGCAAGACACGTCCCTAGAGGAAAATGAGGAAGAAAAGAAGCAAGGGGTCCAATCCCAGCCACCAGCAGAAGAAACAATAGTAGGAGTTGATCCTGTCCAGGGTAGCTACCTTGGGAACCAGTTACAAGATCAGCTGGAAGATCAATCCACTGAAGGCTTGCAGTCAACACACGTGCATGTGTCATCTTTTGGGTCTGACACACCAAAAAAGGACTTTATGTGCAAAGAAGGAAATTGGAACCCCACCTTTGATCATGGAAAGTGGGAAGGTTCAAAAAGGAAGGGGGTGGCTCCTACTAGGAGGTTTGATGTCCCTAGGCAGCAGGTTCCTAGGCAGCAGGATTCGGGACAAGAAAGGGAGTCATGCAAGTTGGCTAGCTCAAATGATCACGTGAAGCATGGTAGGGTTGACTTGGTAAGCACTGTCAGAAGGTGGAAAAGAAAGGCTCGGGAAAGAGACACTCATGAGGAAGACAATGGTGATACCCCTCTGGTTGATACCCCTAACAGGTCAGCCAGAGTTTTCTACCAGAGGGGATGCAAGAGGAGGAAGACACATAGCAACTTGGTCTCAAAAAAGAGTAAAGGACTTGATGACACAAATGAAGACTCACTGGTTCAGGCAGAGGCTGGTCTCCAGCCCTGCCAAAATCAATGAGTATTTTGGTGTGGAACTGCCGAGGGCTTGGGAACCCTCGGTCAGTTTGTGTCCTTAGGAATTTATCTAAGGAAAAGTGCCCCTTGTTAGTTTTCCTTGTGGAAACTAAAAGCAGAACAAAAAGAATGGAAGGGATTAGGAGAACTTTAATGATGGATGGTTGCTTTGCAGTTGACTGTGTGGGACTAAGTGGTGGTATTGCTCTCTTATGGAAAGATAAATGGAATGTAAAATTGATTAATTACACTAGATGGCATATCAATGCACTGATTCAGGAAGATGATTGTGGACCAACATGGCAATTTACTGGTTTCTATGGTCACCCAGATACTGGAAAAAGGAAAGGCAGTTGGCAACTTTTGAAGATGATCAAACCCCCTAGGCCCATGGCCTGGCTGTGCTCTAGAGACTTCAATGAGATCCTTCACCAAAAGGAGAAAATGGGTGGAGCAAGCAGAC